>NC_133387.1:92932018-93235048 GCF_047511655.1 Castor canadensis
ACCAATGACAAACTGATATAAATTCAGCACTTAAAATGGCACATATAGATTACCTTGCAGTTTCTGTGAGTCACAGCTTAACTGAGTCCTCTCCCATGGATGTCACAAAACTAAAATCCAGATGTACTATACACAACCCTTTTCTATCCAGAGAGTCAAGTGGGGAAGAATTGTGTTCAAACTCATTTGCATTTTTATTTTGTTTTATTTTATCATTTTTACATCATTTGCATTGTTAACAGATTCATTTGCTTAAAGTTGTAGCAGTGAGGACCCAGCTTCTTGCTAGGCATCAGCCAGAGGCCACCCTCCGCTCATTGGCATGAGAGATTCCTAACTGGTTTCTTACTTCATCAGCCAAAGCAAGGAGAGTCTCCAGAGCACATCTGCTAGCAAGGTCAAGTCCTGAGAAACGAAACATAATTACTGACATGACTCCCATTCACCACCGTCATGTTGGTGATTAGGACGAAAGGGTTGGGTACAACCCATGTCAAGAGACATGAAGGTGAGACTCATGGGGCCATGCTAGAGGCTGCCTGGGCCACCACAGAAAGAATGTAGTGAAGCTTGCTGGTCAGTTCTTTGCTTTGTGTAAATTCCCTTCTCTTCCTTTGGTTCCATCTTGCAGGTGGCTTCATTGCTGTTAGCAGATCGTTTCTGGAAGAAATTGCAGCTCCAGCAGCCCCAGGTCCTGGGAAAGGAGAATCCATTCAATCCCCAGATTGAAAAGGTGTTTGGAGACCAAGGGGGGCACTGAGTATCTCCACAACACTTGCCCCTGGGGAGCCCCGAGAGGCAGAAACATGGATGAACTCATCCAACAACCCGTTGCCTGTGCTGTGTCATAGGCCGGAATGAACCTGTTCAGTAGCTTCTTTGCAAAATACTTTCCTCTCAATAAGAGTGTACCTGGATAATGCTGTGTGCTTTTGGGATCAATTCTCTTCCACCTGCCCCTGAAACAACCTTTAATCATGTGCTGTGGGATCACCCCGAATGAGGTAGTATCCTGTAAAGGGCTCCTAGAAACGCATTAATCACCCAGCAATGTTCAGCAATTTTCACAGGGTCTTGGTGTGCCAAAGACTGACCTTTCCTCCCCTTCCCGACTTAAAGATGCTGGCAAGCTGAGGCTCCTCAGCTTGGCTTTCAAGGACCTCCCCCAAGTAGATTTTATTGGGTTCTTTTTAAAATCAGAACATAAAGCCATAAATACAAAATTGGATTCTATCTTGAATGCTTATTTAGAAGGAGAAAAGAGGGCTGGCGGAGCGGCTCAAGTGGTAAGAGTGCCTGCCTAGCAAGTATGAGGTTATGAGTTCAAACCTCAGTACCATCAAAAAAAAAAGAAGGAAAAAAGAAATCATAGTAAATTATATACCTTTATGCACAATAAGCCCCATGAAATCCATACAACTGACCACTTTTTTCTTTAAAAGCTCTTCCTCCTGGGTATACAGGTGGTAAACACCTGTAATCCCAGCAATTAGGAGGCTGAGGGATGAGGATCACAAGTTTGAGACTAACCTGGGCTATAGTGAGACCCTGACTCAAAAAGGGAAAAAATCTTTTTAAAATATTCTTTACCTTCATAATCTGATTGCCTCTTCCTTATAACACTGATTTGTGATATCATTGTCTATAGAAAGTAATCAAAATAAAATTAGTTGCTTGTTATTGATAGCTTTAAAAGAATCCTTCAGCTGCACAAATCAATATTAGTAAGGCTGTATAAATTTTCAGGACTGCTGTCACAGTGGGCAGACCTGTATCACTTCCTTTGGAAGTGAGCTATTACAGACTCACTCTGTATTTGTATGACAGTCAGTCCTTGGTATCTGTGTGTTCTTTATCTGCAGATTCATTCAACCATGGATCAAAGATATTCAGAAAAAATTGCTTCTGTATTAACATGTGCAGACTATTTTCCTTACCATTATTCCCTAAACAATACAGTATATCAACTTTTGCATAGCACTTACTTTGTACATTTTTAAGTGCTACATTTTGGATCTCCAATATCTCCCAAAAGTCTTCTTCAGCTTGGTGCTACTGGGAGGTGGTGGAAACTAAAAAGTGGGGTCTAGTGGGAGGTTTTAGGTCATCAAGAGTGTGCCCTCAAACAGGGTTATGGGATCCCAGCCGCCTCTTCTTCCTCGCTTTTGCACCTGGCCATGAGGTGAACGGGGCTTCTCCCGCACCATGATGTAGTGCAGCCACATGCCCAAAGAACAGAGCCAATCAGTCATGGACTGAAATCTCCCAACCTGTGAGCCAAAATGAACTTTTTTCTTATTAACTTGACTATCTCAGGCACTTGTTAGTGATGAGAAACTGACGAACACAATTAAGAAATCTAAAGATGATTTAAAGTGTTTTGGGAGGACATGCGTATGGCATATGAAAATGCTACACCATTTTATATTAGGGACTTGAGCATCCTCAGAATCTGGTATGTGCCCATGTCCTGGAAACGTCTCCCACAGATACTGAGGGACACTTGTACTGGTACAGGTTGGTGTCCATATATGCACAGGAATTCTGCTCAAGTCTACTTGAACACCAGCCCATCTGTGTGTCACCTCCCTCACCCACTTCTGAATGCAGCCACAAATTCAGTAGTCACTCTTTGTATGCCCAGGTCCACCTGTGCTGCCAGTACCTGCCTTCAGCAGGCAAACCTTTCTGCATTCTAGTCAGAACAGCTCACTTTACAGTCCAGAGGAGTAGGAGAATTAACCCCACAGGGGGAGCTGGGACCAAGGAGTGAAGGTAGCAGCCTCCCCTGTTAGCGGTCAGTCTGAGGGGGTACTCTGTGTGCTTCTCTGGGGACCCAGCTGGAGAGCCCCTTTTACTCACAGCAATGGCCACCTTAACATGTTTACACACCACAGCACTGCCTCCTCCTCACCTCACTCTCCTGATGGCCTCATCCTGCTCCCTGCGATTGCTTCTCATATCTTTGTCTCTATACAGACAAAGTGAAAAGGACGGTGTGGATACAGATGCACAGTTGTCCCTGTACAACTGTATCTGCAGGGAATTGGTTCCAGGACCCTCTGTGGATACCAAAATCCCCAGATCTTAAGTTCCCTATATAAAATGGCATAACCTCTCCATATAAGCTATGCATGTTCTCCTGCATACCTCAAACCATCTCTTGATTACTTATAATATCTAATACAATATAAATTCTGTGTAAATAGTTGCTATTCTGTATTATTGTATTATTTAGGAAATGATGGCAAGAGAAAGTCTTTGTGTTCTTCACAGACACAATCATCATCGGCATAGCTACACAGTACCCAATCCACAGTTGGTTGAATCCATGGTTGGTTGAATCTGCAGGTGCAGAACCCATGGATGCCAAGGCCTGACTGTTCATGCTTTATCACTGAATATACTCCTGATAATAGTAAAAACTGGGCACCAATGCAAAGCAAACCTCCTATTCACCATGCACATCTGACGACTGGAAGCCATTTCTGCCAACTGGCTTCTGACGGTATATATCACACATCTCCTCCATATCCGCTGACTTTCATATTGTGATCTGCTTGCTGGCCCCACACCTTTGTCACGATGTTGGTGGACAATAGCTGCAAACTACATAGACATCAGCCTAAGCTGCCATAGTTTGCATCTTGAAAGTCCTCCAAGGTCCCTCATATTAGAGGCTAACCTGTAGAGTTATTAGATGGTAAAACTTTTAAGAGGTGTGGCCTACTGGGAGGAAGTTAGGTCATTAGGGTATACCATACAAGGGAATTGTGGGACCCCAGCTCCTTCCTCCTTCTTTTTGCTTCCCTGCTGCCATGGGGTAAACACACTTCCTCTGCCACACACTCTTGTGGCTATGATGTGCTGTGCCACCACAAGTCCACACAACAAGTGATCACAGGCTGAAACCTTTGAAGCCGTGAGCCAAAATAAATCCTTCCTTCCTTTAAAGGTGATTAGCTCAGGTATTTTGTCACAGCAATGAAAAACTGACTAACACATAAACCCAACTTGTATGGAGCTCCATTTTAACTTCCCAAAATTCTTCAATGTCACCAGATAAAAGAGAAAGTATAACAGAGAGGAAGTATCTATCTTACTTTTGCAAATTTTGCTATGCATATAACTATGTGGACACATTTCTGGGGCCTTTCCCGGGGTTTTGGAAGGGATCCCAAGACTATTAGGTTTATGGAAGGGCTACCTCTACTCACAGGTAAATTTGCCAGGTTGTGTGTGAGCTCTGGTTTGTGGGAGCCAGTACACTTAAAATGTCAATCCATTCATTTCTGTCCCATGGGCAGCATTCTTCATGCAGCATAAACAGCACGTGTTCCCTGGAGACAGACCAACAAGGGGCACCAGCACATTGTCAGGAGGCTGACTCTGTATTAAGCAGGAGGTAAAAACAAGGAGAACAAATTGGAGAGTGAGAGGTTTAGAGGTGCTGGCTGTGGAAACCTCATGTGTCCACCTCCTGAGGATGTATCCTCTTGTAAGACATTGGTAATCATATAATTTCTTGAGGTGTTTCAGGATTTCATGTTATTTTAAAAACACTAAAATACCAACACTTATTATAATGTTGTTTTCTTTATTGTTTTTTAATCTGAAATCTTAATCATTTAGTCTCAATAAATTCAGAGAATGATACATTAAAACCATACATTTCTTTGGAAAGAATTCTACCCAATCCCACCCCAAATTCAGATGCTTTTGAGGTAACCTATCACTGTTCTAGATTCCTGTTTCTCTGAGTACTAACACCAGTTGGTAACTCTGTAGTGCTTTGCTGTTGCTGAAGGGGTAGAGAATTCTTTTAGGCTCTGATCATCTTCAGAAGGGCATGAAGGACTGAACTTATTTTAAAGTTGGGGGTAAGCCAAGGGGACTGAATAGAGAGATTCTGGGAACAAGGGAGATGCTCCCAGGCTAGACCACTTCTTTTTTTTTTTTCCCAGTGCTGGGGTTTGAACTCAGGACTTGTACCTTGAGCCACTTTACCAGCACTTTTTGTGATGGGTTTTTTTCGAGATAGGGACTTGACAACTAGTTGCCTGAGCTGGCTTCAAACCACGATCCTCCTGATCTCTGCTTCCTGAGTCACTAGAATTGCAGTCATGAGCCACTGTCACCTAGTTAGACCACTCCTTTTTGCCACATAGATATCATCTCTGTTCCTGGCACTTCCCATCCACCACTGAGAGAAGCTGTTTAAATTCTCCTACTGCCAAACCACTATCCACCTTGGTAAATAATTGACCCATGTGGTAGTCAGCTTTCTGTCACAGTAACTTAAAGAGAAAAGGTTTATTTTGGCTTATGGTATGGAGATTCCAGTCCAAGAACAATCGGCCCTATTGCTTTAGGCCTGTGGCAGGGTATTACGTCATTATAAGAACAACGGTAAAGCAAAACCACTCACCATGGCCAGGAAATAAAAGAAAGGAAGAAGAAGAGATCATGTTCCCACAATCCTCTTCAGGGGCATACCACTAATCACCTAAAGTCTTTCCATTATGCCCCAACTTTTAAAGAGTCTATCACCTTCTAATGTGCCACCCTAGGCACCAATACTTTAACACATGGAACACTGGGGTCATTCTAAATCAAACTACAGAACACCAGTTCCATCTCCTGAACAGGCTCAGGTAGGAGGACAGAGGTGCCTGAGCCTGAGCCCTGACCACCACCACCAAGGAATTAAGGGGTACCAGAGGATGGTGACCCCAACCTACTTTTTTTGAATATAGAAATTTTATTCACTTTTAATTGCTTTTACATTTATTCATATGTGTATACATTGTTTGGGCCATCTGTCTCCCCATCCCCCATCAACTTACTTTTTGAGGAAAATACTAATACTGAATAAAATAAGTAGTAACTGCAATATTCTAATATTGTCACCACAAAAACTGGAGTTTGAGCTATGTTCTCCCTGGGTCAGAAGCCCATGGGTAAGGTACATCAACCTGTGTGCTCATTTTCTACACTATAGACCAACCCAGACGTGTTACTTCTTTGAGATTTGACCAACTTTTTCTTCATGGCTTGGGAATTTCCTGAATTTATAGATGCTTTGAGTGCTTCTGATAACTTCTGAGTACCTATAATTTACAGGATTACTATGGGGAACAGGTCCTTCCCCCTATTTCCATAAGGGTGCCTTTTGAACTGTGTTAAACCATAAGTTTTTCCAAATCATGGTGGGTGAGTGCTGACTCCTGACAGGTGCCCAAAGATCTTTCCTGGGTGGCATGCACCTCTCTCCATCCTGTTCTCTGGGAATTCTGGTAAGAAGAGTCAGAACTTGAACTGGAGTTCCAGAGATAGGATCCTGGCCAGTCATGCTCATGCTTATGTTGGTAGCCTCTACAACACCTGACCCACTACAGGTGCTCAAGAAATAGTACTGGATAGTGAGCAAATGAATGAGTCAATAAAGGAAAAGTTTGGATTGCTCTCCAGGTCACACTTTATTATTTTTACTATTTAAAAAAAATAAAGTCAAGAATGGTGGCATACACAGCACTCTGCAGGCTGAGGTAAGAGAGTTATGAGTTCAAGGCCAACTTTGGCTACAGCAAGATACTGCCTCAAAAAAAAAAAACAATAAATAAATAATAGCCTTTCTTTTAATATATCCAGTCTTGGCCTTTGTGATGAAAAGAGTAAGAAAGAAAAGCAATCAAACAAGAGGCTGCCTTCCTTTCTGGGGCACTCCTGTTAGGGAGACGTGGGGCCCCTATTATGTCTTCATTTAAAGTCTTACCACTGGGGGCAGGGGGGAGAAATGAACCAAGCCTTGTATGCACATATGAATAATAAAATAAATAAATAAATAAATAAAATAAAGTCTTACCACAATTTGTTTCTTCTATTATCAGAGGAAAGAACCATCCTATCTTTCACTATTGAAATGGCATTCATCGTTTTCCATGTGAAGAATTACCAAGAACCTCTACTTCCACCCATCCTTGGGCATTTTCCATCTGGTGAAGAGTCTTTTGGGTTTAATGCCCTGATTACAAAAATGTCAGGCCTGCATCAAGAGCAGATGAGCTAAGTCTTTATATGAGATGTGTGTTGATACATACACAGTGGAACCTGAGCCCCCAGGAAATTTATACTGGCTTCCCCATCCCACCCTCTATGTGATTTAATCCCATTAGAGGAGGTATTCTTAACTTGGTCGACATAGGGACCCTTATAATTAAGTGTGCCTATAAACTTGAATGAAGACTTAAACTGTCTTCACTATCTTCCAACTAAAATTTAGCATTGCCTTTCAACACAAATGTAAGCAACAAAACATGGCTGAATTAAGTGACTATACTTCTCACAAATATTTTCACTTCATATTGCAGTTGTTACAAACAGTTGATTCTTGATATTTATGGTAGCCATGGTCTGGAAAGTTGTCCTCAACACTGGCTAGCAATCGCTAAACCCCTATGCTTTGGGGAAACACACACACATTTCTCCAAGGCCAGGTTCCCAGGAGCCTCCACTCACATTTCATCACCCAATCAATGCATAACCTTGCTTTATATGTGATTTGCTTAAAAGACATCTTATTCAAGATTTAGGTGCCTCACCCATGTTTACTGCAGCACTATTCACAATAGCCAAGTTATGGAAACAGCCAAGATGCCCCACTACTGACGAATGGATTAAGAAAATGTGGTATCTATACACGATGGAATTTTATGCAGCCATGAAGAAGAATGAAATGTTATCATTCGCTGGTAAATGGATGGAATTGGAGAACATCATTCTGAGTGAGATTAACCTGGCCCAAAAGACCAAAAATCATATGTTCTCCCTCATATGCGGACATTAGAGCAAGGGTAAACACAACAAGGGGATTGAACTTTGATCTCAAGATAAAAGCGAGAGCACACAAGGGAGATATGAGGATAGGTAAGACACCTAAAAAATTAGCTAGCATTTGTTGCCCTCAACGCAGAGAAACTAAAGCAGATACCTTAAAAGCAACTGAGGCCAATAGGAGAAGGGGAACAGGAACTAGAGAAAAGGTTAGATCAAAAAGAATTAACCTAGAAGGTAACACACATGCACAGGAAATTAATGTAAGTCAACTCCCTGTATAGCTATCCTTATCTGAACCAACAAAAACCCTTGTTCCTTCCTATTATTGCTTATACTCTCTCTTCAACAAAATTAGAGGTAAGAGCAAAATAGTTTCTGCCGGGTATTGAGGGGGTTGGGGGGGAGAGGGAGGGAGTGGAGTGGGTGGTAAGGGAGGGGGTGGGGGCAGGGGGGAGAAATGACCCAAGCATTGTATGAACATATGAATAAAAAAAAAAAAGATTTAGGTGCCTCATTAACATTGAACTCACAGCCAGCCACACTGTATCTGTCACATGCCTTAATGAAGTTTTGCCAACACAGGCTTTCTCTTTAAGCCGAGTGCCAGCCTTGACTAAGGAGCAGTAGACAGTGTGACAGCACTGTGCTTGGGGCCATTTTAAACAGCAAAATCACACACAAAAAAAAACAGCACAAAAATGTGATAGTAAATATAGCATGGAAAAGACCCTTGTTTATAATATGACAGCTGAAGCAAGAAGGCAGGGCATAGACTCATCAGACCTCAGTTGGAAACACACAGGGTGGGCAATTCAACCGTTTGCACTGCATAGCATGGCCACAAATAACTGTAGAAGCACCACATGAGTAAATTTGGGTTAGTAGACAAATTTGCAAATACATAATCCATGAATAATGAGGATTATTCATGGATTAATCATGGATTAATTAATTTATTAATAATCAATAATTAATTGTTCATGGATTAATAATGGATATCTTGAAATATCATTTATGGTTACCAATACTTTGAAATCACTGTAGTTATTAAAGCAACCACTGAATCTTATTATTACCACATTCAAGCTATGTTAGCCAGGCGTGATGGTGAACATCTATAATACCAACACCAGGGAGGCTCAGGCAAAAGGATTCGGAGTTCGAGGCTGGCCAGGGCTACCTAGCAAGACCCTATCTTAATAAGTAAATTAATAAATAAAATACAAATGTTATTCTGAGAGAGGAACCAGCTTGCTTGGCATAAAAGGGTTACAGGCTCTGGGGAGTGGTACTTTGAGGAGAATTCCACCATCTAAAAAGCTTGGATGTGGCACCAGTGGTTCATGCCTGTAGTTCTAGCTACTCAAGAGGCAGAGATCAGGAGGATTGTGACTCAAAGCCAGCCCTAAGCAAACAGTTTGGGAGATCCTATCCGGAAAATACCCAGCACAAAAAAGGGTTAGTGGAGTGGCTCAAGTGGAAGTACGCCTGCCTAGCAAGTGTGAGGTCCTGAGTTCAAACCCCAGTACTGCAACATAAAATAAATAAATAAATAAATTTTATGGAAGCATCACATAAAATTTAATAGCTTCCTGGAATGTCACAGCCTGGGAGATCTGCAGTCAGGAATTCTGTTCACCCAGTCTCTTGACCCAGAGCTTCTCCCTCATGTGACAGCTACAAGCGCCCTGCAGCCTCAGGTTCTGTGGAGGTGCCCTGGAGGACAGGCTTAGAGGAATCAACCTCTGCCAAATGCACTCCCTGGCAGCAGCAAAAAAGGATTTCCCAAATACACCAAGACTAGAGTCTCCACTCCTCATCTTTGGTGTGAAGCAGCATGTCTTTGGAGCCTTCTTCCTGCGACAGTAGCTTCCACCACAGAACTAAAAATGACAAAGGCAGCATCTCTCCTGAGCCCCAGGTCGCGTGGCACATGTCTGCATGTCCTGTGGATTTCCTGATGAATGGATGCATCGATATGCTATTAACATGTCAGTTTCTCATTAAATCTGAGCACAGAATCTCTATTTGCCCGGCAGGATGAACTCCCCTAATCTGATATGGCAGAGTTCCAGTATAAATATTCATACCAGCTAGGGCTCTTTTAATTTGGTCTTTGGCTTGGAGTAAAAGAGAGAGGGAAGAGGTCTCTTTTAAAGACTGTTTTCTGGGTCACTTCTTAAAAACTGCAGTATTTAAAAAAAAAAACAAAAAAAACCAAACAATGGCCTGGTCACCAGGGAGCTATGGTTAAGGAGGATCGCACTGCCGAAGCTCTTGCTGGATGAGCGCGGAGGAGAAATAGAGCACGCGCAATGAGGCTTGCTAAGGACTTCCTTGAACACTGTGCTCCTGGCTGGCTGCTTTGTTTTAAATTAATTATATGGAGCATTTTCAGGAGCCCCTTCAGCCTCCGAGCCCTACAGATGTAACTCTGGGATTCACAAATCCCCTGTCAACAAACCTCAGCAGAAGGATGGATGGGAGGACACACCAAGGGCTTCTGTGATCTGTCCAGGTCACCTCAGACCCTGGGGGCTTCCAGATTCACTCCGTCCTCCAAGATGTACGCTTTGTATAAGCCCAAGGAGAGCCCCGAGCCATTAATATTTTTACAGTGAGTTCCACATTATACCTCTGCAAATATCAGCAAGAGCCAGGACATCAGATGAGGCTGCCAGGAGAGGAGAGCGTTTGAAGTTTATGTGGAGACTCCACAAAAAAAAGAGGCTACTCCAAGTTTCATGGAAAGAATAAAACTCTGTCCTGCAGCCTCTTGGGTGGGAAGGACACACAGAAATGCCATCAGTGGAAATTCAAGAAGCCACAGGCTTGGGAGGGGTAAGCATCAGGTGCCTCGCTTACATCCTCATTAATATGGAGCAATAACACCTGTCTCCTAACACCATCACTGTCGTTAGTAAGAACCACTGCCTTCTGAGGGCTAGGGGCAAGCATGTGCTTTGATTGGGGCAAGCCACCCGACATTAAAATACAAGGATGTGGGAACATTTGGGGATGGAATGTTGTGTGTGAAACAGGAAGAGCTCGCCAGGCACTGAACAAAATCTAAGAGTTCTTTTCTCCTCGCCCCTCAGCCCCTGTTCCCCGGCTGAGGCAGACCTTGAAGTGACAAATCTTGCTTCATTGCACAGAGCTATTCCTCCTCTCTTCACTTTGCTCCTCTGAGGCCATTCTTTCCACATTAAATGATTCATTAGGGGAGTCTACCAAAAATAACTACTCTGGAGAGCAGGTATACCACTCCCTTGGGAGACAGAAATGGCTGTGGCAAATATGGTCTAAAAAAATAATAATAATAGCTGGGCACCCATGGCTCACACCTGTTATCCTAGCTACTTGGGAGACTGAGATGGGGGGGATCAGAGTTCAAGGCCAGCCCAGGCAAATAGTTTGAGAGACTCCATCTCCAAAATAACCCAAACAAACGAGACTGGAGATATGGCTCAAGTGGTAGAGCACTGCTTTGCAAGCATCAAGCTCTGAGCTCAAACCCCAATCCCAACAAAAAAAAAATAAGTAATAATAATAATAACGGGTTGGAGATGTGGCTCAAGTGGTTAAGCACCTGAGCACAAGGCCCTGAGTTCAAACCCCATACTGCCATAAATAAATAAATGTTCTTTAGCTTTACGTATTTCTAAACTATTTTAGAGTCCATTCTTGAATCAAAATCCAGAAGCCATTTAAACATTGATAAATTTCCTTTTTAAAAGTAAAAGTTTTTATCAGGCAAAAAACATACAATAAGTAGAGTAAGTGACAAGTGGCAAAATGGAGGGAAATGCCACTCATCCCACAGACAAAGAGCTAATATCCCCATGACCCAAAGAGTTCTTAAAAATCAGGAAGGGCAAGACCAGCAATTGAATTTTTAAATTAGAAGAGGGTACACATAGGCTAAGTTCAAACTAATGGAGTCAAATGCTCCATATGGAAAATACTCTCAGCCTCACTTAGCAGTTAGAGCAATACAATTTAAAGTTACAGTGAGATGTGTGTTTTCTGGTCAGGCATGTATGGAGTTTTAAGAGTGGTCAATCCATCTTAACAATAAGGAAAAAGCTGAACAGGCTGCAAAACAACTCTTCTTAGATCTTTCAGAGATCTGAGGTTACAAGGCAAATCACTGTCCCAGAAATTAGACAGACAGGTAGAAACCTGTGGAAGCAGAAACATCCAAGGGAAAGAGCACTGGGTGGATCGTGTCTGACTTTCAGAAAAAGGATGTAAGGTGTACTAAAACGCACAAGACAAAAATAGAAAGCACACACACACAGGAAGACAGAACAAGTGTGAAACCACAGTCAGATATGACAAGGGTGTTGGAATTATCAAAGTAGGAATTTTAAGTAACTATGATCATTACACTAAGGACAATAGGCAAGAACAGATGGGTGATGTAAGCAGAGAGACAGAAATTCTAAGAAATAGTCAAAAGGAAATGGTCGAAATAAAAGACAGGTAATAAAAACAAATGCTATTGAGGAAAGGATCTCTGAGCTTGAGGAAATGTCAGTAGAAACTTCCCAACCAAAACACAAAAAGAAAAAAGACAAAAAAACAAAAAGGAGCAAAATACTCAAGGACTGTCAGATAACTACAAATTATGTAACATACAATAGTAATACAAGAAAAAGAAAGAACAGAATACAAAAAATAGTTGAAGCAACAATAACTGAAAATTTCCCCAAAATTAATGTCAGACACCAAACCAAAGATCCTGGAAGCTCAAAGAACTCAAAGCAGAATGCATATCAAAAATCTGTACCTTGGCACAACATCTAATCTGAAGAAAATCAAACACAAATATCTGAGCTTTGGGTGATCACAATTTATGGATGTTGGTTTGTTGACTGTAACAAATCATGTCCCTGTCCCACAAAGAATGTGGGTAATGAGGGAGGCTGGGAGTGCATGGAAGTGGACGGAATTTGGGAATTTATGCCTTCCACTCAATTTTTCTCTGAACCTAGCACTACTCTAAAAAATAATGTTTATTTTAAAAGTTAAGCCATCTGGAGGCAATTTGGTCACTGAAACGGTATACCAACTTGTTAAAAAGACTACAACAGCACACTGCCCCAAAGGTAAAATAGATTGAACCAGAGGACATCATGTTAAGTGAAATAAGCCAGACATAGGACAACTAACGCGTGTTCTTTCTTACATGCAAAGACTTAAGAAAGAAAAATGCATAGCAAGCATGAGGCCCTGAGTATTGCACCCCCCCCCAAAAAAAGAAGTAAAGTAAAAGAGAGAGAACTAGGAAATGGGAGGTGAGGAAGGGACATAGATGGACACCATATGGTTAATGCATGATGTACACATGCCTGGAAATATCACATTAAATCCCGTAAATTCATACAATTAATATTTACTAACAATAGTAAGCAATGGGGGAAGCTGCCATGTTAATCAGGCCACAAGCAGCTGTTATCTAACTCTTGTTAAACTTCAGGCTAGAATTTTATTTTGGGAAGTAAGTTTTGTCTACAACTATTGAAATATTTTGTAACTTCTGCTTAAAATTTTTCTTTTTTTGTAGTGCTGGGGTTGAACTCAGGCCCTTGAACTTGCTAGGCAAATGCTTTACCACTTAACTCAGCAATATTTTGTAATCTCTGTATTTTAAAATCAAGTTCTCTAATAAAAACAATTATTATATTCTGTTCAAAAAAAAGCAAATGTGATTTCTATGGACCCACACTGAACAATTAAAAAGTGAATTTTTTTTTCTAAAATTGTATTTCAAATAGCATCAAAACCCACAAAAATCCTTAGCAATACAGCTATCAAAAGGCATAAAGGATCCTCTGTACCAGAAGCAATACCTTACTGAGAGAAATTTTAAGAAACTCAAATGAATGGAGATATATGTACTACATTCATAAATAGGAAAGCTCAATATTATTAAGGTGTCAAATCTACTGAAATTGACCTAGAGTTTATTCCTAAACACAATTCCTGAGGCTTTTTTTAAATTGAAGATGATTCTAAAATATAGAGAATGACCCAAACAACCTATGTTAGCCAAAGAAACTTGAGGGAAAAAATAGATATTTCACAACTTACCTTAACACTTACCATAAAACTACAATAATCAAGAGAGTGTGTTTCTGAAGTCAGGAGAGGCAAATAACTCAAAAGAACAGGACAGAGTGTCTGGTATCAAACCTCCACTTATACACTCACTTTTTTTTACAATGACACCAAGGAAATCCAAGGTAAAATGAAAGTCTTCTCAATGAATGGTATTAAAACAATGGGATTGTTTTGTTTTGTTTCATTTTTTGTTTGTTCGTTTTTGAGACATGATCTCACTATATGGTCCAGGCTAACTTTAAACTTGTGATCCTTCTGCCCCCACCTCTCTAGCGCTGGGATTATAGACAGGTGTCACCATACCCCAAAACTTCCACCTCTGTATTATAACATAGGTAAAAATTAATTCGAAATAGATTCTAGCCCTCAATGTAAAAGCTCAAACTAAAAAGCTTCCAAAAGAAAATACCTTCACGATTTAGGTAAGATACAGATACAACGACCAAAAATGGACAAACTGGTAAATTAGACTTTAGACAGAATTGACATCACTTTGTTAAACTGAACAAAATTTTAAACTTCCATTCATCCAAAGACTGGGAGAAAATATTCACACAATATACATCTGACGATAACTTCAGAATATTTAAAGAATTCTTACAAATCAATGATAAAAAGATAACCTGATTTTTTTAATGAGCAAAAGATCTGAACATACACATAATTTGGAAAAACAAAAGGCATATGAAACCAAGTGTGGTGGTCACGCCTGTAATCCCATCTACTCCAGAGGCAGAGGCAGAAGGATCTGAGTTTGAGACCAGCTGGGGAAAAGTTAACAAGACCTCATCGAAAAGACAAAATACGTAACAAAAGGGTTGGGAGCATGACTCAGGTTAGAGAGCACTTGCCTAGTATGTGTGAGGCCCCAGGTTCAATCCTCAGTACTGCAAAAACAAAACAAAACAAAAAAGTCATCTGAATGGCCAATAAGCACATTTGTCTTTAAAAAGGTGTTCAACATCCTTAATCATAAGTTAAATAAATGCAAATAAAATCAAATGAGATATTATGAGTTGCCCATTGAAACAGCTGAAACAAATGAAAAGCCTGACAGCAATAAGTGTTAGCAAGGTATAGGCAGCTGAAACTCTCGTTTTAAGCACCCTTAAGGGACAGGTGTTGGAGCACAAAACCAGGACATTGCACATGCTAGGCAAGCTGTCTACCATAGAGCTACACCTCCCCTATAAGCTCTTTGAAGTGTTTTCGTGTTGGGTGTGTGTGTGTGTGTGTGTGTGTGTGTGTGTGTGTGTGTGCGTGTGTGTGGTACTGGGGTTTGAACTCAAGAGTCTACACCTTGAGCCACTCCACCAGCCCTTTTTTGTGATGGGTTTTTGTTTTTGTTTTTTGAGGTTGGGTCTCATGAACTATTTGCCAGGGCTGGCTTCAAACCATAATCCTCCTGATCTCTGCCTCCTGAGTGGCTAAGATTACAGGTGTAAGCCACCAGCAACCTGCTAAAATGTTCCTTATAGAAGTAATTATAAGTCTCCTCTATGGCCCAGCAAATTCCCTCCTTACTGACTAAAGTATGTCTACAAAAAGACTTGTACCAGAATGTTCATTCAGCTTTATTCATAAAAACTAAAACCTGGAAAGTGTCCAGATGTCCATCAATTAGAGACTAGATAAGTACATGAAATACTACTCACCAACCTACAAGAAACAACTGATTTAGACAACAACATAAAATTATGCTGAGTAAATATATTCATATGCATTTCCTACGGATATGAAATTCTGGAGCAAGCAAACTGATCTATGCTAAAAAAATAGTGTGAGAAACTAGAAAAGACACGAAAGAACTTTCTGGAGTGATGGTACTATCTTGATAAGGTTTGCGATTGGAACACATAACCATTGGCATATTTTGTTGTCTGGACATTTTGTGGACAGATGGGAAGCTAGATGTGTGAATGCACAAATGCACACATCTGCTATTTATTTATCTTCATAAAAATTAGTCAAGGAGGATTTCTGCAACACGTTCAGAATGACATATGTATTCCTATAGTCGAATCCTTTTTTGAATACATCTCTAAAAGGTCACTGGGAGAGTCCACTAAAATGCTACACAGTTTATTACGGCCTGCAATATTTTTACAGGCATATAAAAAGAGTTTTCAGTCTATATTTTGACAAAGTTATTGATTTCACTCCAAGAAAGAAACATCAAGGAAAAAAAAAAGATTGTATTTTCCTAAACTTTAGACTACAAATTGTGTTATGATTGGGAAAAGGAGGAAATAGGAGGTGGAGGGAAAAAGGATAATCAGGCTGTAAAAATAAAACATGGTTCATGAATTACCTTGAAAGCACAACTTTAAAATATGGCTATTTTAATTTGTTCCTATCCTGAGAAAATGGACAAAATCAAGCCTCTCTGGCTAGCTGACAAATTCATTAAGCCAAGTGACTTTTGTCCCCATTCAAAGGAGCAGAGTCCCTTTCCAATTTGCAAAAGGGGGCAAGAGACATTAATTAGATGTTGGATTCTATTGCAGGCAACACCCAGGCTGACAGCTGTGCAGACCCGGCACACAGCAGGAACCTCTAACCACTGTCGAGGCTGACATTTGGAGTGCTGCCTGTTTGCTCTGCACTGCATGCTGTCCTCTCCCGAGGCTGGGCTGGCTACTCTGTGGAGGAGCGGCTTCACCCCCACCCATCCATGGAATAGTTCACTAGGCCAGTCTGTTCTTTCCCATGGGTCCCAAAGAAAATAAAGAATAGTGCAGGATATGGCAAAAAGCTAAATATTGGCAAGGACCTCAAAGTGTTTTCAGCACTTTCGAATATTTTAGTATTGTTGTAAATGTTAGAGCAATTTAGAGTCAGGCATGGTTTGAGCGTGATTTTGGGAAAGTTACTTACCCACTCGGGTTCCCCATTTTCTCATATCCTATATTTAATACAGAAATCCTGTGAGGATTAAACAAAACAATACATGTAAGCCCCTAATATAGGTCCACACTGCCTTATCCACATTTCCCAAATCCACAGTGCTCTGACAGCCAAAGCATGATTGCATGTCTCATCTGGACCAATCCTGGATATGAGATTTTGCAGTCCTATTATCCATTTACTGTGACCATTTCCTTTCTCTGTCCTTGACCCTTTGGCATATGACATAATACATGGTATTATGCACCACATTAGCTTTAGAGACTCAAAATCTTCTGTTCTGAAGCAGATCTGGCCCCAAGAATTTCAGACAAGGGATTGGGAACCTTCATGATATTCTGACTTTATTATCTATTTATAAACTCCTGTTCCCAGGTCATTGCATACCACGACCTCTTCTGCATGGCTTCAACTTAGGTTCAGAGTTTATGGGAACTTATTATAGATGCTGGGGGGGTTGGTTTTTTGGGGGGGTGATACTGGGGTTTAAACTCAGGGCTTCACACTTGCTAAGCAGGCACTCTACCACTTGAGCCACACCCTCAGCCCTTTTTTGGTTTAGTTATTTTTCAGAAAGAGTCTCATGTTTTGTGATCCTCCCATCTGTAGCTTCCCATGTAGCTGGAATCATAGGTATGTGATTCCACCATGCGGGACTTGTTAATTGTGATGAGATCTTGCTAACTTTTTGCCCAGGCTGGCCTTGAACACTGATCCTCCTGATTCTCCTGCTCTCAGCCTCTTGTGTAGCTGAGATTACACAGGTTTACCTCCACACTGTGGCTGCTTTTGAATGGATTCCATATCAGTGAGTTTGGTGTCATCTCCAAGATGACCCTTCCAGCAAAACACTGTGCTGTCTTGGATAGTCCTGGATTCTCAAGGACACAGTTTAAGGAGGAAAAACTACAGCTGCTCTTTTTCAGAAGATGCCATGAAACACATGAGTGGAGGAAAGGAAGTAAAGGGACCCCCGCGCTGCACAAGCTCTGCTTGGATCCTGGAAAGCTGAGAAGACAGAGGAGTGGCTTCCGTTGGCCTCCAGCACAGGTGCAAACCGCCCACCTCCAGGAAGCGCTCTGATGAGCTAGTGCAAGTTAAGTAGAGATGGTTGCTCTACCAGATGGCAGGCAGTGGAAAATCTGAAAGATGGAACCTGTGGAAAGTGGCTGTGAGCACTGTATAATCGGAAGTAGGGGTAGTTAGGAAAGATAAATAGCTCTCCTTTTCAGGCTGCTCAATTTGGGGCATACATTATTGTGAAGGATGTTAAGCGCTTGTACAGATTTTTAACTACAACTAAAGCTGAATTCATAATAAACACCTTAACTTGGTTTAGAGAATAAGTAACCGATGTTTTCAATGTCCCTCCAACACTACCTGAGATGCCAAAGCAAAACCACCGGAGATGTACTGGCACCATCTGGTGGTGAAGCTGGAAACTGCAAGTGTACCGGTACCACTTTCAGCTCAATTACAAATTCAGTTCTTCAACTGAAAGAAGTTATTGATTGATAAGCCAGTGCTATTTCCTCAAATGCTAAGCTCCTCCCCGAATTTCTATAACCTACCCTGCATATTCATACTAATAAACTGAGATTCACACCCGTATATTGTTTACGTTAAAAGAAAGCATAAATGAAGATGTTTTCTGTTTTTCTGGGGTTTTTTTTTCAATTTTATTGTACAGAGGGATCCATTGTGATATTTACATGTATGCCTACAATATATCTTAGTTATATTTCCCCCCTCCCAACCCCATCTTAGAACAAGTTCAACTGGTTTCATTCTTCTATTTTCATATATATGAATAGAAAATGTATCCACCATACAAAAATGTTTTATATTAAACTATTTTATAGGAATTAAGATTGCTGTGGGTGTTGCTCAAGTGGTAAAACACTTGCCTAGCAAGCACAGAGCCCTAAGTTCAAGCCTTTTTAAAATAATTTTATTTTAAAAAGAATTAAGATCTCTCTCTCTCTCTCTCTCTCTCTCTCTCTCTCTCTCTCTCTCTCTCTCTCCTGTTTCCCAGGTTCTTCTCATTCAATATATTAAATCCTTTCACTCTCTCTCAGAACAACTTAAATAACATTTAAATGTATTATATGAATAATAAAAATAGTAACATCTTGAGTAATCATACTTAGCCTTTGGGTTAGGTGTGAGAAGGGAGAACTGAAAAGTTCTAGCCTTTCAGAAATGAACAAAGACAACTCAAACGGGAACAGGCAGACTGTTCATTCAGAGCTTGCTAGAGGCTATAGTTTGGATCTAGAACGTCCCCCAAAGGGCCCATGAGTTGAAGGCGTGGTCCCCAGCTCGTGGCATATTGGAGGTGGTAGAACCCTTAGCAGCCTAATAGAAGGAAGTTGGTGTCAGAGGGGACATTGGCACCCCAGTGCCTTCCTGACTCAGTGCTGCCCAGTGGCCATGAGGTGAACAGGTCTTCTCTACCATGCACTCCTGCCATGAGATACTGTGCCACCAAAGACCCAAAGCAACAGGGCCAAGCAACCATGAACTGAAACCTCTGAAACCATGGGCCAAAATAAACTTTTCTCTTCTTAAGTTTATTTCTCTCAGGTATTTTGTCACAGTGATGGGAGGCTGACCAACATTATAGCAAAGGAGTCAACCATGATCGCTTGCATTTGGCAGAGATTCACAGGCTAAGAGGAGTGGGAATACTTTACAAAGGACTAAGGCAAGACCAGGTATGCACTGTTTGGAGGCTGCTGACTGGGAAAGCTAGAGGTGGAGCATATTTGTTTTCCTCTGGTTTATCCTAAGTTGGAAATGGACAAAAATTCTGGAAACTGTTGGTTGTTAATTATCCTGGCTTCTTGGAACCAATGGTTATGGTTTAGCTTCTTGGACTGATTGCTAGAGACAGTGGCCTGACTTCCTACTCATCCAGCATAGACAGTGAGCTGGCTTTCTGGGCTGATTGCTGCAGGTTGTGAATCAGAGTTCTAAGAGCTTACCTCCTCAAAAGGTTTCATTGAGTGAAGGGTCAAGGACTTAAAACACCTTTGGGAAATCACTGTTTTATTTTATTATTTATTTTAATAGATACTACATTACTGTAGTTAAAAACAAAAGTAACACAAGTAAAATTTCTGTTCACTTTTCCAATCATTCTTTTTGCAAGTAAAACCAAGTATGAACCTATAGTTTTATATCTTTCTTCTTTCTGCAGCACTGTTGCACTTGACAGTGAGTATGAACTATCTTCCCACATTAGTTCACAGAGAATTTCCGTATTTTTATAGTTGCATAATATACCATTGCATGGACATGCTCTCACTTATTTAACCCTTTACTGATGGGCATCTGGGTTGCTTCCAATTGTTGCTTCAAAATTACATATTTTAGTTTGCAATTGTACGAATTTGCAGAATGAATTCTCAGAAGTGGAATTATTGAGCCAAAGAGCACACATTTGTTACTTTGACAGATGTATCCAGATTTGCCTGTAGAAGTTGCACTAATTTGTATTTTTTACAAATTTGTATTTTACAAAGTAAGAAGGTAACTATATGCAGGAGCTAGGACAAAGTGCAAAGAAGACCATATTTAAAAAGTGTATGTGAAACATAAGTTAAGCTAACATAGCACATGTAAAGTATATATGCTCATCAAATGTCATGATAAACTTACCTTCATAACAACCTGAAAGTCCACATTGGAATTTTGACATCCTATGGTCCTTAGAGTTCTGCATCAAAATGCAGCAACACTTCCAAGTTTCCCCTCATCCTGCCACTCCTATGAACAACCACCCCCTGGGTCAAGAAAGCACAGGGATTGTGGTTGGCCCTTGAGAGGACACTCCAGGGAAGAGGACTTCACAGCCCCTGGAAGCAAACTGTGGCCATTTGGCAGAGAATTTTGAGTCCCTAATGTCAGGAGGATGCTCTACAAAGGCTCTGCGTGGGTTCCTCCCCTTGGCCTTGCAGAGGAGATGCGTGGTTGGAGGTGAACTAGAGAAAAGAGAGGCAGGTTCTGTTTTCTGGGAAGTCACTATCTAGATCCATCATCTCCTGTGATGCTCTTTCCCTGCTTCCCAACAGATTTTCATCTGTAAATTTTAGAGCAGGATTTTGAAGACTTCCTTGGAAGAAAAGTATCTCTCATCTCCAAAGGCCTGGTCAGGGGTAGAAAAGAAATATTACAGGTGCCCCTTCAGGCAGTGTCCAAATTCAGATTCTTAATGGTCTTAGCAGCAGTCACAACCCCTTTCTTTAGATAAATCCTTAGCAAGAAGAGAAGTTAATGTTTCATTTTCAAAGTCTGATTTTTAATTCCAGGAATATAATCGTTGTATATATTTATATTGACTGTCAGAAATAGATTTGGGATGTCATCACACCTTAAAATAAATGTAGCTTTGAACTATTTGAAAAGAAGAAAGAAGGCTGGAAGGAAAGGAGTGAGGGAGGAAGGAGGAGAGGGTCTTCTGCAGAAGTCCGTCATTTTCTAACTTTTATGTATCAATTCCCCCTAGCCAGTAATTCTTTGTCACGGTCAGCAGTGAGAGTATCTTCCAATTCTGTTATGTTATTCATTTGAAAATTTGTCAAAAGCCACCTGGAGATGACTTCAACAACTTCTCTATTTTGTTGTTAAACCTATCATTTAGCTGTTCGGCTATGCTAGCTGCTTCTCAGCTACAACCAGCAGAATTCAAGAGTTAGCTTTATGACAAGGTCTTCAAGTGTTCCTAAAATACTTTCAGCCAGGGAACTCAAAACATTTCTCCTCTTAAAAACAGAATTTCTTGCATGCAATCTTATTGTGACAGAGGGGAAATGTTAAAATTAAAATTCAGAAGGAGCCCTTTCATCTAACACAATCAATTAATTGAAAAAGTCAATTAAAGTGGGAAAGCATTGTAAAAGATTGTGCACACATCTCAAATATTCTTCTTAATTCATCACCTGCATTGTGAGGACAGACCTTTCTTTGAGCAGGAGGCTGCAGAATGAGTTATACAACCTTTCAAAGTCTTCCTTACAGAAGCAACTAATAGGCACCATCCAGACCTCCATAGAGATTCACAGTTTGAAGACACTCTGAAGAAATCTCAGAGCAATGCTCTTCTAGATTTCGGTTATTGTCCATTTTTTTATACATACTTACTATAGCAATAGTTTCTTTATAAAATACCCATAGTTCTCAGAGAAATAAACTGCCTTTTCAGGCTCCCAGTATATGCAATATTTGACTGTCATTTACAATAACATTTGCAACTGGTATGATCAGATTTGGGAACAAATACTATTGACTCTCTGACATTTGCTTGTGGAAGCAGAAATTCACAGACCTACTACAGAGCAGTCTACTAACCTCCAGTGGTTATCAGTCAATGGATTTTGCCAAGGGAATGAGTGAATTAATATAGTGGTATAGTTAAGTGAAAGTCTATTTGTGTGTGCACACACACACACACACACGCACGCACACACTGATTTCTCAGGAGTGTGAGTCCTAAGAAAGATCCTTCAGTTTCATTGACAAGGAGGGGGTGTTCATGGAGATACAAATGAAAGAAGCCAAGAATCTGTGCAACAAATTAACCCATACTGAGCAGCTTAAAACCACACCCACTTAGTATCTTACTGTTTCAGTAGATCAAGAATGCATGCACAGCTTGCCTGGGTGCTCTGCTCACAATGGCACAAGACTGTAGTCTAGCTATCACCAGGTTATGCTCCTTTCTGGAACAAGATCTTGTTCCAAGTTCACCTGACAGAGGTCGGTTCCTTATGGATGTAGGGTTGAGGCTCTGAGCTCCTAGATTCCTGCAGTTTCTTGCTGTGTGATACATTTCATTATAGTTCACATGACAGCTACTTGCTTCATTGAGACTGGTAAAGTCTCCTTCTCCAATATGCTAAGATGGAGACAGAAATCTCAGACAGCCCTCAATGATCACTGAGGATGACCTTCCAACCCTTTGGTCAGAAAAATCTGATTAAGGGAGTGACATACATCTCATCACCTTTTTTTTATTCATATGTGCATACAATATTTGGGTCATTTCTCCCCCATTTTCCCATCCCCTTCCTAACCCCCCACCTCCTCCCTCTCCCCCCCATCCCCTTGCTACCTGGCAGAAACTATTTTGCCCTTATCTCTAATTTTGTTGAAGAGAGAGTATAAGCAATAATAGGAAGGACCAAGGGTTTTTTGCTAGTTGAAATAAGGATAGCTATACAGGGAGTTGACTCACATTGCTGTCCTGTACATGTGTGTTCTATTGGTGAGACATATGTCACAGGTTCTTCCCACACTCACCTGGGGGAGAGGATTGTATAAGGGCATAATTCATTGGTGGCAGCCATGGATGTATCTGCCACAGAAGAAGAGAAGAACAGAGCCTGAGGTCTGGAGGGGATGAGAGACCATGACTGGAGAGAGAGACAGATAGGCCTCTAGCTGAGAGGCTGGATCTTTGGGGAGAAAGAAATATACAGGGTGCAGTTTGCAGTACACTATGACAATCCCATCTACCCTGAGAATACTCAGTAAAAAACCTACATTGCTCTTCAAAGACTTTTGGATTACTTTTGGGCTGTTTTTCTTTGTTTCTCTTTGGTTTGTTGAAAGTGTCATTCTCAAAGTGATTTAAAAAAAAAAAAACCTACTTCTACAAATCAAAACATGAAGCCAAGTTTTACTTAATTATTTAATGAGGGAACCAACACAAAGACAAAAGACCTGGAAAGAACATTCTAGAAATGGGAGTATAATAGTGGAAAAATGCAAGCAGAAATAAGAATGACACTAGATATAAAATTGATTTTCTATAGGCAATAAAACCACAATGTTTGTGGTTACCTGTTACCAAGTGAAAATACACACACGGAGGGGGGTGGGGGGGGAGAGGAAAGGTGGCACAATGTATACACATGTAAGTAAATGTAAAAATGATAAAATAAAAGGAGAAAAAATACACGCACACACACACAAAATCAATTTTCAATAAGTTAACTCTTAACTTTACATAGCAGTTAAAATGGGCCTTCATCAGCTAGTTACTTTGTCAAAGCAAGTTTCATCCCAATAGCAGAATATTTAAAATTTCATGCAACCATCATTTTACACTATTTCCAGATTTGGATATTTATTCCTGCACAGAATTTAGATTAGTCAACATGCTAAAACTGGTCTTAAAATAATTTTTTAAATGGTCCAGTTACACTTTGGATAAATACTTTGTTTCATATGGAACATAGGTTCCAACTTTGGTCTGTCTTTTGGCTATAGCAGAGGAAACGAATTAGTTTTCCCACCCCAATCTTGAACTCCAATCTTGAACTCCCCAGCCTTCAGAACTGTAAGCCAAATAGCCACTTTTGTACTTAGAAGTTCAATTTATTAGGAATGTGGTGAGGTACTAAGTCTTAGCCAATTACAAGAGACCAACTGTTCAACCATGATCAAATAAAGCAGATGGGATTAACCAATCTGGATGTCTCTTTACCTCACTTTCTTTTTTCTGGCTATAAATATTACTTGCCTACCTGCATGGTAGGACCATGCATCCAGAATCATTTTGGGTGCAAAACTATTGCCTGAATTCTGGAATTACAAGAAATTAATTTATGTCTGCAAAACTAGATTTATTATAATTTTATCTTTTGACAAATGTATTTTTTTCTTTTTTTATTGCTTATTCATTCATTCATTTGTACATAACACTATTTGGGCCGTCTTTCCCTTCTGCCCTCTCCGGCCCCACCCTCCTTGCTTCCAGGCAGAACATGTTCTGCCCTCTTCTCCAATTTTGTTGAAGAGAAAACATAAGAATAATTAGAAAGACATAGCATTTTTGCTAGCTTGAAATAAAGATAAGCTATACAGAAAGATTCCTAGCATTGCTTCCATGCACAAGTGTATTACAACCCAAATTGGTTCATGTCTACCAGACCTCTTCACTACTTCAAGGTCACCTTCCCATAGTGGCCTCTGTCAGTTTAAGATTACTTTATTGGCTCTTCTACAGTGGGCACATCAACACTTTCAAGTTTTAGGTTTCCTTCCCTTTCCCTATTCCTCCTATATGAGTTTTCCCCTTAGTGTGTGACCCGTGTCTAATAATATTACTGCATTTGTTTTAGATCTAAAGTCTGCATATGAGGGAGACCATACAATAATTGTCCTTCTGTGCCTGGCTAACTTCACTTAACATGATGTTCTCCAGTTCCATCTATTTACTTGTAAATGACAAAATTTCATTCTTCCTTGTGGCTGAGTAAAATTCCATTGTGTATAAATACCACATTTCCTTAATCCATTCTTCAATAGTGGGGCATCTTGGCTGTTTCCATAACTTGGCTATTGTGAATAGTGCTGCAATAAACATGGGTGTACAGGTGCCTTTGGAATAACCTGAGTCGCATTCCTTCAGGTATATCCCTAGGAGTGATATTGCTGGATCATATGGCAGATCTATCTTTAGTTTTTTAAGAAGCCTCCATATTGTTTGTATTAGCCTCCAAGTGGTTGCACTAGCTTACATTCCCACCAGCAGTGTTGAGGGTTCCTTTTTCACCCCGCATCCTAACTAACATTTGGTGGTGGTGTTCTTGATGATAGCCATTCTAACAGGGGTGAGGTGGAATCTTAGTGTGGTTTTGATTTGCATTTCCTTTATGGCCAGGGAGGGTGAGCATTTTTTCATGTGTTTTTTGGCCATTTGGATTTATTCCTTTGAAAAAGTTCTGTTTAGTTCAGTTGCCCACTTCTTTATTGGTTCATAGATTTTGGGGGAGTTTGGTTTTTTGAGTTCCCTGTATATTCTGGTTATCAGTCCTTTGATGTAAAGCCAGTGAATATTTTCTCCACTCTGTGGGTGATCTCTTCAGATTAGAGACCATTTCTTTTGTTGTGCAGAAGCTTTTTAATTTCATGTAGTCCTATTTGTCTGTCCTTCTCTTAGTTGCTGGGCTGCTGGAGATCTATTAAGGAAGTTCTTGCCTATAACTATTGCTTCCAGAGTATTCCCTGCTCTTTCATGTACTAACTTCAGAGTTTTGGGTCAGATATTAAGGTCCTTAGTCTACTTTGAGGTGATATTAGTACAAGGTGGATCTAGTTTCAGTTTTCTACAGGCAGATAACCACTTTTCCTAGCAACATTGGTTGAAGAAGCTGTCTATTCTCCATCATATGTTTTTGGCACCTTTGTCAAAATTAAGGTGGGCATAGCTTTGTAAATCCATATCCGGGTCCTCTATTCTGTTCCACTGGTCTTCATATCTGTTTTTGTGCCAGTACCATGCTGTTTTTATTGCTATTGATTTCTAATATAGTTTGAAGTCAGGTATCGTGATACCTCTAGCATTGCTCTTTTTTGCTGAGTATTGCCTTGGCTATTCGAGGTCTCTTGTGTTTCCAAATGAACTTTAGGGTAGATGTTTCAATCTCTGTGATGAAAGTCATTGGGATTTTGATGGGAATTGCATTGAACATGTAGATTACTTTTGGTAGTACAGCCATTTTTACTATGTTGATTCTATTAATCTATAAGCATGGGAGATTTTTCCATCTTTGGTAGTGTTCCTCGATCTCTTTCTTCAGTGGTTTGTAGTTCTCCTTGTAGAGGTCATTTACAGCCTTTGTTAGGTTTACTCCTAGGTATTTGATTTTTTTGAGGCTATTGTAAATGGAATTGTTTTCATATATATTCTTTCTCAATTTGTTCATTGTTGGTGTATAGAAAAGCTAATGATTTTTGTAAGTTGATTTTGTATCCTGCCACATTGCTGAAGCTGTTTATGGTGTCTAGGAGTTTTTGGGTAGAGTTTTTGGGCCTTTGAGGTATAGGATCATGTCTTCTGCAAATAGGGATATTTGACAATTTCTTTACCTATTTATATTCCTTTTATTACTTTTTCTTGCCTTATTGCTCTAGCTAGGAATTCCAGGACTATGTTGAATAGGAGTGGGGAGAGTGGGCACCCTTGTCTCTTTCCTGACTTTAAGGGAAATAGTTTCAGTTTTTCTCCATTAAGTATGATGTTGGCTATAGGTTTGTCATATATAGCCTTAATAATGTTAAGATATATTCCTTCTACTCTTAGTTTTCTTAGAGCTTTTATCAAGAAGAGGTATTGATTTTTATCAAAGGCTTTTTCCTGCATCTATTGGGATGATCAAGTTGTTTTTGTCTTTGGTTCTACTAATGTGCTGTATTACATTTATTGATTTGCGTATGCTGAACCACCCCATCCCTGGGATGAAGCCAACTTGGTCATGGTGAATGATCTTCCTGATATGTCGCTGGATTTGGTTTGCCGTTATTTTATTGAGGACTTTTACATCAGTGTTCATTAAGGAGATTGGCCTATAGTTCTCCTTTCTGGATGTGGCTTTGTCTGGTTTTGGGATGAGTATAATAATGGTTTCATAGAATGAGTTAGGCAGTATTTCTTCCCCTTCTATTTCATGGAAAAGTTTAAGGAGTATTGATATTAGTTCTTCTTTAAAGGTCTGATAGAATTCAGCAGAGAATCCATCAGGTCCTGGACTTTTCATTGTTGGGAGACTCTTTATTCTTGCTTCAATTTCATTTCATGTTATAGATCTGTTTAGGTGGTTATATCCTCTTGGTTCAGTTTTGGATGGTCATACGTATCTAGAAATTTGTCCATTTCTTAAAGATTTTCAAATTTATTGGAATATAGATTCTCAAAGTAGTCTCTGATGATTCCCTGGATTTGTGTGGTGTTTGTTGTTATCTCCCCTTTTGTGTTTCTGATTTTACTGATTTGGGTCTTTTCCCTGCTCATTTTAGTCAGATTTGTGAGGGGTCTGTAAATTTTGTTTATTTTTTTCAAAGAATCAGCTTTTTGTTTCATTGATTCTTTGTATGGTTTTTTTTTTTTTTTTTTTTTGGTCTCTATTTCATTAATTTCAGCCTTTTTTTTTATTATTATTTCTCTCCTTCTGCTTGATTTGGGTTTGCTTGTTCTTATTTTTCTAGGAGTTTGAGATGTAGCATTAGGTCACTTATTTGAGATCTTTCTGTCCTTTTAATATATACACTCATAGCTATAAACTTTCCTCTTAGGACTGCCTTTGCTGTGTCCCATAGGTTCTAGTAGGTCATGTTTTTCTTTTTCATTAACTTCCAGGACCCTTTTAATTTCCTCTTTTATTTCATCAATGATCTACTGATCATTGAACAATATGTTGTTCAGCTTCCAATTGTTTGCATATTTTCTGCTGTTGTTTTTGTTGTTGAGTTCTAGTTTTAATGCATTTTGATCAGATAGAATGCAGGGGATTATTTCTCTTTTTACATATTTACTGAATCTTGCTTTGTGCCCAAGATATGATCAATTTGAGAGAAAGTTCTATGGGCTGCTGAGAAGAATGTATATTGTTCAGATGTCAGATGAAATATTCTGTAGACATCAGCTAGGCCCATTTGATCTACAGTGTGATTTAGGTCTAGAATTTCTATATTCATTTTTTGCTTGGACAACCTATCTATTGGTGATAGGGGGGTTTTAAAGTCTCCCATTACCACTGTATTGGAGTCTATATGTGTTTTTAAGTCCTTTAGTATATGTTTGATGAAATTGGGTGCATTGACATTGGGTGCATATATGTTGATAATTGTTATTTCCTTTTGGTGTATTTCCCCTTTTATTAGTATGAAGTGTCCTTCTTTATCTCATTTGATCAATGTAGGTTTGAAGTCTACTTTGTCTGAGATAAGTATTGCTACACATGCCTGTTTGAGGGGCCATTGGCTTGGGAAATCTTCTTCCAGTCTTTCACCCTAAGCCAGTGTTTGTTTCTGTCAATTAGATGGGTCTCCTGTAAACAACAGATTGTTGGATCCTCCTTTTTAATCCAGTTTGCCAAACAGTGTCTTTTGATGGGGAAGTTGAGTCTGTTGACATCCAGTGTTAGTATTGATAGGTATGTGGTGATTCCTGTCATTTAGTTGTCTTTGTTGTTTAAGGATTTGATTGTGTGCAGCTGAATCAATGCTACTGTCTGATTTCTTGTCTTTTCTTCTCCTGTGGTTTAAAGCTGCCCGTCCTCTTGTGGTTTCATTTGCTTTCATTTTCTGTGTGCAGAATTCCTTGGAGAATCTTCTGTAGTGGTGGTTTGGTGGTCATATATTGTTTTAGTTTCTACTTGTTGTGGAAGATTTTTATTGCTCCATCTATTTTGAATGATAGTTTTGCTGGGTAGAGTATCCTTGGGTTGAAGTTATTTTCATTCAGTGGCTGAAATACCTCATTCCATGCCCTTCTTGCTTTTAAGGTTTCCTTTGAGAAATCTGCTATGATTTTGAGGGGTTTACCTTTGTATGTTATTTGTTTTTTTCTCTCTTACAGCCTTCAGTATTCTTTCTCTGTTCTCTGTGCTTGTTGTTTTAATGATAATGCCATGGGGAGATTCCAGTTTGATCAAGTCTGTTTGGTGTCCTGGAGGCTTCCTGTACCTGAATGGGCAAAACTTTCTCAAGTTTTGGGAAATTTTTTGTTATTATTTTATTAAATATATTACGAATCCCTTTTGCTTGGACTTCTTCCCCTTCTTCAATGCCCATGATTCTCAGGTTTGGTCTTTTGATGGAGTTGGTGAGTTCTTGCATATTCCTTTTGTAGGTCTTGAGTTGTTTGACTAAGAGTTCTTCAGTTTTTTCTTTAATTTCTACTTTATC
Organism: Castor canadensis; assembly: GCF_047511655.1. NCBI lineage: Eukaryota > Metazoa > Chordata > Mammalia > Rodentia > Castoridae > Castor > Castor canadensis. The sequence continues at coordinate 92,961,584 of NC_133387.1, forward strand.
TCCAAGTCCTGAGATTCTGTCTTCCACTTGTTCTAGTCTGCTGGAGTGGCCTTCCACTGTGTTTTGTGTTTCTATTTGATTCTTTTTTCTGAGGTTTTTCATATCATGGGCCACTTCCTCTTTAATATTGTCTATTTTCATCTTTAATTCATTTATCTCTCTATTTGTAGTGTTCCCTGTTTCACTTTGTTTATTCAGGGCTCCTCTGAGTTCATTTACTTGTTTCTGTGTCTTCTCATATTCTTTATTTTTGGTGTCTTGAAATTTCTTGAGTGCATCTTATACATTTTGGTTAACCATGTCTAGTATCTTCTCCATAAAATTCTCAGTGATTTCTTCTTTAAGGGTGTTTTTGTGGGCATCACTGTGTTCCTTAGTACCATTTATCTTTGTTTTGTTGGGATCAGAAACTAGGTGTCTGGTTTCTTCATTTCCTTTTGAATCCTGTATTAAATCATTTGTTTGAGGAGAGTGGTTTCCATCCCTTCTTCTTCCCATTGCACCACTTGGTACTGTGCAACTATGTTCTTGATAGGCTAGTTGGTGGTTTTAGTCACCTGTTTTCTTTCCCTTGATTTAATTTTTGGTTGTTAGCTAGGTTGGTGTGCTATTTCTGTCCCTGGTCTAGACATGTAATTTACCAATGACTAATTCACAGGTTCAATACCCAACCAGTTGTTTGCATATTATATAGAAGACCCTTTGGTGGTAATATCTATGAGCAGTGGGAGTTGGGGGGTTAACATTTGTTAGGCTATCTATAGAAATTTGGGGAGTAGGTTAGGGTGGCACTAAAAGGGGAGGCAAGAAGTGAGGTGGGTGAGTGGGGGAAGTGATGTGGGGGCTTCTGGTTTTGTGGCCTTTGTATGTGTTTGGGTGTATTCTGTTGTAGTGTAGGGTGCTTGTGTCAGGGATTGCAGGGGGTTGGAGCTGTGTGAAGTTGGTATAGTAGATTGGCCAGCAGGTGGTAAGTGTGTAGGAGGGAGGGGTAGTCTGGTGACAGGTTAAGGGAGAGTGGGAGGGAAGATGAGGGAAGGAGGAGAGAGTGGGTGAGAAGGGGCAGAAAGAGTAGTTGGGAAGGACAGCAATGGATTTTAGCACAGGAGAAGGAGGGAGAGTGAAGGGGGTAAGAGTAGGGATGAGAAGATGGTGATGGTAAACTTGATAGTATAGAAAGAAAAAAAGAAAATACGAATAAAAATAAAAATAAAAACCCCACAATAATAAAACAAACAATCGAACCAAAAGAACAACAGGAAAAAAAAAGAAAAACAATGAAGAAACAGCAGGTTCAGGAACAATAGAATTTCACTTTTATTTTAAGTTCTGGAGTTACTCCTCTGGCATCTTGTCCTGATATTGGCATATAAGCAGAAGCTCTGATGTGGTTTCACCAGGTGATTGGCTTGTGATTAGCATTTTGTTCATCTGTCTACCATTATAAATGATACTGTGAAGTGTGGTAGGTTTGCTAGATCATGCAGGGTGGTCAGAGCTATTGCTTTCCCGAGCTGAATAGCTGTGTTATCCTCCAGCTGCAGCTGTTTTGTCAGCTTCTCCTCCAGCAAGGGGGGGGCCGGCAGTACAAGTTTGAATGCTGCCCTCTGGTTCAGGAGATCAGCTCTGCGATCCACTATCTGCCCTGCTTTGGAGGTGGCTTATCACTGTGTTTGTTTACTGAGAGTTTAGCATGGGGGGTTTATTTCTTTGCCTTGCCCCCTTTCTCTGGGGCAGGTTGTGTTCCACCCACCCCTCTGCTGTCCCTGTTTTATTATAGTTCACTGTTTGTTTTTTAGTTTTGCAGGGCAGTTTGGTTTTGGATACTGCTCTCTGGCTCAAGAGATGCGCTTGCTTCAGGGAGTGGCTTATTGCCCAGCCACTCTCAGTCTTCACTGCCTTTCCTGTGTTTATTTACTGATAGTTCACACTGAGATTAGCTTCTTGCCCTTCCCCCTTTCTCTGGTGCAGTTTCAGCATTCCACCTCTCTGCTGTCCATGTTTGATTATAGCTCGCTGGTTGTTGTTCAGTTTTGTTGTGGGGCAGATTAGTCTGCCCAGGGGCTATGCTGGTTTATGTTCCTGGGGGTGGACAGGGGATTCCCACGTGGTCCATGGTGCTTACCTGTTTGTTCCATCAATTGACGCACAAGCAAGTTTGGAGCCAGCGGCGGTAGTGGAGAAAAATGGTGCCAACTTTTCTCAGTCTAACTTGGCATGGGGAGGCTTTCCACGGGCTAGGGATCCAGGATGTCGAAAGTTTGATTCTGGTTGATACTTTATTTCCAAGTGTGGCTCCAACTTTTCAGGGAGGTTTTTGGAGTCTCAGAGCTTAGGTTTTCTGCTTCCATAGCCTAGTCACCATCTTGGACCCAATCTGTATTTTTTAAATTGCAACTTGATCTTTGCTCCTTTTTGCCTTCCAAATCAATTTGATACAACTGTGGTAAACATCACCTGCCTGCCAGTCCTGGCTGACATAGCAGAGAAGAAGTTCAGACCCACCTTTAAGAATTAGTCTACTGGTCAGATGTTGCCTGGCTTTTTAGAATGCAAAAGTAGCTCAAAGCCTCAAAGCTACTGCTATGGTCTGAGTTTGTTTCTTTCCAAACTCATGTTGAAATTTAAAGCTCAGTCATTTGTTGATAGTATTTGGAGGTGGGTCTTTGAGGAAGTTAATAGGATTAGATGAAATTATAGGGGAAAGGCTTCATAGTGACATCAATACTTTATAAGAGGAGAAAGAGCCCACTTACTGTTTCTTACCATGTGATGCTCTATGCCACCTTGGGACTCTGCAAAGTCCCTGCAGGTGACAGCCTCCCTGCCCCCAATCTTGAACTCCCTGGCCTTCAGAACTGTAAGCCAAATAAACCTTCATTTTATTTCTTTTTTTATTAGCATATAATAATTGTACAGGGCAGACACATTGTGACATTTACATATGTGCTTACAGTATATCTTAATTAGATTCACCCCCTTCATCATTCTCCCTCATCTCCCTTTTCCCCTCTTCTGAGAACAATTTCAACAGGTTTCATTGTTCTATTTTCATACATGAGTACAAAATACATCTACCATATTTGCCCTCCTTCACCTTTTCCTTATACACTCCCAAACCTTAATCTTTACAAATTACCCAGTCTGTGGCATTCAGTCACACAACAGGAAATGGGCTAAGCCATTCAACTGGGAGCTCTGACTGCTCCACTTGTAATATTGTCACCTTAGTCAGACAGAGACACATTGATCCTGAGCCACAAGCACAACCTGCCAGTTTTTTGGGTCACAAATTAACTGCTGGGTTTCAAAAGTTGTCAGTTTTTATTTCAAAAGGCATTTTGCAACATAATAGTTTGAGTGCCCTCAAAAAACATCAAGTGATTGTGGCCACAATTTATTGTCCTCACTAGTCTTTCTGTGTTAAGGCACCATCGTTGGGCTCTGTGCTTTGTCAACCATGAGGTGCATGTTCTCCTCCACTACACATGACCGCGGCTATGATGTCTGCCTCGCCCCAGGCCCAGAAACAATGAAGCTAGCTGTGATGGATAGAAACCTCCTGCACACATTTCTGTGCTTTATTTCTGAGTGTGTCATGTTGTCAGACAAATAAAAAAATATGGCAGAGGAAAAGCCCTGAGTATTGACACTCATCACTGTGGAGAGGGTGGTGGGGTAAGAAAGATGTTTCACTCCGCTTTTTCTTTCTTAAATAATATTTATGTTTTATTAAACATGTTAAATTCAGTAATAAAACTATGCAGTGAGGACTAAAGGGGGGAAAACATTGTTGGAAAGGTTTAAAAAAAAAGCTCACTTCTACAATTAAACAAAGTTATGTTTACAGACTCAGATTGTTCTCTACATAAAGATCTTCTAACTGTGACCCTGAAAAGCAATTTCAGTTCTGAAGCACAGGCGTGTGTGTGTGTGTGTGTGTGTGTGTGTGTGTGTGTGTGTGTGCTGTGGATTAAACTCAGGGTCTTATGCTTCCCAGGCAGAAAGCTCTGCCACTTGAGCCCCATCCTCCATCCCTTTGTGCTCTACCTATTTTTTCAATAGGGTCTCATGTTTATGGTCAGGCCCAAACTGCAATCCTCCTGTTTACTCTTCCTGTGCAGCCGGGATTACAGTGCCACCACACCCAGCCTTTATTGATTGAGATGGGGTCCAGCAAGCTTTTTGCCTGGGCTGACCTCAAACTGAGATCCTCCTCATCTCTGCCTCCTGAGTAACTAGGATTACAGGTGTGAGCCACCACTCCTGACCAGCGTCTGTCTTTAACTACCCATGGCAAGTCTGTTATAAAGGATTGTGTGAATTCCTTGCAGGGCAAACCATCATAGTTGACTGGACATCAGCACCCCAGGGTCCACACCTATTCAACAAGCTTCTTCTAGGAGGAAGGCAAAGTCAAAATAATTTTAATCAGAGTGCCAATCATCTTGTTTTCTGGAACTGAGAGGTTTCCCAGGATCTTTAATGCTCAAGCAGGGAAAGTCCTGAGCAAGCCCGATAGAGTTGATAGTCTTACTTTAAGGCATTCCAGAAATACCTGGCAGTCAACATCATGGATCAGATGTTTTCAAACTGGATTTGCTGAATTTACAATACTTCAGAAAGAGCAAATATTTCTCTACATGAACTTCAAAAGCTACAGGTATCTCTGCTATTCAATTTATGGTACTCATACCGCCCATGTTCAAATTGGGCTGAAGGTTTTCTTCTACGCCACAGACACTCTTGAGATGGAAATCTGTCTTTTCACTCTCCTGACTATAGAACACAATATGAAAGTTCAGGATGTGTTAAAACTGAAAAACTTATGCTACAACTCGCTTTATTTTTTAATGCATATTTGGCATTTGAGACTTTTATTCTTCTTTGTTTGAATATCTTTTACTTATTTTTGTTTTTAAAAATTTTATTAGTGCAAATGAATTGTACAAAGAGATTTCACTGTGATATTTTCATAAATGTCTATAATGTACTTGGATCAAATTCAGCCCCTTTACTAACTCCTTATTATCCCATACCCCCCCCCCTTTTACAGACTGTGTGGGTTTCATTATACCATTTTTATACATACATATAACATACTTCAATCACATTTACCTCCCATCACTCCTCCTCTTTCCTGGCTGGTCCCCCCCCCATTACTCTCTTTTACATTCATGTCATATTGTTATTAATATTTTTAGGTAAAGATTTCACATATGAACAAAACCCTGTAATATTTGTCTTTCTGAGTTTGTTATCTCACTTAGTATGATGATCTCTACTTCAATCCATTTTCTTGCAAACAACATAATTTTATTCTTTTTTATGGCTAAATACTGTTTGATTGTCTATATATACCACATTTTCTTTCATTCATCAGTTTTGGGGCACGTAGGCTGATTCCACAGCTTAGCTATTGTGAATAGTGCTTTACTAAACATGGTGAAAGGCAAATTTCTAGCTCAAGAGTGTCTGTGGCTTAGAAGAAACCCTTCAGCCCAATTTGAACATGGGCAATATGAGTGCCATAAATTGAATAGCAGAGATACCTGTAGTTTTTGAGCTTCACAAGAATGTGCACAGGTGTCTCTGTTGTATGTTGACTTATATTCTTTTGGACATACACCTAAGAGTGGTATATCAAGGCCATGTGATAGTTTTATTTTTAGTTTTGTTTTTGTTTTTGGTGCTGGGGATTGAACACAAGGCCTTGCATATATGAGGCAAGTGCTTTACCACTGAGCTACACCCCCAGACCTATTTTACCTTAATTTGGGGGTGTTGTTGGTACTGGGGTTTGAACTCAGGACCTTGAGCTTGCTAGGTAGGTACGTTATCATACCTCCAACCCTATTTTTAGTGATTTGAGGCACCTCCATACTGATTCTATAGTGACTAGGCTAATTTACATTTCCTCCAACAGTGTTTAAGGGTCCTTTTTTACAGGATCCTGGGATTTGAACTCAGGGCCTCAGGCTTGCTAGGCAGGGACTCCTCCACTTAAGCCACACCCCCATATATAAGGATTCTTTATTTTCCACATCCTTGTCAGCATTTATTGTTGTTTTTTTTCCTGATGATAACCATTCTGACTGAGATGAGAAGCTCAATGTTGTTTTGATTTGCATTTCCTTTATGGCTAAAGGTGTTCAACATTTCTTCACACATTTGTTTGCCATTTGTACTTCTTTTGAAAACTGTTCAATTTACTTGCTCACTTACAAATTGGATTAATGTTCTTTTGGTGTTTACATATTTGATGTTTTTTGGTCTTTATATAGTCTGGATATTAATCCTGATGAGTAGCTTGCAAGGATTTTCTCTCACTTTGTGGGTTGACCCTTCATTCTGGCAATTGTTTCCTTTGGTGTGCAGAAGCTTTTTAATTTGACACAATCCCATTTGTCAATTCCTGAGCAACTGGAGTCCAACACAGAAAGTCATTCCCTGTGCCTCTGTTTTTCCTATACTTTCATTTAGTATTTTCAAAGTTCCAGGACTTACATAAAGACCTCTGATCCACTTTGAATTGATTTTGGTACAGGATTAAGGATAGGGGTCTAGTTTGTGTCTTTTACATGTGGATATACAGTTTTCCCAGCACCATTTATGGTGTATCCAAAACTGTTTTGGATACATTTGTTAAAAATTAGATGGCTGTAGTTATTGGGTTTATTTCTAGATCTTCTATTCCATTCCATTGGTCTCTCTGTGTGTTTTTGTGTCAGTTCTATGCTGTTTTCATTATTATGGCTCTGTGGTAATTTGAAGTCCAGTACTGTGATACCTCTAGCATTGCTCTTTTTTGCTTAGGATTGTGTTGCCTGTTCTGGATCTTTTATGCTTCTATATAAATTTTAGGATTGATTTCTCTATTTCTGTGTAGAATGACATTGGGATGTGGATGAAGATTGATTTGAATCTGTAGATTGCTTTTGGTAGTATAAACATTTTCACAATGTTAATTCTGCTGATCCATGAACATATGAGGTCTTTCCATATTCCAATGTCTTCTTCAATTTATTTCTTCAGTGTTTTATAATTTCATTACAGAGTTCTATCCCCCTGCTTAGTTTATTTCTAGCTATTTAAATTTTTTGAGGCTATTGTAAATGGGTTTTCTTGATTTCTTTCTCAGCCTGTTCGTTGCTGGTATATAGAAAAGATACTGATTTTTGTATGTTGAGTTCATCTTCTGCTACTTTGCCCAAAGTATTTATCAGACCTAAGAGTTCTCTGGTGGAGTCTTTAGATCTTTTAAGTACAGGATCTTGTCATCTGCTTATGACTCTTCCTTTCCTATTTGAAGGATAGCTGCGCTGGATACAGTAATCTAGGTTGGCAGTTATTTTCTTTCAGGGCTTTTGAATATACCATTCCATGCATTCTTCTGTTTTAGAGATTCTGTTGAGAAATCTGTTATTCTAATGGGTTTGCCTTTAAATGTAACTTGAGACTTCTCTCTTGCAGCTTTCAACATTGTTTCCGTGTTCTGTAAACTTAATGCTTTCACTTTAATATGCTTCGTAGTGGTTATTTGCTGGTCTTGTATGCTTGATGTCTTAACAGACTCCCGTGCCTGGATGATCATTTCTTTCTCAAGTTTTGAGGAATTCTCTATTATTTTATTAGATATGTTTTCTATGTCTTTAGCTTGTGCCTCTTCTTCTATGACCATGAGTCATAAGTTTGGTCTTCTAATGGTCTTCTAGAGGTCTTGCATATTCTGTTTGTATTTTCTTATTTTTTCTTTTTTGTGTCTGAATATACTAATTCCTCTACCTTGTCCTCAAACCTGATATTATGTATCTTTTTTAAATTATAATACTATTGTTTTACTGGGGGTACATTGTGACATTTTCAGAAGTTCTTACAATATTACGTAGTTGAATTCACCCCTCCATCATTCTTCTTTATCCCTCTCTTCCCTGATATGTCTTCCCTCTCCTCATATTATGCTTTCAACTTGATCTAATGTATTAGTGAGACTTTCAACTGAGTTGCTGGGGATTTTTTTTTTTTTTTTACTTATTGAGCTTTTTATTTCCAGAATGCCAATTTGATATTTTCATAATTTCTTTATCTTACTGTATTCTTCTTCCATGCCCTGCCTTGTCTTCTTTGTTTCATTCAGCTTTTTATTTGTGTTCTCTTGGAATTCATTCAGACATTTATTTGTATCCTCTTTAATTTCACCGATCATTTTTTGTAATCATTTTTAAAATTATTTATCTGAAATTTCACCCCCTTCACCAACATTAGTGTTTGTTACTGTGGAGTTGTTTACTTTTAAAGGAGTCATGTTTCCTTGTTTTTTCATCTTTCTTATTATATTGAGATCTGTGCATCTGAGGCCATGTTGTTGTTTGGAAATTTCAATCACCTAGAGTTGAAGAATTCTGTGTCTGAATAGAACTGTGTAGTGGCAGGACTGAGGTGCAGTTTCTCACCACTGGACTGGGGGTATTGCTCAGTAGCCAAACATTTGCCCACATGACCAGAGCATCAGTCATGATCCCCAGCACCAGTCAGATAGAGGAAAACTAGCTACAGTCTCTTATAATTTCTAGTGTAAAGGTTTGTGCTATATGTGGGTTGAGGGCATGGCTGATCAAGGGTCAGTTGTCTGCTTCTGTGCTGCTTTTATCTTAGAATCTTCCCTTTTTTTGCATTTTGAGAGCTACTACTGGTTGCAAGGAATGTTGCATCCTGCAGATTAGGCATGTTCCCACTTACTGCACAGGCCCCCCTCAGTTTTTAACCCCCAGGGGCAGAAAGCATCTAAGCCAAGGGGTATCCCCTGAATGCATTGGGTAATGGGGGGGAGCAAACAGAGCATTGAGTTCTGCTTTGGTCATGGAGAACTGAGGAACTCAGGAGCTCTGCCTGCTTATCTCAGTATTGTCAGACTTTACCCAGCAGTTTACCTCCATGTGGGCAGGAGGAGACTTGAGGAAATCATGTGATCTCTAAGTCCTGTGCTCACAGCTCTCAGCCCTACCTGACAACAAACACATGAGCCAGAGACAGCTCATAGAGATCAATGATTTTAGACACTACCCGCCCCCGTGGGTGTGAGCAGGATGGGGGAGGAATCATGTGATATCCAAATCCTAGATTCATATCTCTCATCCTCACTGGGCAGCAACCCCCACAGCTGGAGACCAAGCTCTCCCCTAACCACAGGCCTTGTGCTTTGCTTCTGCAATGATCCTCAGGCAATGGGTCTTTTTCTTGCCAAAGAGGGTGGGGCCACTGACCACCACACCCTGCACTGCCTGTGCCCCCTGCGGTTTAAGCTTCTCAGTGGTTCTATGTTAGACAACCTCCATCTCTACAACCACCTATACACTGTGACAGGGTTTCTCAAGCCTCCCTGAGCTGCAGTTGTTCCTAGCTTTCCAGTCTCCAAAGTAGGATTTGAAAACTCAGTCTCAAATTCTGCCTGGCAGCAAATACTACCAGCAGCAGACAGCTCCTGAAGGCTGAACACTCCACCCACCTTGGGCTTGTTGATCTGCTCTTACAGTGACCCTCACACAATAGTTCTTGCTCTTATCAGGGAGAGTGAGGTCCCCTTCACTGTCTAAGATTCCAACTTAAATTAATCAGCAGGTCCATATCAGAACTCCTTGAACAGCTCTTGTGGCCATCTCCTACTCAGACACTGTAGCAGGGTGTCCCATGACTCCCTAATTTGTGACTATTCCTTTTTTCAAGTTCCCAGAGTCGTTCAGTCTTTCAGTCTTGAGCAATAGGCCCTCTCTCAAGATAGTACATTACAATAGCTCTCTAAGATAAGGGAATGAAATAATGCCTTTCTTTGTTTAGTTGGTTTTTTTGTTTATGTTTTTTGTTGTTGTTTTGTTTTTTGTGATATTGGGGTTTGAACTCAGGGCCTACACCTTGAGCCACTCCACCAGCCCTTTTTTGTGAAGGGTATTTTGAGATAGAGTCTCATAAACTATTTGCCTAGGCTGGCTTCAAACCACAATCCTCCTGACCTCTGCCTCCTGAGTAGCCAGGATTACAGGTATGATCCACCAGTGCCCTGCTAAGAATGTCTTTCTTTTCCAATGCTAGCCTGTCGTGCAGGAGAAGTCATTGTTGCACCAAATCTCCACACTGGGTATAACACTTATGGGAGTTATGGACTTGTCTCACAGATAGGTCTGCCAGTCTGTCACCAGGTCCTCCTCAGTTACTTTGTAGTGGTGTCTTCAGCTTCCCCTCACTTCAGGAAAGCCAGGGAAGGAGCTGCAGACTGTTTCGTACTTTACTCTGTGGTCGTTCTCTTTCTCCATGCTTTTCAGCTGTCCTGCCCTTCCTTTGTGGTCCCCAATGCTCTTCTTCTCTTTCTGTCTTCATAACATAGCCTCTCCTCTGTTACCTGACTCTTCTCATTCATGGGATCAAACAGAGAAAACTCCTCCTTCACCCTTTTCTCTCTGCCTCTCTACAACTCACTTCTGAACAGTTAGCCAAAATGTTATGTTGCACTAGTCATATATTTAACTGTAAACATGTTTAGGTACATAGGTAAAGCAAATATATTAATGACTACTGGATGTCAGTGGTGGGGATGTGAATAATCATTATAACATTGTTTCAATTTTTGTATCTTTGAAATATTTTTTATCATAAAAAGTTGTGAGGTAGGGGAGGTGAACTTGAACAATAGTTGTGAAGCAAACATCGAAGAATCCCACTAAAGGGCTCATTTTCCTATATTGAATTGGATAAAGTGATCTCAGAAACTTGTATGAAAAGATTATGCATATTTTCCGAGATGGAGATGCCACTGTGGGTACTGGCTGGAGCTAAGCAGTAGTGCTTACATGTTTTTGGTAGATTCCAATGTCTTGAGTTCCTGGAACTTTAAGTCTATTGCCATGGGTATTATTGAAACTTCTAACAAAACAATGTGCTTCATTTTGACTTTAATAGCAATGATAGCAAAAGCCTAGAAGAGTGATTCAAGACCATAGGTTATAACCTGTAAGTCAGACATTTCTCTGTCTTCTAGAGGCGGCAAAAACAAGATAAAAGTAGGGAAAGAGAAGTTGTTGATACACACACTTAGCTCAGGTTTGACAACAAATAACAGAAAAACAAAGGTGGCAATGGCATTAACCTACAAGGTTTATTCTCTCACAAAAAATAAAAAAAAGAAGTTCTAAGATTGTAGGTACAAGGTTTCCATTGACTAGCGGAGTGGCTCAAGTGGTAGAGCGCCTGCATAGCAAGCGTGAGGCCTGAAGGTTAAACCACAGTACCACCAAGGGGAAAAAAATGTTTTGATGACATCATTAAACTTCTAAAATAAACTATGTCTTTTTAAATCTTTGTGCTTTCCTATCCTTAGCACATAACATCTACCTCATAATTCAAGATGGTTGCTGCAGTTCCAGCAAAAAGAAGAAAAAAATTCCCTACTTGTCCAGCCCTTTTTAAATGAGTCTTCCTTACATATCATTGCCCAAAACTAAGTCATATGGACATATATCGTCAAACTAGAAGTGTATTGTTTTTTCTGTTTTTATTAGCCTATATTAATTATGCAAAAAAGATTCATTTGGTATTTCCATATCATATATGCATATAAATCACTTTGATCAAATTCATCCCCCTGTTACTCTTTCACTACCTCCTATAACTCTTTTTTATGATTAGAACTGTAATTTTAAATTTGGCTTCCCCTTCCCCATGGTTGTATAGCAATTCTTTTTTTTTATTCATTTATTCACATGTGCATACACTGTTTGGGTCATTTCTCCCCCTGCCCCATGCCCCCAACCTCTACCCCCACCCCATCTCACTTCCAGGTAGAAACTGTTCTGCCCTTATCTCTAATTTTGTTTGTATCGCAGTTCTGATGCACGCAAAAAAAAGGAAGAATGGATATTGCAGGGTATTTGGCAGTTATACCGCTATGGACTCTGCTGCCCAGGAGATAAGGCAACGGTCCCCAAGACAAATTCTCAAAATATTTTCCTAGCATGCAATGTGTTACACAAGACTGGGCCTCTCTGCTGCATATTGTGTCTTAGCTTCATGTGCTACCCAGGCCCCACTCACAAGGCAAAGCTAGCTAGAAGGTCAAGTGAAGCCAGGAAGGATGCTCCCCTGAGGCAGTTGCCCAGAGTAGAGGGAGAGAATCACTGCCAAGAAAGCCAAACAGAGACAAGTACTAAAGCCAAGTGGCGCCAGCAAAAAGACTGGGGTAAAGAAGGAGCAAAAACAAGAAGTTTGGAAGGCTGGTGGCAAGGCAAATGCAAGAGTTAGGAAGTGGTCAAAGAAGGTGATTCAGCATATCAAGAAATTCAGCATGTGCCAGAAATGAAGGAAAAGAGAACTGCAGTGTGGGTACATTTTAGAGACAATGGCAAATATTTGCTGAGGACAGATGCTCTTCTCTGGACTGATAGCTAAGAATCTACCCTATAAATGCTACCTGTGCAGCTAAAAGATAGGATCTTTACTAAAGTTCAAAACATCTTCAGAAATACAGGATCAGTATGCTGTTATCAAACACTTACACCTGAGTGTGAATGAAGTCACCAGAGCAATTTCGTGGAGTAAGGAGAGAGAATCAGGATGTAGCACTGAGGAAGAAGAGTGGTGCATGAAGAGGCTGCCAGCAGGACTAGATGGAGGGGCAAGTCAGGCTGGCAGCTTGCCCAGCATAGCACTGAGATAGGAGGACACACTGGCCAGTGAGCTCAGATTCCTATGTGTGGCCCCTTATTTTGTTGAAAAACCAAAATTGATCCTCAAAAAAGTAAGCCTTTGGGGCTGGTGGAATGGCTGACGTAGTAGAGTGCCTGTGTAGCAAGTATAAGGCCCTGAGTTCAAACCGCAGCACTGACAAAAAAATAAAGCCTTTGAAAGCTATCCTCCCATATGCCCACAGCACATGCCACTTTTGGCATCTCCATCTTGAAATGTGACTAGGCTGACAGTCTCACATTGAGAACAATGTCACCCAAAGTCCTGGCACCTGGTAATGTTGGATGTGGTGCTGTTAACAAGGAATGAAGGAGCCATTTTATAAATGGTAACCTTTTAATATGAGTCCCCAAAACATGTCCAGACCAGAAAATAATAAATCAGAAGAAATGAAATAGTTACCAAAAATGAAAAATATTTGCATTGTGCAAGTCAAACAAAAAGTTTTTAACATATTTTAATGAAACTTTACATGGCTATCCAGGCATCGTCCTTTATCGTCAATGAGACTAGTAATGCTACAGCAGTATGAGTGATGTGCTAGGGTCAGGATGCATTGTATCCCCCAAAGGTTTTGGTGCTGGAGGCTTGATACCAGTGTGGTGGTGCTAGATTGGTGGGATCTTTAAGATGTAGAGCCTGGGAGCTGAGCATGGTGATGTATACCTGTAATTCCAGTGAATCAGGAGGCAAAGACAAGAGGATCATGATTCAAGGCCAGCCTGAGCAAAAAATTTAGTGAGATGCAAAAAATAAAAAAAGCTAGGTGTGGTGGTGTATGCTTATAATCCTGGGTACTTAGGAGGCAGAGGTAGGAAGATCTAGCTCCAAGGCCTGCCAAAGCAAAAGTATCTGCAAAAAAAACTAAAAGCAAAAGGGACCTGGAGGCATGGCTTAAGTGGTAGAGTTCTTGTCTACCAAGCAGGAGGTCCTGAGTTCAATTCCTAGTACCATCAGAAACAAACAAACAACAAAAAAGATGTGGGGCTCATGCAAGGTGATTAGGTCATGGGATCTCCACCCCCATGAGTGGATTAATGCTGTCAGTGGGAGTTGGTCAGGTCTCATGCAACTGGATTAGGCTCTGTGAGAATGTGTTGCTATAATTGAGCCTGGCATCTCCCCTGAATACCTATTCCTCAGAGAAATTCATAAAAACAGAATTTATTTTCTCAACATTCTGAAGGCTTTGAAATTCCAAGACATAGGCAGGTTCAGTTGTCTGGTGAGTGTTGCACTCTGCTTCTTAGGAAGGAGAAATAGCAAGCTAGCCAAATGCTTCATGAAGCCTCTTTTATAAAAAAGGCCTTTGCTCCATTCTCCAGGGAGAAGCCCTCTTGGCCTAATCACCTCATAAAAGGCCCACCTCTTAATCCTATTATATTTCCAACACCAGAATTTTTAGGCAGGGAAGACCAATAATTCTGTGAGTTCCCGCATGAACTGTCTACCTGGCTTACACCTCAGTAAAGCCTGACATATTGAGGGTTTACAACCAGCTTTTAGTCCCTCATTCATAAGTATGGACAGATAGCCAGGGATTGACACTGAACACAGGAAAAGCCTCTAACATAGAAAAGAAGAGTCAGAAACAAACAGAAAAAAGAACACAGAGAAAAACTGAAAATGCAGGAGAAAGAGAACATTAAAAAAATAAAATCACTAAGCTTCTCGAAGGAAGAGAAGATATTGTACTCATTCCCCAGAACAGGATACTATGAAAAGGGAATATTTAGAAAAAAGAGAGTTACAATATACAATGAGAAATGTTGTAAGCAGACTTTCAAAAATGACGCCTTCACCTAGTTATTCAAACACCAATTTTGGTACTAGTATAAAGGGATATTACATGAGAAATTTAGGTCACTAATCAACTGACTTTAAAACAGGAGGAATATCGCAGATTGTCAAGTGCAACCTAATGAAATTCCATGAGCCTTTAGTTTAAAAAGAGGAAATATATGCTAATAAAAGAAAAAAATTAAGGAAGAGAGATCTGAGATGGTTCTGTAATGTTAGAACCATAGTCAAAGATACTAAGGAAGAATCAGGCAGACAGCCTCTAGGAGCAAAAAGGCCCACCTCTAGCTAGCAGCCAGCAAGGAAATGGGGACTTCAGTTCTACAATCAGAAGGAGTGAATGCTGCTAACAACTCAAATGAGCCTGGGAACAGATTCTTCCCAGAACCTTCAGATCAGATTTCACCTAACCCACACCTTCATTCTTATCTTGTGAGTCTCTAAGCAGAGGGCCTAACGGAGACATGCTGTGCCCAGATTCTGAGTCACAGAAACTGACATAATAAATGGGTCCTGTATTTGCCTCCATTCTTGTACAATGTTTTATGATAGTGGCAGAAAACAAATACAAGGTGATCCTTCAAGAAGTAGGACTTAACAGCAGGGAGGAGAATCGGTCAACAGATACCATGAGAGAACCAACCCAAAAGGTCCAAGTCCTAAATAAAGCCATTCAAGAAATAGAGGACTCAGAAACTGCAGGAGAGGAGAGCTTATCAAAGAGAAAACCAGGGAAAAATAAAGTGTATAAGAAGGACAAGAATTTCATGATTACAAATGCCCAACAGGGTGAGGGTAAAAACAGCCCAGAAAGGCACATCATTTTCCTGAGATTTCACCCAACAAAACTTCCAGAGATAAAAAATCAACTCACATCAAATGATCAGGAAGCAGAATAGCTTTGGACATCACAGTAGAGAGCAGGAACCTACAGGCCAATGGAAGAAGCCTTCAAAAATCTAAAGAAAAACAATTTCTTGCCTAGAATTCTACAATGGGCCAAATTATCAGTTGGTGCATGATGGTAGACTAGTGACATTTTTAGACATGTTATCTTTCAAGAACTGTGTCTCCTGCCATTGCAGATGTTGCACCAAAGCAAGGACTTAAAACAAGTGAAGGGAAGATATAGGAGGACTAGAGATGGGAGGGTGGATAGGCAGCAAGTACGGGTCTTGCAACAAACTTTGCAGAAATATCACACCCCTATTAAAATAAAAATTGAAAGATACTCATATTCCCCAAATGCAAAAATAAATGAAGAAGGAAACAGAGTGAAGAGAAACAGCCATGGTAAAACCCTTAGTACTCTCAAATGCATAACTGTCTGGTCTTGATTAATTCTAAGAGCTGGACCACAAATTTGGCTGTCTTCTTCCAAGATGCTGAGACGATACAGATACACAATCAGTTACAAGATTTATAGTGTCCATAGGACAAAAACACCACAGCTGTTCAACAGAAATGCAGCTTTTCCTAATACCTGAGACAAATTTCTCCCAGAGCCCTCATAAAAAAGACACTGCATAGTGTTATAGTCACTGTCCTTGAAAACATCCCACGAGGTGCACCACAGTAAACTTTATATTGCTTTATCTTATTATGTCCATCAAAATCTGTAGATGGCAAAAAACCAAACAACAATAAAAAAGAAAAACCCAGCACAAATTAATATAAATCCCAGAGCCAAAAGTACGTGTGCCAAGGAACCAAGGGTAACACTTAAAAATGCATGCTCTTCAGTCAGTCCTCAGTGACTATTGCTTCTCACAACACAGACTTCTTCTCCTTGTATCTCCTTATTTACCCAAAGCAGATATGGGGCATCTTTAATACTGGGGGTTCAGAAGCACAAGACAGATCAGACAAACTCAAGAAGTCACAAGGCTAATAGGCTAACTAGTGATCAGCCAGTTTCATGGTTCTGACAGAAGACACAAGACTCCTGGGTTAGAGACAATGAGCTTTATTACTTATAACAAATAGAATGGTCAGTGTCAGCATTTGTGTTGGCTCTCCAACCCCAGTTCCCATAGAACAAAGAGGGCCAAATGATACCTTCCCTCACTCTGGGTGAGAAAATCAATTTTGAGGGATGTCAGAGTAGTCTTAGATAACTATGCATCAAGAGTGCAGATATGTTCAGTGGTGTGCTGGTAAATCCTGACAAGGGATAGGGGAACCTGACTTCCAGATCTGTAGTGTCTTCCAATTTCCATGATGCAAATACTCCTACCATGGCAGATACAAGCTACCAGTTGACATCATGGAACATGGAGATGGGAAGATGTGCATTCAATCCCAATAGGAGTTGACTGCAGCACATCACAAGTAAGTCTCTAAGATTCTTCTTTCTCTATTAGCCTTCATATGCAAAAGCTGTGGAGTAAAACAGTGACAAGAAAAAACAAGGACTTAAGTCAAGTAAAAAAGAAAGGGCATGAAAGAAGCTAATTCTAGGAAGCTAATTTCTGATTATGTGGAGAAAAATCACTTTCTTTTCCTTTGAGCCTTTTTTAACTGTGAAATTTCTGTTCAAATTCTCTCACTCCTCAATGTGTGTGGACAATATAAGAATTACTGATGTTGAACACAGGCATAAAGTGATAAGATGTTCATGTAACCTTAGGGGTCAGCTGTAGTTTTCTTTTTTGTGTGTGATGCTTTTTTTAAAAATCTTATTATTGTTGTACTAGGGTCAGCTACACTTTTTTGTCAAATATAAATTAGATAAATTTGACTTCTTCTTTCTGGGCATCCATGGCTCCAATTTCCTGCCAGTGATGGGCTCTTAATTTGTCTTTCTTCCTACCTGAAGTAGTTGTCTTTGCTTTTCTCCTAGTTGACTTGGATACAGTATTCAGTCTGGTTTTTTTTTTTTTTTTTTTTTTTTTTTGTGCGTGTGATTTCTGTCAGATCCCCAAAAGGAAATGAAGGAGAGGGAGAGGGAAGAAGTTGGTATGAGGGCATAGGGAAGGGGGAAAAGAAGGAAGAGAGGAGAGGAAGAAGAGAGATTCAGCCAACTTTATGAACTATTCACAGGGCTGGAGGGAGATGTCTTGCTTTAGAAATCCTCACTGGCTCACTATCTCAGGTCCAACTTCTATTTTCCTCCCCTTTGTCTCCCAACCCTTCTCTAATTCCTTATCATGCTGGGTTAAACACCTTTTTGTTACTATTTCTCACCAACTTAGTTGCTTAAGATCTCACCTGTTAGAATTAGTTTTCTTCACCAGAGAAAACCCTAAATAACAATGGCATAAACAAGACATCTTTACTTCTGCCTCACAGTAAAAATCTGAAGATTTCTGGTCCTGGGCTGGAAACTGATCTATAAAATCCTCAGATACCTGTATTCCACACTCCAAGGCCTTCTTCCTCAAGCTCTGAGGTGATAGCAACTGGAAGGAATGACAAAACCAAGAGAAGCAAAGGGCACATGCCAAGAATCTCCTAGAAAATGTTCCCCAAAGCTACAAACCTTACATCCCATTTGCTAGAACTCAGTCACATGGTCACTCTGACTTGTAGAGGAGGCTGGGAAACGTAGTCTTTGATATGGGCAGCCAGGTGGCCAAATAGCTCTATCACAAAGGAAAAGGGATCACTACAATCTCTGCCACACTTTCCAGGCATTTTCCAAAACAAGGATATCTGCTGCTCCAAAGGAACACTCTAGGCTACCTGCTAACATGTCCGTTTTTACCCTTACTACGCTAGGATTTTGTGAAAACAGCCTTAGAGAGCAAATAGTGCTACCTATTGGGATTTATTCCAGACTACAAATTAGTGATAAGTTTAATTGGCTTAATGTGCATTCACTTAGCAAGCTTTAATTGAGCACCAACTATATGTCATGCACCATGTTTACTGAGATTTCCCTTGAGCACTATATAGCAGAAAAAAGGATTTTTTACATACAAAAACCATCAGCATTTTGTTTTCACTTTACAAGTCAGGAAGGCAGAGGTTCAAAGTAATAAAGGAGTTTGAAAAGTACAGAATTAAGTTATAATAAAGGACCTTACATTCATCTTTGTTTCCGTTCCTAGCTTAGTGTTCTATACCACAGGGTCTTCTCTCATTATGCTAGTTCTTTCTCAGCTGTCCACCCAAAAAGTGGATAAATGATTTGATCAATTTGGTTTTCCTCAGTTTTTATTTTCATTAGCTTTCCTGTATATTTTAAATTTATCTTGTTTTCTTGGTACAGTTGAAGCTCTTGTACGTTAATATTGGCTTTGACTTAGAATACATTGTTTTGGATTTCATATTATTTTAAGATTTTATTACAACTTTCAACTATGACTATAAGCAGACAGTTGGAAGCTGTCTCTTCCGATAATGTTTATTAAAAAAAAAAAAACTATAGGAAGTGAGATTAAGCAATCTGGACTTCGTTTACTGGTCCCAAAGGGTACATAACATTTCTAGGCAGTAAACAAAATAACTGGTAATGTGGAACATATACAGAATGCCCATAATGATAAATTTTCCATCTCCTTAACTCTTCATTTTACCAGTTACAGTCTGATGTTTTACTAAACCTTATATACTACATCCAAACCTCTGAATCTTGTGAATTATGTGCTATTTTAAAAAATTACTTCAATCACATAAAAGTTAACTTTTAGAAGAAAGGAGATTAAACCCACTGTATAAACTTTTTAAATAGAAGTAGAAGTTGCTTTAACTTCTCCAGGAAGATTTGAAATCAAGAAAAAGATGTTAAAGTCATGAGAGGTAATTCTAAAATTTCAGTATTATTATTTTCTGTCTAAAACACTTCAATAAATGCCATATACTGCTGTTATTATTTTTTTTCTAAGGAAATTTGTAGGCATTTTTAAATTCCCAGCAACTTGTAACTTCACAGAGCAAAAGCAGAAAGGTTGTTGCTGGGGATGCAACAACAAAAACACTGCCATTTATTACAAGTTTACTCTTCGTCCTGTTATTTTTCTCATTTAAGGCTCCCAATGGATCTCTGCATTAGGTTGTAGAATGTTTAACATATAGGCAAAGAATGCACAGCTAATGAAAGAGGTGAGTATAGATGCAACCCTAAATAACCAAACATGAATAGCTCTAACCTATGACCTCATAAATCAAATAAAATGGGTGAGCAGAAAACAGACAAAGGACATAAGCATGGATTTCACAAAGCCATACATAGGAACAATAAACACATGCAAAGATATTCAACCTAACTAGCAACCTTAAATTGCCCAAGCAATTAAAAAGAAGAACTCACAGAGTTTTGGATACTTCTTTTTAAGACTGATTTACTATAAAAAGGCAAACACAAACACACACACACACACACACCCCCCAAACCCACAAGATATGCTTGAGAGGCCTGCATCCCCAATTCCTCCTACCGAGAAAGCTCAAGCCCTAGGCCTTTTATATAAAACAAACTAAATACCTTAAAATGTGAAAAGAAAAAGGAGGGCAATCCAGAGAGCTTGAGAACCAGGAACAAGAGGACAGTGAGGACTCTGGGTTTTTTTGTGTGATACATTCTAGACTAGACGCTAGAGAAACCAGCAACCCAGAAATGCCAAAATGAGCAAAGAAAAGTCCTTTCTTCCACTCCACCCCTCACCAAAACACCTGTACTCTCTAGCAAAAGAAACAACCTAGCAAAACAGATAATGTTTGACCGTAATCATGCCACCCAGTCAAACATCACAGAACATGGCAGCCAGAGTGGGGTGGGTTACTGAGAGTTCTACCCTTAGCCAGCGGTAATAAGATGTCTTCAGTGTGTCAGCAGAGGCCATGTGGACTGCACATTCAGTCCCACCCAGTGGTGACAAGGCACCCTCTCACTCCCAGCCAGTGTCAGAGCAGATCATTGTAAAGTTACTTTGTTCATGGCCATCCACTGGCAGTGGATACAACCTGGGAATAGAACAAGGTACCCACTTCCCAGCCAGAGTGGTTTCAACAGGGGAAGTCTGGCATCTAGCCACACCTGGTACTAACAAGGGGATCCCTCCCCTGGTGTCCACAGAAGCTCAGTGAAGAAACTGGATATGACCCCTAACTCACAGAATTCAGACAGCACCCCCTTCTCCTACCAGCATGATGTCAGGAGAGACATGCTGAAACAAAGGGGTTAAGAAAATCCAGAGTTTCCTAACACAAAACCCTAAATGTCCTTAATACAGTTTTTAAATTGTTTTTTCTTATTATAAGAACCAGGAAAATCTCAACTTGGATGAGGCCCTTTTTGCCTGGCATACACATAGTGTGTCAATCGCTGTTATGACAAGTTTTGCAAAAGAGACTTTATTCATGAATTGCTGGGAGTCCCAAGATTTAAATCCTGAGGGCAGAGTCTTCTATGGAGCAAAGAAGCAGGGTGGTCTGAGGTATGGGAAAAGGTGACAAGAGGTAATGAAAAGTAAAGTAATTGCACGTGCATAATCAAACTTCATAGAAAATGGAAACCTTAGCATGCTCTGAGGATGGAGGCTTTGACCCTCTGATATCAAAAGGTCACCCACCTGACATTTGAGCAGGCCCATGTGAGGGATCAGTGGTTTCAACTAGTTTGAGCTATATCCAAGTTCCTGAAAGACACCATTATCATTGTGACCAATGTGTCGTGTTAGCTATAGTAAAGCTTAGTAGGCATATACTCCTTAACCACATGACCTCTAAAACTGGTGACAAAAACATGTGGAAGCTGGATGGTTTATTCAGGTTTTCCCTCACTTTGAAAGAGACAATTAGTAGATTCCAAGAAGATAGAAGTTACCTAGATGCTGGAATTCTGAGGATGATTTTCAAGCAGCCTTCATTAAAATGCCTCAACAAGCAACTGTGAACATGCTAGGAACAAATGAAAACAATTAAAACTCTCAGCAAAGAAATAGAAAATATAAAGGAGAGCCAAATGGAAATTTTTTTGAACTGAAAAAATGTGTTAATCAAGATTTAAAAGTCTATGGATGGCTTAACAGCAGAATGAAGGGAACAGAAGAAAGCATTAATAAAATGTCTAGCAAAAGGAAGTCCTAAAACACCTATTGCCCCTGTGTTTTGGATAGTCTAGGGCACATCTTCATGTTTCAAAATAATAAATAACTCCCATCTTGGCCACCCAGAGCCATTGTCTAATGACTAGGGGTTGTTAGATGACACGGCCATTTGTGTTCCCCCAGGTCAGAAAGTATAAAGACTACATATAGGAGCCACTATTTTGAATCTCTATTCCTATTTCCTGGGTGAGGAGCAAGAAATATGTCCTTTCCTATGTTTCCCATTTCTCCCTACTCTACCTGTTATGCTAAAATAAATCCTTGCTACAACTTGCACCTTGTGAGACTCCTTGTTGTGAGATACTTTGGAATGTTTTCCATGTGGATCTCAAGCACCTGTGATTTGCATGGAAACTGAAAAGTTGTGGGAAAACTCCTTTATTCCTCATCTGGAATATTAACAATTCTCTTTCAGAAGTAGAAGCCATAAAAAGAACTGAAAAATTACAATCAAATTGTTAGGCAGCTTCTAAAATGGTTCCCAGTGCTTACTTCTTGAGCATGGCTTCATGTAGTAACTAATAATTAGAACACAGAGCCGGGCTTCATGACACATGCATATAGTCCCAGCACTTGGAAGGCAGAAGCAGGTGGATCACAAGTTTGAGACCGGCCTAGACTACATAGCAAGATCCTGTCTTGAAAAACAAAACAAAATACAGTGAAGTAAAAAGTACACAGAAAGATGTCACTTCCAAGAATAATCAAAAACGATATTGACGTCCATCTTGCTGGCACCCTCTGACCTGCCCTATGGAGAGGCCCTGTGGCAAAACAAAAAGGGCAGCTCCCATCCAAGAGCCAGCCAGGGACTGAAGCCCTAGTCAGCATGGGTGTGAGGAACAGAATCCGTCCAAGGACCAAATGAGTGAACCAGAGGGCACCCTTCAGCCCTGAGATGGGACCAACACCCTGACTGTAGTCTTCTGAGCCCTAAGCTGGAGCACTTCGCTAGCCAAGTCCAGATTCCTGAGCCATGGGAACTGCAAGAGAGTAAATATCATCACCATTTTAGCTCACTAAGTTTTGGGGGTAATTTGTGACCCATAAGTAACATACAAACTCCAAAAAATACCAGGCCTAGGTTGTTTTACAGTTAAGTCTTTAAAATCTTCAAGAAGTAGAGAAATTCCAAGCAAAATGGACTTTTCCCAGTACATAGAAACAAATAGCATAAGTATTTATGAATTGATATGGTTCATAATTTCCTTTTTGTGGAGAATGTCACCTTTCTTATCAGGACTATGAATTTGGGAGCTGGCTATAAGAAAATGGGACTGTAAGGAAATCTCCTGTAACGATTAATTAATTAATTCATTAATATCTACCTGAAACAAAAGTTACAGTTATATTTGACAGTGGACTACTAGAGTATTCTCATTAAAATCGGAATGCTTGTTACCATCACTATCTTATATTGTTCTGGAGCACAAAAATAGAAAGTGTGACATAATATTAGAAAGGAAGAGACATAATTATCATTATTTGAAGTTAGTTTCTCTGAAAGCCAAAAAGAACCAAATGAAAAGTTATTATAGCTAATAAAGTAGCTCAGTAGGGCAACGAGTGTTTCCATAGACAGCAAATCTCCCAAAGAAAAGCTATGAGAGTACTGGAGAGGTACAGCCAATAGAGCTTTGATAAGTAAATAAGTGAAGCTACACGGTTAAAGATGAGAAAATTGGAGTTCTCTGAAGACGGTGCGCCAAGGATGAGCCACGTGAGAACGTGAGCACCGTGCTGCCTTGGGAAGGGTGTGATCCTAACTAAGTTGGAACTCAATTCTCCCTCCATTTGTGCGTTTTCTTTCTCAGTCATTCTGACAAAATGAGGATGCAAGCACAGTGCACGGAAGGCATTGTCACCTATCCTGGATGCCCCTGACCTGCCCTTTGGTACCTCTCCAGGACCCATATGGCCTGATGCGCTAGGTCCTTGGGTCCAACTGGAGCGCACATATGCCTACAGGATAGGGGAAGACTTTCTTAAGAGCACATCCCATGAAACCATTCGTTATCACATATGCTACAGAATAGGGGAAGACTTTCTTAAGAGCACATCCCATGAAACCATTCGTTATCCTCATCTTCAATGAGTCACACCACCTGTGAGATGTTCTCCTTTCCCCCCATTGACTCCTTCGCAACTGCCCTCCTCTCACTTGACAAAGGAAAATACTTCATGCTCACCTCTCAACACCTCCTTCCTGAGCATAAATAAAATAGACAATTCAAATATTGTTGTTCTTGGACACTAAAGGCAGAACAACAAATCCTTTTGCAAGTCAGATAGTTTTCATATTTTTGCTTTCAACAGAATTGAAAGAGTTAGAAGTCACAATGGCTGGCGTACCTCTGGTAACCCCACTACCTTTTTATAGTAGAAATCTCATTAATTTCAGCAGGATTTCTGGCCAGTCAGCTAAAGACAACATTTTCCAGCTATGTGGTTAAGCTTGCCAAAGAATGTGGGGAAAATGGTGTATGCAAATTATGGGTCTTGATCTTTTTTCTTTGTTGTGCTGTGTGGGGATACACTGTGGCATTCACACAGGTTCTCACAATGTATCAAATATATCATACTTGAATTCTCCCCTTTACTATTCTCCTTTATCTCCCCCTCCCCTGATTTCTGGAGTAGTTTCAACATGTATCATTTCTGCATGTACATACATGCGTACACATTTTGCACCATATTTACCCTCCTACCCCCTTTCCCCATTACCCCCCTCACAGTGGTGCCATCCTTCCCCACTAGGCAGGACCTGTTCCACCTTCCTGTTCTCTGATTTTGTAGAAGAAAAAAGAGAAAATGAAAAACATGACATTTTAGCTTGTTTGAGATAAAGGTAGCTACCAGGGAGTTTCCTTGTGATAGTTCCATGTATGTATATATTATAACCCTAACTGGTTTATCTCCTCTATTTTTCTTCATTCTACCTTAGTCCCTTTCTTATGGTGGTTTCAGTCAGTTTAAGATTTCCATAGTCATTCTTGTATAGAGAGTATATCAACCATATTCAAGCTCTTAGTTTCCCTCCCTACCTCCCCTTAGTGTGACCAGTGTTCCCTAATATTGCTGCATTTGTATTAGGTCTATATTCTACATATGAGAGAGAACGTGTGGCTTTTGGCCTTCTGAGCCTGGCTAACTTCACTTAAGATGATGTTTCCCAGTTTCATCTATTTACCTGCAAATGACAAAATTGGGAATGAGCTCTCCTCTTTTCCCCTTTCCTAAATGACTAACCATGGATATGATGGGAGGAGCTGGCTTTGGCCATGAGAATAAGATCTGTACCCTAGGCAATGTCAGGGATAAGGACCTGGGTCCTTGAACATCAAGGTTCATTGGTTTCTTGTCTTTGGGCTGTTGTATGAGAAACATCTATCTTGTATGACCCATTGTATTTTTGTTGTTGTTTTTACAGTAGCACAACCTGTATCCTCCTTGCTATATTAGCTAAAAATAATTGAGTTTATCAAAAATAATTTTTGATAGCTCATTTGAAATGTCAAAGCAGGCTCAAATGGTAGAGTGCCTGCCTAGTTAAGCCTAGCAAGCATGAGGCTCTGAGTTCAAGCCCCAGTACTGCAAAAAAAAAAAAAAGAAAAAAGAAATATCAAAGTATTGTGTGGCTTTGTTATACACAAACACCTTCCAATATCTATAAAAATGAAAAGGGATAGAATTAATGATGTACCACATCTCAGTAAAAAAAATGATCTGCTCATAAACTAACTTAATTAAAAGATCCACCTCTTTGATACATCTTGTAAAATTTTACTTTTCATGTTTAAATTTTTCAAATGAATATTTGTTAATCATAAATGTGACAATAATTCCATCCAGAAATGTTTTTAACATTTAAAATCATATGCTTAAGGACTGATGGTATGGCTCAAGCAGTAGAGTGCCTGCCTTGCAAGTGCAAAGACCTGAGTTCAAACCCAAGTACTGACAAAAAGAAAAATAAACTAAAATATTATGATTAAAAGTTGTTTCACTTATATATTTTTCCAAACATAAAAATATTACATTAATATAAAATTATGTGAGAGAACTGAAGTAAAAGGAAGGCTATAAAGTCTTTTAGATTTGATTAAAAGAATAGCAAAGTTTTCAATCTGAAATGTCACTATTCTAAATATGACAGAAAATAAAGTACTAAAAAAATTTTTAGACACCATCTTGAAAATGGGAAAGGGATATGCCGTCTTAGGGTTTATACTCTTGGGAATATAAAGAAAGTCTCAGGGATTACAGACCTCTGACTTCCCTTTACAGAGATTCATCAACTAATGTTAACCCAACCCTGGCTTCATTTGTGTGTGCGTGTGGTACTGGAGTTTGAACTCAGGCCTTTGCATTGCTAGGCCAGTGCTCTATCACTTGTGGCTTTATGTCTGGAAACACATGTGCAAATGTTCCACACCACAGTTGCCCTGCCTCCACATGGATCCCACTGGATAGCACGCTTCATTAACAAGGAGGACTCACAGATAATTCCACAGCTGTCTGACCCTACATGATTGCTAGGTTTGAGGAGCGGATTCCATCAATACTTACAAAGTTACTATGTAAATAAATGCTGGCTGCTGGCATGAGGTCTGAACTCTACCTATCTTCTAGGTCCTATCATCTTTTATCGTGCTTCACAGATTCACCTTTCTCCATCTTTTGTACTCCTTCTTAACACTATCTTCAGGTTCTCCCTCCCTCACTTTGGCTCTTCCCCATCAGCACAGGAACACAGTCATTTTCTCGTCCACAAATACCCTTCACTCAATGTTTCCCACCAAACTATTATCCAACGTGGGCCTTTCCCTTCACAATCCCATATCCTGTAGTATCTACTTAAGTCTCCCACTCACTCAATTTTTCATTCTGGTTTTAATTTTTTGTGTGGCAGTACTGGGGTTTGAACCCAGGGGCCCATGCTTGCAAGGCAGGTGCTCTGCTGCTTGAGCCACAACTCCAGTCCTTAAGCATAAGATTTTAAATGTTACAACATTTCTGGATGGCAGTACTGTTACATTTATGATCAAGGGCAGCCAGCCACTGACTTTAATTTTAAAGTGTTCCTAAGTTCATGTACACAAGCAATATATGAAAATACTCATTATAAACATATCAAATAATCTAAAAGTGTGGTCAAAGCATTGCTCCACCCAACACTGCTACCAACTCTTTCCCATACACAACCCGATGTGGTTCCTTCCATACTTTTATCTAGTTATCTATGTGTCTATATTGCACATGTGGCATAACATATTCCTTTTGTTCCGCCCACAAGTTCCTCTGGAAAATTTTCCAAATCAATAAAATATATAGGCTTGCTTCATTCTTTTGACCATCAATGGTGTTTTGTGGAAAATAATGTACCATAATCTCCTATTAAGGGGCTTCCAAGCCAGACGCCAGTGGCTCATGCTTGTAATCCTAGCTACTCAGGAGGCAGAGATCAGGAGGATCAAGGTTCGAAGCCAGCTTAATACTCTATCTCAAAAAAACCCATCACAAAAAGGGGTGGTGGGGTGGCTCAAGGTGTAGGTGCTGAGTATAAGCCCCAGTACTGCAAAAAAAAAAAAAGTAGGGGGAGCTTGCAGATATCTCAGTTTTCTTCCCTGTTGATAGATCTTTGGGCTATTTCCTTTTTTCACATTAAAAACTGTATTATTATGACCATTTTTTTATGTATATCTCTGCTCACATTCAAGTTTGAGGAGATATGGACAAAGGAGTTAAATCAGCTATTTAACTGATTTAAATGTCAGTTTCTATTCTCACCAAGTGTATAGAATTTCTCAGAAATACCAGACCCTGTGGGCCAATAACCACAGCCATATAAAACTGTATTTTTTTATTTAATGGTTTATTATTTTTATGTTTGTTGGCTTTTCAGATTTGTGTTCATGTTTTTAAGTTAAATCTTCTTTTTCTTATTATTTTGAGAAATGTCACAGTAAAATGAAGAAGTATTTGGACTGTGGAGCAGAGGATGGGTTTGCATCTGGGTCTAAATATGGCCTCAGAAAAGTCACCCAAGTAAAGTTTTAGTGTTAATGCCAATTTCATAAGGTCATGTAAAGATTATGAAACAATGCATACAACACCAAGGGTAACATACCTGGTGCACAGTGAATGCTCAAACAGTGATAGCCTGTCATGGGAGTTATTTTATATTTTGCACATAAATACTTTAATTATTAAGGATGTTGTGAATATTTTCTTCTCTGTTGCTTGTGTTTTACCTTTGTTTATAAACATTTGTAAGGCAGGGATTATTTTATACAAACAAATCTGTCCTTTTCCCTTTATGACTTTACTGCAAACTGATTTTCATCTGAACCATTTTATTGAACTGACTGTATTTATTACTGCTTCTCTTTGCAGATTATATTTCCTGGATGATCTTATCTACTCGAATGATTTCAGCAAGCCCCTCTGGGCAGATGACAGTGAAATCATCAGATATTTTCCACCGTTTCATGGAGTATTTCTAACTCAGATGCTCCACCTTACCTTAACCTAAATTACCTTAACCTAAATGAACGTTATACACTTTACATATATTAAAATTGAATGATCTCCAAGGGATACTTTTGTACTTTTAAAGATAGACTTATAACAAATAGTATGAAACAAAGAATATAAATATTTGTATTAATACACATATAATCTATGTAATTCCCATTTGTTCTATGGGAAGATGTACAAACTGACAAAAGTAATTCTGACAAGGGAAGACTTTTTACTTTAACTTCTTTGTGCCTCGTGAAGTTTGAACCACTATATGTAATGTTTATTTGGAATAAATGCAAATCTACCAATAAATACAAGGGGACTTCTCATCAGTCACATCCAACCTGTACCCTGTTTTGGCTGGCGATGTCACTCTCCCCCTCAGTTTCTGCTAAGCACTTGGGAATAACCCACCATGTTCCCAAAGTGCACACCCAAGCATCACATTCAGCTGAAATGCCTCAGAAATGGTCTGTCATGCACCTGTGCACTTAACAGCAACTCCAAGCACACAGTAAGCTGAGCACTGGGATAGAGAAAAAAAACACGAATGAGATGTCATCAGCACAAGGCCCTCAAGAAGCCCCACAAAGACGAAAAAAAGAAAGAAAAAAAAAATAGAAGCCCCACAGCCTACCCATGCAGAGCAGCCACACCACACACGGCGTTTCTTAAATAACTGATCCTTCAACCATTTACAATTATTTATTTCGGTAAGAGTCATAAAATATATTTTTATAACATACATAAGAAAAAAACACATTTGAATAACAAATAAAACAACATGTGACAGATTTTAGTGTTTATAATGAAATCATCAATAACTTTAACAACTGAGAAAAGAAAGTCAAAGTGTATTTAAAAGTTGAGGCCATACTTTATAGTATTTTTATGTTAAGAAAAGGTATTAGGCTTTTGAAGGTAATACATGACTTAATAGTTTTTTGAATGATTTCAAAACAGGTTTCTAGATGCTGCATATATGACATGGAAAGAAAAACAAGAAGAAGACAAGAACTTTGGCAAGCAAAGTATTAGTCCATAGCAGCTTGGTAAAGTTTACTTCTTTTTATATAGTTTCTTCAATTTACATTGTTTTGTGACTGGAGCAGAAAAAAATCAATATGCTTATGTTTGAGGAGTCTAAAACCTATACAGCAAAAATAATTATTTTAATAAAGCCTGAATTCTATGAAAATGTGCACCACACTGCATATGACAACTGGGTAAATGTAAACCTTGTGATTATTAACTCTTCTATATAAAAATTTGGCCCCTAAATCTCACATAATGCCTCCTATGACTACATCTTCTTTGAAGGAGGCCTCAAAATGTGTATTTTTCAAATATACATTTGCTATTTGAGAAAGTTCTCATCTCCATTATCAAAATTGTTTCTGTAAAGTCCCTTAGAAATTTTTTCAGTATTCTCAACAAGTCTAACAAGTCTTATCATGACCATAGATGACCGATCACACCTTTTGAAAAAACTGAGACAAGAGAAAGGATCACCAAACCAGAGGTTTCTGTCTGTATCCCTGGAAGATCTTGCTACTTCAAGACTCAGCTCCAAGAAGATAACTCAGAATTTCTTACTTTAAAAAATATATATAATTTGTCATGAATAACTGACTTCTAGGAAAATGAGATTCTTAAATTTAGATTTAGCAAATCAACTACAATGAACTGACTTCCAATCATCTTTGAACAGGAAAAACCTGTTGAAGTTTTACATACAAAAGACATAAATACTGCATAATATGTAGTGAATATTTGCACAAACCCTTTCATAGTTAAAGCATAAAATGCAATCAGCAAATCTAATGCTCTTAGGTGTGTTTTTTTGAAATACATGTATGGCACAGCTCCAAAGCCTCTACATGGTATGGAAATTTCCAAGTCTAAGACTTTCCAATAGGTTGGTAGCAAGCATCAGGTTGCCAGAGGCGAATATCAATAAGAACCTGATTGAGTTTTTGCATCCAGAGATCCCGTTCTTCTTTAGTATCTGCAGATAGCCAGTTCCTACAAGAACAAACAAGAGTTCAGGTTTCTCTCTCACCCTCATTCCATACCTCCCTGTGGTGTTGCTGGGGGAAAGAAAGAAAAAACCCTAAACAAACCACTAAAAAGAGCTGCTCTTACCATCTTTTAATGGATGCAAGGACCCACATAGTGAGGTTTTTCTTCAAGTACAAAAGAGAAAAATTATCCCTACTTAGTCCTAACTCACACTAATTAATTTGGTAAGTGATGTTTATGACCAAAGAAAGTAAGTGTTTTTGAAAAAGTAGTCTGTCAAGGTGGGACACCCACTGAGTGTGAGCAACTTCCTAGCAAGAGCACAACAGGCTTGAACTTGGGAGCTTTTGATGTCCTTCAGACTCAGGCTCCCTAAGAGCTACAATCACAGACAGGCTCATGGACCATCACTGGCTTTATAGGTACTGCTATTTTCACTGTTTCCCATTATTTCTGCCCTATTATGTTAGTAGAGTATGATATTTATAATAAATTATCTAAAGATCCTAAGACTTTGGCTTATCAGGAACGCAAGTTGAATGATTAAGTAGTTGTTAGGGACATGGGGGAAGGAAGTGGGGAAATCCCCAATGCATAGCCAGATTTATTTCTAGAGAGAACAGCTAGCTGTTAGAAAGTTGTACTCATTTTGCATCTTTACATTTCTTCCCAGTGGTACTAAAATAACATAAACATGAATAAGTAGTGAGTTTGCCATCTCTTAGTGGTCAATGGAGAGAGTACTACTTACATAAATGAAGCACAGAATAAGTAGAATAACACATGGTCTAGCTACTTCTACCACAGGGGAGGCCCAAGGAGAAGTCTAGGAGATTATACAACCAGTTATATGAAAAATATGACTGATGTTTACAAGGGATGAAGTGGGCTGTTGTGGGGAACTATTTAGGTACTGAGCTTTGACTGGTTCCCACTGACTGGGGTAGCTATCGATCAAAATGATTATAAACACAGTCTGTCTTTCCCTCCCTGCCTGATGCTACTATTAACACACAGAAGGTCCCTGAAGGGAAGGAATGGATGAGTCAAAATGAATTAATCTGAAAGTTGTCTTAGACATCAAGAACTGCCAGTCGGTGGAGCCACCATGGTGAGCACTCACCCCACTGCCTTAGCCAAGATCCCCCCAAGCTCAGCAGAGTCACCTCTGAAGGGGAAAGGGGAGGGGGTAAATTTTCCAAAGAATGAGTTTTTAATCTAGATTTTATTTTATTTTATTTTGTGGTGCTGGGGTTGAACCTATAGCCTTGTGCATGCTAGGCAAGTATTCTACCACTGAGCTCCATCCCCAGTCCTTGGTTTTGAGCTCATTATGTAGCCTAGGCTAACCTTGAACTCCTGCCTCTACCTCCTGAATGCTGGGATTACAGGTATGTGCCAGCTTCTACCTAGCTATTTTAAAACAAATTAGCAGTTTCTGAACAACTTTGTTCCATTTTATTATAGTGTCTCTTGGCTGTTAACATTCTAATACTGTCACATTAGAAACCCACAGAGCTGGGCCTATCCATTTCCAAGTCTGCAATATCCAGCAACAGCCTGATGATGAAAGACTGTGCCAAATTCTAATTTTTGTCCCTAGTCACAGCTTTGTACATTGAAGGAGGTCTTTAGGCTTCTCTTGGGCATCAGAGCAAAAGAATCTATGCAAGATCCTTAGCAATAAGCTCATGCATCCTATACTTAAGCTCAGGGTTAACAAAAAAGCAACATTCCCAAGAGTTTACGCTGTGATCACCAACCAGAAATCTGCACAATAGAATGAGATTGTTTCTGTAAGTGAGGTGATTAAATGAAGGTATTTTTAGTGAAAAGGATTTATAAGGTCTCCTTGAATACTGCTTGTTTTCTCAGCTACATGAAATCTTTAAATTTAATCCAAAGACCATTAGCTAACTGCCTTGAAAACACCTACACTGTGAGTATACTGGAAAATATGAGTAGCAAAGATATAACCTCAATGATATACTTTTCCTAACTGTATTAATCTAGTTATTGCAGCTTTTTCTCTTAATGCTGTGTATAGTGTTTTCTCACTAGGGCTATATACTTTTCAGAGCCAAGGACCATCTTCAATGTTTTCTATCATGGTAAAAACAGAATGGGGAAGTACTCAGTTCACAGAAATAAAAATGGGCAATACATACTTGGTGACACAGAGTGTGTCCCTGCACTGGCTGACAAGAGTCTCCCGGTCATCTTCTCTTTGTGGTCGAACAGTAATCAGTTCAAAAGTGTTGCGTCTTGCACAAAATTCTCTGTTGGCTGGGTCTATCTGACGACTGATGCAATTGGCCAGATTTATCCTTCCTATGGGATTCTTTAAAATAAATTTTAAAAAAATTAGTAGAACATAAGCAATACTATTTACATGTGTAAGCTATTATGCAATGTTAATTTAAAAGTTAAAATTAACTACCAGAAAAAAAATGACCCTATTTTTAAAATGAAACAATAGAGGGCATACAAATGACTCCCATGTGTACTGCAAGCTTATTCACAATAACCAAGCTATGGGTACAACCTAAGTGTCCATCAGCAGACGAATGGACTAAAAAAAATGTGGTACATAGACACCATGGGATACCATTCAGCCTTAAAAGAAAACAGAACTGGAAGCATGGCATAAGCAGTACAGTGCCTGTTTTACAAACACAAAGCCCTTTGTAGTTCAAACCCTCATCCAAAAAAAAGGGAGAGAGAAGAAAATAGGAAAATTTGTCATTTGCAACATGAATGAACCTAGAAGACATTATGTTAAATGAAATAAGCCAGACAACATGGAAAGACAAATGCCCTTTGATTTTACACGTACATGTGGAATCTGCAAATGTCAGATGCCCAGAAGTAGAGAGTGGAATGGTGGTTATCAGAGGCCATGGAAGGTGGGGGTAGATAGGGAAAGAGAAGATATTGATTGGTCAACAGATCCAAAGTTAAAGTTAGCTGGGAGGAATAAATTCTATGGCACAGCACTGTGACTATAGTTAATAATAATGTGTTGAAAAAAATTAATGTACTGTATATTTCAAAATAGCTAAGAGAAGTTTAAATGTTTTCACTACAAAGAAATAATAAGTAATCAAGATAATAAACATACTGATTTTACTTTGGTCATTCTACAATGCATGCATGCATTAAGAAAATATTATCTTGCATCCCATAAATATATTCAATTATCAAGTGTCAATTAAAAGTAAAAAAACTTAAAATAGTTATAATGGACCTAGAGAAACACATTCAATATTAACTACTATTTCTTGCTGGATATAAAAGTAGAAATCCAAGATATCATCTGATGCCCCTTGCCGACCATCCAATAAACCTGAAATAAAGAAACAAGAAACTACTACTAAGAAAAACTTTACAGAGAAAATAAAAAAAAATATAATGAACTACCAAGTACCTCACCAGCCTCAACAATTAGG
Organism: Castor canadensis; assembly: GCF_047511655.1. Classification (NCBI taxonomy): domain Eukaryota; kingdom Metazoa; phylum Chordata; class Mammalia; order Rodentia; family Castoridae; genus Castor; species Castor canadensis. Next base: position 92,995,161 of record NC_133387.1, read on the forward strand.
AATACATATTTAACTACTTTTTATCTATATTTCACCCTCTTCTTCACTTCAATAAGAGGAAAGCCAGACATCTTATTTCAGGTGCAAATACTTTTATGTAGTTCTAAAAGGGCAAACAACTGCTTTGTATACTTAGTGGCTAAGTCATTCTCACGGTATGACAGCCAAAGAGGAGATAAACATTTAGGAAACCAAATGGTCCTGAGAATGGGAGGGGGATATACATGGGCACAAACGATTTATGAACAGCCAATAAAACTGTCAATTCCATTAGTAATTTTTAAAATACACCACTTTAAAACCCCAGATTGGTTAAGTGTGCACAGTAAAAAGACTTGTTGACTGGCTAAAGGATAACAGAAATTCTTACATACTGCTGGTTAAAGTACAAAACAATCTATTACTGGTTGGCAACTTGATAACAGCAATCACAAAGCATTACAAAGGAACATACTCCCATCTGTGATTCTACCTAAAAGAAACTTATCCTAAGCAAATACATAAATAAGCACACAAAGATTTTATACAAGGGAGTCACTATTTTTCCATACTAGCAAAAGAAATTCAAAACAGATGAAATGGCAGTAATAGGGGACTAGTTAAAACTAGTTTGTTTCCAGCAAATATGGCAAAGTAAATAGTCTGAAGGACCGGCCATTACAGAACACCTGAATTGCTAGGTAAGTGATGCACAAAGAGAAGAAATCGTCATGGGCTGAAATCAGCAAGGAAGAGAGGATGCAGAATAGCAAGGTCACCTGAAACCCTGGCTTCCCTGGATGCTTGCCAACACTGGAACCTACAGCCTGGGCTCGAATAAATGAAATGGTTTAACAGGAAGCCTAACTCATGTTAAGCACCCCAGCAATGCAACAAGAACAAGAAAGAATATGTGTTGCAGAGATATAAATGAAACATGAAAATACTGAAGTTGGGAATTCACGTCTGTTTTGTATGCATTTGAGCAATTTTAAATATTGAAAGTAAAATACGTATGTGTATATATATTTCCATGTGTGTGAATATGAAAAAAAGCAAGGGCCAAGAATAGTAATAAATTATTGGGGAAGAACAAATTAGGAGATTTTCATTACCAGGCATGAAGATTTATTATAAAACTACAGTAATGGAATCTGGGATATAGAAACAGACAAAAAAACCCCAAAAAGTCAAAAAATACACAGTGATATGTTATACACATTATTTTTGCGACAAGGTCTCCCTGTATATTCAAGGCTGGCCTCAAACTCCTTTTGCCTCTGCCACCTGAATGCTGGGATTTACAGGCATGTACCATCACACCCAATTTAATAAATATCTTGATTCATGCCAGAGATGGCATTGCAGTTCAGTGGGGAAAGGATTAGCCATTCAGTGATTATCCAAACACACACACACACACACACACACACACACACACACACAATTCTAGGTAAATAAAAGGTGAAGTATAAAATTTTGAGGAGGCATAAGAGAAATCTTTTTGACTGGAGAACAGTTTTCTTGAGACAAAAAAACAAAAAAACCCACAAACAATGAAACAGATTGATAGATCTGATTTCCTTAACAGTAAAAAAAAAACTATTCATGCAAAACCTATAAAGCTAAGAGATAAGCCAAGCCAAAGACCAAAGAAACATAATTGTAATTTACCAAAAAAGAGAAAAAAATTGTTACAGCATATAGAAAATCAGCCTTGGGCATGGTGGTACACACCTATCCCCAGAACAGGAAGATCTGAGCTACACAGTGAGACCCTGTCCAAAAAAAAAAAAAGTAATAAAAGAAAAATATAATTGACCATATACACAAGAAAAGATGCTTACTCTAGTAATCAAGCAGATAGAAAATAAAAACAGTGAGATAACATTTTATATCTATCATACTGACAAAAATTTAAAGGCTAATATATTAAGTGTTGATGGGAATATGGAAAACTGAGAATTCTTACATATGCTTGGGTAGGAATGGAAAATTTTACAACCAGTTTCAAGAATCATTTAACAAAATCTAGTCAAAGCTGAAGATGTACAAATCCTATAACCCAGCAATCCTACTGTAGGTTAAACTCAAGAAAGAACTCTCACCCATGTATCTAAGAAGCTAAATCACAGTTGTACTGTTTGTGATATCAACAGTTTAGAAATAATGTTCAAAAACAGGAAAATGAATAAATGAATAAATTAATTGTGACATGTTCTTATAAGGGAATACTCTACTGCAGAGGGAAAGGAACAAACTAGAGCTACATAAATCAACCTAGACTAACTACATACACCATGTTGACCCAAAACAGTCAAGTTGTAGAATAATATGCATAATGAACATTATTTGTACAATATTGAAAAACATGCAATTGCAATAGTATACATTGTATGTATACAATAAAATTAAAGAGCTACTTAGGCACAATGGACCCTTTTATACAGGAGTTCTCCTGGGGGAAAGAGAACAGTATAAGGAGCTTCAACTAGGAGAGTTTCAGAGGTTGGCTAAAGTTATTTTTATGCCATCTTGAATGTCTCAAGCATTTTGCAAGATATTTTTTAAAAAATTAATTTTAATGATTACAATGTAGTACTATTTAATAACTGCTATTAAAAAAAAGTGCTGCTTTGAGTTTTAAAAGGATTCATGAAGGATTGGGATTTAACTCAGTGGTACAGCACTTGCCTAGCAAGCACAAGGCCCTAGGTTTGGTTCCCAACCCCCAAAAAAAAGAGAAGAGAAGGAAAAAAAGCTTAAAAACTGAATACATAATTACTATTGCATATTATGTATTTTTAAAGTTTAGGAGGATAGATGGCAGTAATTAACTCTGTTATAGATGATTTTCCTTGTTAATCCTGCTTGTTTCTATTTTTCAGTTTGGGGTTGAATAAATAGTCATACTTGGTGATAATATCATGTTCTTTAAAAATGATATCTAATTTGCTGCACAAAATCATATTGTTAAGTTAGAAACAAAACCAAAACTGTTACATTCCTGTGGCTAGTTTTCTATTACTGGTTCATCCCAGATATAGGAAAGACAACTAGCTAATAAAATAACAAATTGAATTTAACATATTTCCAACTAAAATTGTCAACAAAATATATGATGAAACATTTCAAGAGAAAAGAAGGAAAAATACATACCATGGGGTATATTAAGAGTGGTCAAATCTTAAGGAATGGTCAGGATATAAAATCTCCACACCCACCCACGCACATAGGAGCATCTGCAGCAGGAACAAGTCCATGCTTAGGGGAATCTGGGTGGATGGGGCAGAAGGAGAGGGAGCACTTGCAGGAAAACCACATGAAAGTCAACCAGGGCTTTCACCACTGACCAGTACTATTTAAATACCTTTCGCCTCTCATCATCCGGGTAAGTCCAGTAAGAGATACAGTTTCCAGACAGAACACACCACCTTCGATGCCAGGCACCAAAACCACTTACATCTTCAAATATCGTCTGAAAAAAATCAACAGAAATGTTAACTTCAGAAACTGTAGGGAAATGTCCTAACAATGAAGTACTACTGATTCTGCATGTTTAACAGTTCCATACTGTCATATTTCATGTCAAAATCTATTTGTATGATTCTTATGTCTTTTGCCTTAGTAAGAAAATCTGGTTGTTTTTATAATCTACCCATAAAGACTTAAGAATATCCAAATAACTCCAAATAAATATCTCTACCCAACTTCAAACTTTTCAAAAGCAACATGTCCCTCGCTAAATGCTTTTTAAACAAGAAAGAAGAGCCTCAAGTCTTGGAGTAGAAATTATAACAGTGTCATACCTTACATATTTAAAAACAAAAACCTAGTGATAGAATACTAACTAAAGGTATCTTCACACGGAACACTGATTGGATGGCCTTATATTTTCTCCAAGAGAACAGACTTTTTCTGACAGGGTAGGAAAGGAGTCAATTCTTGATGGCAGGCCCAGATGCGACAGTGTGATAACCATCAACTCTGAGTCCACCATCTTATCATCAAGCACACTTTGGAGTGGCACTCCCTGAAGTCAGGCCTTTGGCCAGCCCAGGTCTTAGAATGCAAGTGACATTCTACAGATAGGTGTCACAGTGTGCTGGTTAGATAGGACTGCAGAACAGGTAACTAATAACATTTGGATTTTTTTTTCATGGAAATACTTCCATTTAATAGTATGAGGAGATCCTTCACGATTTTTCAGGTGTAGTCAGCACAGACCCTTATTTGTTTAAAAAAAAATTTTTTTAAACTCACTTTTCATTTTTTGAAAAACTAGAGAACTTTTATGTTAAAGAACAAAGCAAGAAAAAAAGGTAGCAATGCTGCAGGACAGGAGTAGGCAATCTGCTTCTGTATGGAGCCAAAGAGTAAATAAGTATTTCAGACTTCATGGTCCACACAGTCTCTGCCACGAATATTCAGCTTTCTGCTGCAGCACAAAGGCAGCCAGAGACACTAGGTGAACAGAGAAGCATATGTCTGTAGAAGTCTGTCCCCAGTGCCGATAGTCCAAAGGCATCTTTGTGTTTCCTTGCAGAAAGCAATAAGGCTTTTCCACCTTGAAATCACAACTTTAGACTAGAGGCATGACTCAACTGGCAAGTATAGGACCACTTATATAAGGCCACTTATGTAAGTGGCCTAGCAAGCATAAGGCCCTGAGTTAAAACTCAAGAACTCACAATTTCACCTTTTTTGATTGCTGAACAGTTAATACTAACATTATTTGGTGTTTGTGAGCGACACCATTCTAAGCACATTTTGGGTATTGTCTCAACAAGGCCCCTGCCAGCCCCGTGATAGGAGGAAATATTCTTTTCAATCACTGACTTCTGTGAAGGTCCAACGCTGGCCTGACTGAGTGCAATTTCTGGCCATAGAGGAAAGTCACTTTGTGTGAGAGGAAAAGTTTCTGCGGTAGAGTGAAGCCTCAATTTTATTAATTACTTTACTGTAACCATATTCCCTCCTGCCCTTTTTTCTCCTCCCTTCACTCCTCTTTCCCCAAGGCATGTTTCAGCAACATTGTTCATAGTCAAGGAAGAAAGAAAGGAATCTGGCCATTTCAATCTCATGCACAAGTCAATACAAGTGACTCACAAGCTCCATCCTGCGTCTTTGTTCACCTCTTACATCATAAAGGAAATAGGGAAAAATTTGAGGGATAAGAATAATAGCACTTATTATTACATCCTAACTATAATCAGAGAAGAATGAGAGAACAATTTTTCTCTTTGTAGCTGAGGAAACAGAGGGCCAGTGGAATTAAGTAACAGCAGATAGAACTAGAACCTTCTAGCTGCCCAGCCAGAATGCCCTTTTCCTGCTGTTCATCTGTCAAGCCCTAGCCTGACCATTTGAGACTCAGGCACTGGCTTCTCTGATTACAGGCTTCCTCTTCCTGTTGGTCCTAACATAGCAGAAGGGGACAGGACCAAACAGCTTCCATTTCATTTCAATAAGGAGACAGCTGGGAGAACTAAAATGCATTGTTTAGGCAGGGGTAGAAGTTGTGTGGAGCTTTCCAAAGCTCTTTCTTACTGTATTTCTGAGAGTGGGATATAATTAGCTTTAGGATTCAAGACAGTAAACTGTCTTGACCTAGCAAACTAGTGAAGAGCTCAAAAATTAAATAGGCCAGGCATTATATACAAAGGAACCAGCTACCACAACAGAGCCTATTTGTTGCTAAAGGTGTTTATTCTAAAATATGAAAATATTTACATTAAAAGGTCAGTACGCCAGATGCCGGTGGCTCATGCCTATAATCCTAGCTACTCAGGAGGTAGAGATCAGGAAGATCACAGTTGGAAGCCAGCCCAGGCAAATAGTTCCACAAGAACCTGTCTCTAAAAACCCTTCACAAAAATAGGGCTGGTGGAGTGGCTCAAGGTGAAGGCCCTGAGTTCAAGCACTAGTACCACAAAAAAAGTCAGTAGGATAACTTGATTTAATCATTCTGTAATGGTTACATATATCAAAATTCCATATTGTACAACATAAATATATACAATTTTTACTTTTCAAATAAAAAATTAAAATATTTTTTAAAGTGAGGAAAAGGTCAGAAGGTAAGCATGGTTTTAAAGTCAGAAATTTATATATTAAAAAAAAAAGCAAAAACAAACAAACAAAAAAGTAATTTAAAAAACCTAAGAATATCTAGTGCCACCTGCTGGACCTGAATGTGAAAAATAGCTAATGGGTGGGGGGGGAGGGGGGAGTTCATGAGAAGTCTGATTTACCTAGGCTACAGAGACTTTTCTTACAATCTAGCTCTCTTTCTGTACCCTTCAACTGCAACTGCAAACTGATTTGTATCATTCAAATTCTTACATCACAAAAAGAAAAAAGCAGACTTTCACCATTCCCACAATCTTCTATGCATTCCACATGCTGACCCTTCTCTGATAATGAAAAAAAGTATAATTCTGTAAAAAACGATCCTGTGAGCTATGGTTTGGGCTCCTTTCTTCCTCTTTCATGACCTTGCTTTCATGAATAACCTAGTTCAGACTCTCTTGGCCTCTATCTTCAACCTCTTTGGCTATAGCCAAAGCCACACATTTTCATTTAACACTGCTCAGTTATTTCCCATGTTAATAAAATGTGGATAAAAACCTTTTACCTTATGGATCTCTGCATGTATCATACTCTCCTCTCTTTACCCCTTTGCTGCCAAACTTTGTTTCCAAGAGTTGTTCCTGTTCCTCACCTCCCATGCACCGAAATCTATCATATTTGCATTCTAGCATCTGCTTTAGCCCAGGCTGGAACAAAGGTAGTAATGATCCTTATCTAATTTGCCCTCACTCCCTCCTTCCATCTCTCTTCACTTGGCTATCATGACAATAAACTCTCCATGTCTATCCCACAGTCCCCTCTGAGGACTTCTCTCCTTTGTCCTGTCTTTTAAGTGTTGCTGCTTCTCCTGTCAGTCTCCCTCACTGGTCCCAGCCTTTTATCACCACCACTATACTTCAGACATCCAAATCTCTACCTCAGCTAAAAGACCAACCTTGAGTCCCAAACCTAGATCTTTGAAACATGTCTCTAGGCATCCAAAACTCAAATTGTTTAATTCCATTGTGGGTGGGAATTGGCTGGGAAGAGACATGAACTTTCTGAGATGATGGTAATAGTCCATATCTGAATGGAAACTTGGGTTACAGAGGTGAAATTCAGGGAATATGTGCTTAAGTTTTAGGGGAAAATACCTAACATCTATAATATACTTTGAATTCTTCCCCCAAAAATAAGACAGATTGGGCAATGGCTCAAGGGATGGCTAAAGGATGACTAGATGGTAGATATATGAAAAAGCAAGGACAGTAAAAAGTGTTACAGGTTAAAAATAAAATCTAGAAGGTGGGCAGATGAGTGTTCATTATAAATTTCTATCAACATTGTTGTTTGCTTTCCATGTTCACAATAAAATGGTGGGGAAGAATATACTATTCCCCATTCCAAATGTGGGAAGAATTAATTACACTTGCTCCCAAGTCCCTTTTCTAGTACTATCCCTGACACTCAAGTCATGCAAGGTGATTCTTTCCCACTCCACATAGACAAACAGCTAGTACCTGCACTTTCTTTCTCCTTCATTTCTCCATGCTGGGTCCCCACTTGTCACTCATATGAAGTAACAGTCTCCTAACTGGTCTTTCAGGGTCACCATTCTCTAATCTAGTTTCCACACAGTCAAAATGTTTTCTAAACAAATAAGAACAAAGCTGACAAGGATGAGGGGAAGAGGAAAGAACCTATATACTGTTGGTGGGAATGTAAATTAGAGCAGTACTATGTAGGTCTCTTAAAACTCAAAAACTAGAATCACCTTATGATCCTACTATATGACTTCTGAGCAGGTATCTGAAGGAATCTAAGCTAGGATACAATAGAGACACTTGCACACCCATGTTTATGTTTATAGTACCATTATTCACAATGCCAAACTATGGAATCAACCCAGGTGCCGGTCAACCAATAAATGGATAAAGAAAATGTGGTACATATCCCCACAGCCATAAAGAAGAATGAAATTATGATGCTTGCAGGTAAATAGACAGGACTAGAGATCATCATGTTAAGTGAAATAAACCAGGCTGAGAAAGACAAATATTGCATGTTCTTTCCCATATGCAGTATCTACACCTTAAAAATATGAATTACAGGAGTGTAAATTGGGACTGTTTAGGGGTTAGAACCAGTGGGAGGGGGAAGGATGAAGCAGGGGTGAATGTGGTCGAAGTTCTTATGTTCATGTATAGAAATAGAATAAAGAAACCTGCTAAACTCGTTTTAAAAGGCAGGGGCAGGAGAGGACAAGAATAATATAGGGGGTGAATTTAATCAAAGTATATTATATGCATGCATGGAAATATCACAATGAAACCCTTTTGTACAATACATGCTAACAAAGAAAAAGTTTAAAATTGATTTTTCTAAACTTCAAAGTTGATATTTTCCTCTGCTTAAAATCCTACAGTAGTAGCCAAGAGGCTGCAGAATAAAGTCCAGATTCTTGAAGCAGCCCATTTCCCTAACCATACTCTCCTCATCCACCACCCCCAACACTAAGCTCTAACTATCCTAAAATACCTGCTCCTCTCTAAGTGTATCATCCTTTGTGACAGTGTGAGGAATGTAGGGGACCCATGCCACTGTGAATATTCCCCTTTATCTGGAGCACTTCTCTCCTTCCCCCTGGCTAACTTTTTCAGTTAGCAGATTAGGAGTTACTTTTTCCAGTAGTTTCTTCCATTACCCTTGCCCACCCACAACACAGGTATATCACAGTTCTCACCTCTGCACCACTATGCTTTCTCCTATTATGGCACTATAAAGTACTTGTCTGCTCTCTATTTCTCTCTCTTAAACTTAATGGAGGGATTATCTTTGGTGGCCTATTTTGTTCCAGTACCAGCACAGTCTGTGGCATATGGAGGACATAAGGCAAATCTTCACCAAAGCAACTCATCATTGATTACAGGCTTTTATTCGAACAGGAGACCAAGTCTACAGCTCACAAAACAGAAGACAGTAACAATCAAGTGAAGTGACTTACTAGAAAACCTTTTTCTTCAACACTTGAATTCACTTGACAGTTTATTTTTAAGTAAATATGACCTTCCAAAGGAGATAAAAAGGGCACCTGTGAAGAAAGAAGGTAAATTATTTGCAAGTAACTCAGAGTGTTATTTTTCTTGATAAAACATGTATAAATCATGAACAAAGAATATTAAGCCTTGAAAACACATCATCTTCTAAAGCTGGAATGTAAAAGACATGGCCAAAAAGGCACTGGTTCCTTAGCAACAAATGCTTTTGAAGAATAAATTCATTTAAGGTAGAGCTTGACAAAAACAACAGCTCTAGCTCCAAATTAACGTAAGAAAGGAAACACAGATCAAAGAACAGAATACACGTGCTTATTCATTCTCCATCAACTGGAGAATATACTTAATAGGACTCTGGATAAGCCAACTGCCTACATTCACACACTATTACTTAGCAGTAAAGACTGAACTGAAGAAATATGAAACCAATCCTTGAATTAGCATGAAATTTTAAGAGGCCCCAAACAACCAAAACACTCTTAAAAAAGAAGATGGCTGGAGGACTCATGCTTCCCAATTTCAAATATTACTTCAAAGCTTTAGTAATCAAAACGCATGGTTCTGTTCTGGCATATAGATAGACAAAAACTGAGAGTCCAGAAATAAACTCACATCTATAGTCGACGTTTATTTATTTATTTTTTTGTAAACTAGGGTTTGAACTCAGGGCCTCACAGTTGCTAAACAGGTTAACACCTGAACAACTCCACCAGCCCTATTTTGTGTTGGGTATTTTCAAGATGCACTCTCGTGAACTCTTTGCCTGGGCTGGCCTTGATCCTCCTGATCTCTGCCTCCTGAGTAGCTAAGATCACAGGCATGAGCCACCTCCACCCGGCTATCAACTGATTTTTGGCAAGGGTGCCAAGACAATTCAAAGGAATAGAGCATTCTTCAACAAATGGTGCGAGAAAACTGGATATTCACATGCCAAAGAGCAAGGCTGGACTTCTACCTCATACCATACACAAAACTTAACTTAAATATGAGCTAAAATCACAGAACTATTAAAAGAAAACATAAAAGTAAAACTTCATGATCCTGGATTGACAATGAATTCTCAGATATGATGCAAAAGGACTGTATCTTTTGCATCACAAGAGAAAAATAAATTAGAATTAATCAAAATTAAAAACTCTATATACTCTATAATCCTACTTCCTAATATTTGTTGAAACAATTGAATCACGTTCTCATAGTGACTTTATACTCCCATCTTCACTGTAGTATTACTCACAGTAACTGAGGTGGAAACAACCTAAATTGCATCAGCTGATCAATACATAATGTCTAGTGTCTATAAAACCCAAAAAACTCAGCAACAAAAGAACAAAAAGACAAAAATCAAAATAGCAAAAAAGATAACCCAAGAAAACAACCCAATTAAAATATCTGGCAGAAGACTTGAAAAGACTTACATTTGCATTTTCCAACAACGACATAAAAAGATGCTCAACATCAATAGTCATTAGGGAAATACACATCACACATACAACAAGATACCACTTCACACTCACTAGGCTGGTTATAACTTAAAGAAGACAAATAGCAAGCACTGGCAATGACATGGAGAAATGGGAACCCACATTACTGATAGGAGTATCAAGTCGTAGAGATGCTATGAAAAATAGTTTGATGCATCCTTTAAAAATTAAACCAAATTATCATGACTCCACAATCACACTCCTGGGTAGAGAACCAAAAGAACTAAATATAGGTACTCAAACAATTACATGCATGCACATGTTACAGCAACACTATTCACAACAACGAAAAGGTGGAAACAAATTAAATGCCAACAACAGATGGATAAACAAAATGTGGTATATGCATATAATGGACTATTATTTGGCCACAAAAGGAATAAAGTGCTGATGACACATGCTACATTGTGGATGTACCTCTAATACATTATGGTAAGTGAAAGAAACCAGCTATAAAAGGTTACATTTTGTATTATTCTATTTATATGAAATATCTAGAATAAATACAGAATTAAAACACAGTGCAGAAATGGTGATTGTTAAGGGATGGGGGAGGGAGAGATGAGCAGAAACTGCTAAATGAGAAAAGGGTTTTTGTATTTTTGAAGACAAGGAAATTTCTTGAAACTAGAGAAGGTGGGAGCTGATAGTACAATATTGTGACTATTAAATGTCACTGAATTGTTCATTTCAAAACTATTTTTGTTACATGAATTGTATTTCAACAAATCAGTTTTTAAAAATAATGAATTAGCTGGTGGAATGGCTCAAGTGACAGAGCGTTTATCTAGCTAGCATGAAGCCCTGAGTTCAAACCCCAGTACCACCACAAAACAAAACAAAAAACCACACATGAATAAATCTCAAAAACATCCAGTTAAGCAAAAACAAGCAAAACTACCATATGTGATGGAAATGAAAACGATGGTTGCCTGGGGGGCTGACAGTGATGGAAACGGTCTGTCCCCTGCTTGGATTTGTTATGCAGGTATATGCATTTGTTAAAACTCACTAAACTCTATACTGAAGGCCTCTGCATTTAACTGAATGTAAATTTTTCAACTTTATTGAGTACAAGCAAAATGAGCACAATCATAATAAGGAACATCTGTATCACATCCTAACGGTCCCTCCCTCCTGTGTCTTCCTTTGCCCATCTCCAGCAACCACTGCCATGCTTTCTGTTGCTATCAATTAGTTTCCATGGTCACCAATTTTAACACAATAAAAATAAGGTTTTTTTTTTTTTTTTAAAGAAAGAAACCTAAGATGTAAGAAAATATTCTAATAAACCTACAATAGTTCTTTCTACTTACAAGTTTTTGGTTTTTCAAAGGTGCAAAAACAAATATGCACTCAATAGAAAAGGCACATTTAATTTTAGATTTTGATCTTTTCCCAAGATAGTGCTAACTGGCGCCATGCTCTGCTGCTACTCTCTCCAGAGGTGTGTGCCAGAGGCACTAGCCTCAGCCCTCAGTTAGGCACACTCAGCAGGAAGGTAAACAACTGTTGTCACTGTACAGTACCCTATGTGACCAGAATTTTTTTTTTTTGATTCAGGAATTCAATACATTTCATGAGATACTCAATACTTAATTATAAAATAGCCTTTGTGGTAGATGATTTTGCCCAACTGTAGGCTAATGTAAGTGTTCAGAGCATGTTATGACAGAGAAGGCTAAGCTAGGTGTATGAGAAGGTAGTAAGCTAAGTGTAGGTGAATTAAATGCATTTTAAACTTGGAAATTTCAACTTATGATGGGCTCATCAGGATTTGAATTCATTATAAGTCAAGGAGCATATATAATAAACACACACACGCACACACACAAAATCTTACCCTAAGAGAACAAAAGCTATCTGAGCAATAATTACCTTACAGCTTATATATTAATAAAAAATAAAGTTGTATCGGATGTCAGTGGCCTGTAATCCTAGCTACTTAAGAGGCTGAGTTTGAGGCCAGTTCAGATAAATAGTTCACAAGAACCCATTTCCAAAATAACCAGAGCAAGATGGACTGGAAATATGGCTAAAGTGGAAGAGCACCTGCTGCCCAAGCATGAAGACCTGAGTACAAACCACAGTTCCACCAAAAATAAAAAATAAAAATAAAGTTGCCTTATAATATACATAATAGAGTTAACACATTTCATGATGATAACTTTCATTCAATGTTTGTGCCATTTTACTTCCGGAGATTTCCAAAATTAAGTACTTCACTCCCAATGCAAGTCTGCATTACAGAAAAGGTAGAGATATGCTAACTTAGACCTCACAGTGAAAGCCAACGCTGAAATCTGCAGAACTGTTTAAGTGCGACATGAAGAAGGTCTCGGTTGGCCTAAATTCAGACAAGAGTCCATTAGTATCATGATGTGATGACTCTTCACAGTAAATCACCCAATAATGACAGATACATACACTCAAAATTACCTCCACTCTGCCCAGTACAGTCATCCCACTGAGAACTGTAAGAGGGATTTGCAGAAAGGAATTCTTTTCCCATTAGTTGCTCAGAGTTCTACTTCCAATCAGAACAGGAAAGTCCACAAAATACCACCATTTCTACTGAATAAATTTAAAAAGAAAAAACTTATTTTTTTAAAGACATCAAAGAGCTATGAAAGCAAAGAGAAAATGGACCAAATTCCAGTAAGAAATGTGCCCTTTCTAGGTGATCCAAACCAGGGAACACTTTGTTCCCTGGGGTCAAAGTCCAGCAGAGGGGGCAAGCTTACCACAGGCAGTAAATATTGCATGGAAAAGGAGGAGTTGATCCTTAAATAACTGAGCTAGGCTGTGGGGTAGATGGTACCTCAGGGAAGACAGAGGCAAAGCTAACCCCTACCTGTCAATTCTCCGCATAGGGATTTTTATGGTTGAAGTCAGGTCTGGAATAGAGAGGAATCTTATAGATTCATAGTCCTTAAATATCAAAGTTATGCTCAAAAGTGGGATCTCACCTCATTCTCTGGGCATCTGAAACAAAAGTTAAACCAAACTAACAAAGCTTAACTTCTGATTACAAACAGATCAGCCCCTCATCCAAACTGCTTGAGAGACAAAAGAGCAAGTTATTATCTACTTCATCTCCATTGTTCTTTTATAATGTTAATTCTGGCCTATAATAAAAGAACTATAAGCCCTGAAAAAGCAGGAAAATGTGGTCCTTATGGAGAGAAAAACAAAAACATCAGTAGCAGCTTCACAGATGACCTAAATGCTGGAATTAGGACACAAGGAAATTTGTAATATATTAAAATATTTAGAGGAAAAGATGGACAAAAGTAAGCAAGATGGAAAATTTCAACAGGGAAATAGAAGCTATAAAAAAATCCAAATGGAACTTTAAGAACTTAAAAAAAAAGTCTCCTGGTGCTTACCATAGGCTGCGTTTTTATACTGACTGCATAGAAAGAGGAGAGAAAGTAAACTTACCACATATACACCTAAGACCAGGTCCTGTGCCTGGTCTGTATAGGGCGTAGGGAAATATGGGTGAGTAAGGAGGGGTAAAAACTAAAAAAAGAAAGAAAACAAAAAGCTAGTTCTTTGAAAAAATAAATAAGATTGACAGACCACTGGCAAACCTGACTAAAATGAGGAGAGAAAAAACCCAAATAAGTAAAATCAGAAATGCAAAAGGGGAGATAACAAACACAACAGAAATCTAGGAAATAATCAGAGACTACTTTGAGAACCTATATTCTAATGAATTTGAAAATCTTGAAGAAATGGACAGATTTCTAGATATTTATGACCATCCAAAATTGAACCAAGAGGATATTAATCACCTGAATAGATCTATAACACCAAACGAAACTGAAGCAGCAATAAAGAGTCTCCCAAAAAAGAAAAGTCTAGGACCCAATGAATTCACTGCTGAATTCTATCAGATCTTTAAAGAAGAACTGATACCAACCCTCCTTGAACTGTTCCATGAAATACAAAGGGAAGGAACACTGCCTAACTCATTTTATAAAGCCAGTATTATACTCATCCCAAAACCAGACAAAGACACCTCCAAAAAAGAGAACTATAGGCCAATCTCCTTAATGCACACTGATGCAAAAATCCTCAATAAAATAATGGCAAACTGAATCCAACAACACATCAGAAAGATCACTCACCATGACCAAGTCAGCTTCATCCCAGGGATATAGGGGATCCTGGGATGAACATATGCAAACCTATAAATGTAATACAGCACATTAATACAAGCAAAGATAAAAACCACTTGATCATCTCAATAGATGCAGAAAAAGCCTCCGAAAAAATCCGATACCACATCATGATAAAAGCTCTAAGAAAACTAGGAATAGAAGGAAAGTACCTCAACATTGTAAAGACTATATATGACAAACCTACAGCCAACATCATACTTAATGGTGAAAAACTGAAACCATTTCCCTTAAAATCAGGAATGAGACAAGGGTGCCTACTATCCCTACTCCTATTCAACATAGTCCTGGAATTCCTAGCCAGAGCAATTAGGCAAGAAGAAGAAATAAAAGGAATACAAATAGGTAAAGAAACTGTCAAAATATCCCTATTTGCAGATGATATGCTCTTTACCTTAAAGACCCAAAAAACTCCTAGACACCATAAACAGCTACAGCAAGGTGGCAGGATACAAAATCAACTTACAAAAATCATTAGCTTTTCTATACACCAATAACAAACAAACCAAGAAAGAATATATGAAAACAATTCTATTTACAGTAATCTCAAAAAAAAAAAAATACCTAGGAGTAAACTTAACAAAGGATGTGAATGATCTAGCTCTACAAGGAGAACTACAAACCCCTGAAGAAAGAGAACAAGGAACACTACAGAAGGAGGAAAGATCTCCCATGATCATGGATCGGTAGAATCAACATAGTAAAAATGGCTATACTACCAAAAGCAATCTACATGCTTAATGCAATTTCCACCAATATCCCAATGACTTTCATCACAGAGATTGAAACATCTACCCCAAAGTTCATTTGGAAACACAAGAGACTGTGAATAGTCAAGGCAATATTCAGCAAAAAGAGCAATGCTGGAGGTATCACAATACCCAACTTCAAACTATATTACAAAGCCATAGCAATAAGAACAGCATGGTACTGGCACAAAAACAGACATGAAGACCAGTGCAACAGAACAGAGGACCCGGATATGAATCCACACAACTATGCCCACCTTATTTTTGACAAAGTTCCCAAAAATATACAATGGAGAAAAGACAGCCTCTTCAACAAATGTTGCTAGGAAAAATGGCTATCCATCTGCAAAAAACTGAAACTAGATCTATGCTTATCACCCTGTACGAGTATCAACTGAAAATGGATCAAGGACCTTAATATCAGACCCAAAACTCTGAAGTTAGTACAGGAAAGAGCACGGAATACTCTAAAAGTAATAGGTATAGGCAAGGACTTCCTCAATAGAACCCCAGCAGCTCAGCAACTAAGAGAAAGGATGGACAAATGGAACTACATAAAACTAAAATGCTTCTGTACAACAAAAGAAATGGTCTCTAAACTGAAGAGACCACCCACAGAGTGGGAGAAAACATTTGCCAGCTACACATCAGACAAAGGACTGATAAACAGAAAATACAGGGAGCTCAAAAAACCTAAACTCCCCTAAAATCAATGACCCAATAAAGAAATGGGCAACTGAACTAAACAGAACTTTCTCAAGAGAAGAAATTCAAATGGCCAAAACACACATGAAAAAATATTCACCATCTCTAGCCATAAAGGAAATGCAAATCAAAACCACACTAAGATTCCACCTCACCTCTGTTAGAATAGCCATCATCAAAAACACCACCAAGGATGTGGGGAAAAAGGAACCCTTGTACACTGCTGGTGGGAACGTAAGCTAGTACAACCACTCTGGAAAAAAACATTGAGGCTTCTTTAAAAATCTAAACATAGATCTGCCATATGATCCAGCGATCCCACCCCTGAGGATATACCCAAAGGAATGGGACATAGGTTACGCCAGAGGCACCTGCACACCCATGTTTATTATGGCACTATTCACAATAGCCAAGTTATGGAAATAGTCAAGATGCCCCACTACAGACGAATGGATTAAGAAAATGTGGTATTTATACACAATGGAGTTTTACTCAGCCATGAAGAAAAATGAAATCTTATTATTCTCAAGTCAATGGATGGAACTGGAGAACATTCTTAGCGAGGTTAGCCAGGCTCAGAAGACCAAAAATCATATGTTCTCCCTCATATGCGGACTTTAGATCTAGGGCAAATATGCAATGTTGTAGGACGTGGGTCACACGCTAAGGGGAGAGCATATACAGGAGGTATGGGGATAGGCAGGAAACCCAAAACCTGAAAGTGTGTGATGTCCCCACTGCAGAGGAGCTAATATAGAAACCTTAAAGCAACAGAGGTCAATATGGGAAGGGGATCAGGAACTAGTGAAAAGGTCAAGTGGAGATCAATCAACTTGGGTTGTAACACACTTGTGCATGGAAACAATGCTAGGAATCTCTCTGTATAGCTATCCTTATCTCAACTAGCAAAAACGCTTCGTCTTTCTTATTATTGCTTATGGCTTCTCTTCAACAAAATTGGAAAAGAGAGCAGAACAGGTTCTGCCTGGAAGCGAAGTGGGTGGGGGGGAAAGGGAGGGGCAGGGGCCGGAGGGGGAGAAATGGTCCAAACAATGTATGCACATTTGAATACATAAATAAAAAAATTTTAAAATAACTAAAAAAAGAGATCTGGATGGAAAAATTCATTGTAGGATCAAGAGGAGATTATGGTACCTCAGGAAAAAAGACAGGAAGACTTGAAAACAAGTAACTAGAAATGATCAATAATGAATCACAAATAAAAAAATTTAATGGAAACAAAAAAGTGTCAACAGTCTAACATACACCTAGCTGGAGTTCCAGAAATAAGAGAAAACTGGGCTGAGGAAATATTTGAAGAAAGAATAGCTCAGAGTTTCCCAAAACTTACAAAGACCACAACTATCGATCCAAAAAATCTCAGTGAAATCTGATAGGATAAATACAAAAAAAAAACCCACCTAAGCACATTTGAATGAAATTTTAAAATCATATAGAAAAATATCTTGAAAAGGTAAGAGTGATGGTTGACTTAACAGAAATAATTGAAGCCAGAAAACAATAAACTGACATCTTTAAAGGGATAGAAAGAAAAACAACCTGCTAATCTAGTGGTCTATACCCAGTGAAAATATTCTTCCAATAATGAGGCAATATAAAAATATTTCTGGCCAGGTGCTGGTGGCTTATGGCTGTAATCCTAGCAATTCAGGAGGCAGAGATTAGGAGGATCATAGTTTGAAGCCAACTTGGGCAAATAGTTCAGAGACCTTATCACAAAAACATCTATCACAAAAAAAGGTCTGGTGGAGTGGCTCAAGGTATAGGCCCTGAGTTCAAGCCCCAGTACTACAAATATATATATATATTTCTGGACAAAAAAGTACAAAATATTTTTCAAGCAGGCCAATACTAAAAGAAATAATAAGCCAGGCATGGTGGTAGCCACCTCTAATCCTAGGAGGGTGAGAAGGCCATGTCAGGAGGATTGGGAGTTTGAGACCAACCTGGATTATACAGTGAGACCCTGTGTAAAAAATAAATAAATAAATAAGTAAATAAAAGTTTTTCTGAGAAGAGTGATCCCAGATGAAAGCCTAGATCTACAAAGGAATGAAGAATACCAGAAGTGGTAAATACAAAAGGAGAATTTTTAAAGACATATCTAAACTTTTTATTTACATATTGATTAAAGAAAAAGTAGCACAGTGTGTTTCATTGGGTTTATAATGAATTAGTAAATATAATGTATGGCATATGGAATCGTGCCATTGCTAGGTTCTACTGTAGGCACATGGTGTGTAACTGAAGGATACACACTATAATTCTTAGCAACTATTGAAGAAAAAATAGTATAGCTAAAAAGTCAACAGAGGTGATAAAAAGAATTACCAAAATAATACAAAGGCAAGAAAGGAAAAACAAAGGAGCAAAAGCAGATAAATCAAACAGAAAACAAAGAGCATTTGGCAACGTAGGACTTGACAATTCTATAAAGGATCAATCATTATTTTAGACTTTGGAGACCACACGGTGTCTGTCACAGCTATTCAATTCTGCCATGGTAACATGGAAGTAGCCATACATAATACATAAACAAACAGGCATAACTGTGACTGTAGCTTGCCCATCCCTATGGTAGACTAAACCCAACCATATTTGTGTGACATTAAATTTAAATGGTCTAAAACACTCCAAGGAATAGACAAAAAACTATCAGACAAATAACAAAATATGACCATAAAATAAGATGCTTACAATACACAAATCTGAAATATGCAGATGGAGACAGGATAAAGTGAAGGATGAAAAAAAGATGTAACATGCAAACACTAATCACAAAAAAACTGTTCGGACTACACTAATATTAAGATAAAGAGAATCATCAGTGATAAAGTGAACAATTCATTGGGATAATACAACAATCTTAAATGTTCATGCACAAATAATATAGCTTTAAAATATAGGAAGCGGCCAGGTACATCCTGAACTCCTAGCACTTGAGAGGTTGAAGTGGGAGGAGCCCTAGTTTCATGGCAGCCTGGGCTACACGAGGCCCTGTGGCTCAGTGGTAGAGTGCTTGCCTAGCATACTCAAGGCCCTGGGTTTGGTTCCCAGCACCACAAAAACCACCACCCCTAACAACAACAACCTAAAAAATCAAAGAAAGAGCAGAGAAAATTGTCAAAATAGGGCTTAGTGTGTGCCCTAGCATGCTCCAGGCCCTGAGTTCAATCCCACACCCTACAATTTTAAAACTCGATAGAACAAGATTAAGCAAATAAACTGAGACTGTGTTGCTTTTTCTTGTTGAAATTTTAGGGGACTGGTATTCTCTTCCATATGAAAATATGCTTTCTAACCAGGCTGAAACTATTCATATAAGAAATTTCACTTAAAACATCATTATCAGCATGCTGACACTTAATAGACATGTCTTTCATGCTAAAAGTATCTTTTAAAACTTAAATGATGCTTAAGCCTATGAGAAATATGAAATAATTTCAAATTTGAATTAAAAATTTAAAATATATTAAGAAAGCAATCTCATTTACAGTAACATCCAACAAAACAAAAAAATTATAAATATAAGAAAAAATCAACTATAGAGACTGCATCTATTGTCTGTCATCCCTGCTGCCTAATGAAAATTATCCCTAATGGAATAATCTTAGTTCAGTCTAAATCTGAAAGTGTTACTGTGAGTTTAGTTCCAACAATCTGATCCTTCCCATACAATAAATATAATTTAAAGAGAAATTATAGACCAAAAAAAGTAAAGATTTTTATAATTTCTTGACAGGAACCTGTAACTTCCCAAATCTAAAAGGCATTCAGGCCAGGCAAGGTGACTCATGCCTGTAATCCTAGCTATCCAGCAAGTGGAGATTAGGAGGATCACAATTTATGGCCTGCATGGGCAAAAAGTCAGTGAGACCTTCATTTCAATCAACGAGCCACCACAGGTAGCAGGATTGTGGTCTGAGACAAACCCTGGGCAAAAAAACTGAGGCCCTACCTGAAAAATAACTGGAGCAAAAACGGGGTGGGACTGAGGGTGAGGCCCTAATTTCAAGGCACAGTACTGTGAAACAATAAATAAAAGGCATCCATAATGTAGAATCAAAACATCAAGTGCCCCATTACTCTGTTCCAAATCCCCTTGCTGTTTTTCTTTTCCATATTGTCAATCTTATGGTCCTCCTCGGGATCTTTCTTAATACTAAGGAACAGAATTCCTTGTTCAGCTCAAAGAGGATTCTAATAAAAAGAATCTCAGAAAGATGAAGAGAAAATGCATCTCCTACACTACAGCCTTGGAAAGTAGACGGTATTCTTGGTTAGAAGACCATCCTGACCAAAAAAAAAAAAACAAAATTGAGAATATTCACAAAGGGGTCAAACTTACTGTCTCCTGTTGAGTGTGGAGACCTGTATGAAAATGTTATGTTCCTAATGTTCAGCAAAGGAATCTTTTAAGACATCTGTGCTTCAACTGTTGTTGTTAAGAGCTGTAAAATGTAATCTACAACCAGAGTGAATGGTATAATTAACTCCATATTGGCATATTTTAGAATGAAAGGAGCACTATTAATAATTATATAGGCCAACAGGCATAAACTGGATAACTTTAGACAGACCAGACTAATCATTCTCCTTCTGACGCCCAAATTCTATAATTCTGTAACCCTAATTGGTTGTTTTACTTAATAACTGTTTTCCCTAATAGTATTTAAACTCACATCTCTACTTCCTAAAAGGAAACCTCTATACCTAAGAGGTTCCCTAAAGTCAGAAGATGAGCTTGGGATGTCCTTCTCTCTTTACCCATAAAAGTATAAAATTATGACTGTTTAGGATTCCCTATTGAAATAAAGAGTAGAAGAGTGCAATTCATTGAGATTCATCATTTAAGTTCCATGATACCAAGCTTTAAGTCAATTATCTAATCTCAGTCCACAGTTCGAAAAAATATTGAGTAACTTAAAAGTTACTGATTTGGTTTTCTAATAGGTACTCAAAAAAAATCAACAGAGAATATAGAATTTTAAAGAATTACAAAATGGAAGAGAATACAAAGAAAAAAGACCCAAACACCAAACATGCATGAAAAAACATAGTACTTTCAAAGAAAGCTTGAAAGAATTGTAAGAGTTGAGAAAAAGACGCCCATCTGTAAGAATCCAAAGAAAGAATAAGGCCGTCAACTATTCAAAGTAATGAAAAACATATGAGAGTAGTTAGTGAAACAAACACAAATGGACCAAAAATTAAGACTGGTTTTTTAAGCACATTAGTTTCAAGCAAAGAAAATAATAGCAAAACCTTTTCCTGGAACAAATAGCCCAGTAGCTCTCGCTCTCTTACATCATAATTTATCTAAAACAAACAAACAAAAAGACAAAGAGAAAAAAAAAACAAAACCCAGGATCACTCAATTTGTTAAGCTAACTGAATTACTAAAGAAAAAGTTACATAAAAATTTAGAAATTAACATGTTAAAATAAAGTTATGCATTAAGAGTAGTCAAAATTTCAAATCTAGGCTGCTTTTTGTCCATCAACTAAAATAAAACATTTCATACACTTTTAACATTACATTGCTTCGTGCTAACATAGCATTCTCTCCTGAGAAAACATGACCCCTGAGAAATGAAGTGACTTTGTTCAATATTAAAAAATAAATTACTAGCTGAGCAAATACTAGAAACTAGGCCTTCTTATTTTCATAGGGCTTCAGCTCTATATTCAAACTACATAAATCTCATGTAATAATGTTAAATATCAAAAGACAAAAACTTCCCTCTCATATGCATAAGATTTAAAAAGTTGATCTGCATGTTGAATAGTAATTACCAGAGGCTGAGACCTGGAGCAGGGAGCAGCGATAAAGGGTGGTTAAATAATAGTTTCCAAAATACTGTTAGATAGAAGGAATACATGCTATGTTCCACAGCACAGTGGGGTAATTATGGTACATAATAATATATTTCATGAAAAACTAGAACACAGGAGCTCAAAGGCTCCAAACATAGAGAAATAAGGAGAGGCCCTGAGAAGGCCATATTCTAATCATAGTGTATGGTTCTCGTGCTCATAGACCCTGGTGAAGTTGAAGTCCAGGAATGGTTTTTTTTTCCCCTTTGCTTTGCTTTTCTTTTGTAATACTGTGGTTTGAACTCAGGGCCTCACACTTGCAAGGCAGGTACTCTACTCCTCCAGCCCCCAGGAATGCTTTCAAGTTGAAGAGTTCTTAGTTAGGTGAGGTAGTATGCCATCTCAGAGAAACCTGATTCCCTAGGGCTTGTGTTAGAAGTTCCTTATTTTATTCCATTGTAATTCTATGCCCGGGAAGAGCCATACTGATCTTCAAGGAAGATCAGGCCTTTCCCAGGCCTGTCTAAACTGCCATTAGCTCCCAAGGGACAAGGAAGGAAACCAAAGCTAGGGCAACTCAGCTCACAGGAGGCTTGGGCCAGACACTCTGACCACCGGAAGTAGTCTGACTGCTAAAACCAGTATAGGGGCACCTCTTGTTCTCACAGTCTCTTTAACCATAATTAGTCCACTAGGGTGCTATGCCTGGTTTCAACCTGATAGACAAATGTAAAGGATATTTGTCCTAACTTTAGTATTTATAATTATAAATCAGAAGAAGTATTTTCCAAGTTTTAGAACTTGTGGGGGTAGGGGGATGTAAACTGAAATATTTGTGAAAAATGCAAGTTGTTTTCCTTTGAAGACCATGCTTTTTAGTATTATGATTGTGGACTTTAATGCAAGAGCTCAGTAATTTTGAGGATGCCAAAATCTATGATGACCTTGCTGTTGAGCACATTACATGACATGGAGGGAGGCAGATTCAAAATGACAGTAAATAATTAAGGATTTATGCAATTAAGTAAAATTTCAGATTTCCAAAGATGGTCTACACTCTCACAAATCGGTGATTTTCTTAAAAGTTCTTAAATATAGTCATTTTTACTTTTTAGAAATCATAGCACTTTTTGAAGTTAAACTCTATAAACTTAAGGCTTTATAATTACTAAGACACATGGAAATATTGAAAACCAAACATCAATCCTAGTATATAGAGAAACATTTTTGTTATTCCATAGTAATGATTTTAGTATTTTGTTAAGGTGATTTTTTTTTTTTTTAGTAAATACTTGGTCACATATCCTCTCACATGTCTAGATTCTTGCTATGCAAAGTTCCAAAGTGTGTCTAGTATAGCTGCTTCACCATCACCTGGAAGCTTATTAGATATGCAGACACTTAAGCCCCAGCACAGACCTGCTACATGGCAAAGTTTGAGAACCACTGGCCTAATGAATGGCATTTTTATTACGTATGGAATATGAGCTCAGGGAAATTAAGTCTGCCTCTGCTCAATTTAAAAAGACAAGTAAGGAGATGGAAAGCCTAATTTTCCTGATTTGATCAGTATACATTGTGTAGATTTGCTCAACTATGACTGTATCCCATAAATATGTACAATCAGTGCATGTTAATCAAAATACTTTTAAATTAAGAGCTGGAGACATGGCTCAAGTGGTAGAGCACCTGCCTGATAAGCCCAAGGTCCTGAGTTCAAACCCAGTAACACTAAAAAAATTTTTTTTAAATTAAGATAAAAAATCACTACATATATATATAAATGTGTGTGTGTGTGGGCACGTGTATAGCAGGAATCAACCCAAAAAGTAAGCCTCAAGTTTTCTCACTCACTCCTTAAAATGGTCTTGTTAAATCATTATTATGGTGAAAAAGCAGTCAACAGTGATACAATACAGATCTGAATTTTGAAGCTTTTAATTTGGAGGTAAGTATGGGAAGGAAATCCCTTGGATTCAAAAGGACTTTTCTAAGAGACTAATGCATCTTTCCCTACCCTGTCAAAACTAAATCCATGAAATATTGCTTATTTCAAAACATCAGCTCAAATAGGCAAGTTGCTATTTTAAAACTGTAAGCTTAACATATAAATGGACAATATAACATTTCTTTATTCAGAAGTGACATAGAATAGACCAGTATATATTAACTGAAAATCAAACTACAGTATTAAAAAACAAGTGAGAAATATTGCCAACATCAACAAACATATCATTTATGTATACCCATCTGTTAAAATATGTAGTTCTAAGAATGTATTTTTAGCCAAAGACTTTGAATACAAAGTACTGTGGGATTTTCATTGACTTAAATTTTTTTAATTTAAAAAAATACCATATTCTTATAAATAAAATTGGATTACCTTGTCCAGAGCAAACTTAGTGTTTCCTACTGCGGACAATGTCAGTGTGTAGGATCCAACAAGGGCAAAGTTGCTGGTACGCACAGCATTGAGGCCTCCTGGACTGGCCATAACTATAAAGAAAGAGAAAATTAAGTTTAATTCAGAGTAACTTTTCTAAGAATAAATAATGGTTCCCCACCCCACCCCAACAGAATGAAATCAAACTGCCAAAGAGAAAAAGGACTCATTTAAATATTTCCTAATTAAAAAAAAATACTATTTAGAACACTTAGGGTGTTTCTAAAGACACAGAACCCAAAAATGAATACATAAAAGGCAATGGTCCCATAAAAAATATTGAAAAGACTTCATTGCTATTTTTTTTGGGGGGGGACGACAGGTAGTACTGGGGTTTCAACACATGGTCTCATACTTGCTATGCAGGCGTGCTCTGCCACTTGAGCCACACCCCCAACCCACTTCATTACTATTAACAGTCCAGGCTGACATAATTAGCACAGGCTATCTCTTCACAGGTCTCCTTGGGAACTCTCATGTGCCACAGAAAAAAGACCAATAGCCCAAAGGAAGTGAGTAAAGCTAGCTCCATCCTAATCCCCTATAGAACACTAAGGCCTAAAGCCAATCTGGAGAAGGCCTTTCTTGGCTTTTAGGCACTTTCGTTCCAGTTAACTAGAAAGATGCTTTTCTGACATGATACAATGCCAGGTGTGATCAATGAAGCGTTAAACACAGTGTGAATAGCACAAAGAATAAGAGAAGTAGAGCAGGTGGAGTGGCTCAAGCAATAAGAGGGCCTGCATAGCAAGCATGAGGCACTGAGTTCAAACCCCAGTGCTGCTTAAAAAAAAGTGAGAGAGAAAAGTAGAGGTGATGAACAATGCCACCTACTGGAATTGCCAAGTGGTTAGGTATAGCATGTGTAATGACCAATACAGCCTGAATGTGATGACTGGTAGCCTACATTGGTGCCTGACAAAGGTGTAACCAGACTGCATGGTATTCTGAACAGTAAGCTTAGAAAACCTAGGTTTTATTACTAAAAAACCCTGTATAGAAAGTATTATCCCTAAGCAAACCAAGATAAACAGCATGAATCAAGATAAAAAAGAAAAAAACAAAACTAGTAAATCAAGATGGCATATAATTCTTCTCCTTATTCTAAAGTTTCAAATAGTTCCGGATCCACTCACCTGAAGAATGAAGGTTGCTTTTCTTTGAAAAAAAGAAAAAAAGTGTGAATTAGAAACATAATTTATTTCCTTTATTTGATATGAAGATTTAAATATTAAGTACAAAACTTGAACACTACAAGGACTACATTTCAGAAGACATTTCTCCTGCATTTACTAATTTATATATACCCATTAGTATACTTTTGTGTTTGTTTTGAGACAGGGTCTTGCAATTTAGCCTCAGACTGGCCTCACATTCACAATCCTTGTGCCTCTGCCTCACAAGTGCTGGAACTCATTAGTATATTTTAAAGATTTCCACAGCTCTAAGTGTTTAGAATTGGTTCACTAATTTACAATTGTGCAAGATGGAGCTTCCTCAAGAGAGCTCAATTTCTTAAAAATTCTACTTACTGTGGTTATAGATGTAAGGAGTCTCTTTGGAGTAATAGCCTAAAAAAAAAGATAGCTTAGTATATTTTCCATTAAATATTATGATTCAAAGTTTAAAATTGAGATATTCTCATATAAAAATAATTCTTAAATGTGACTAGATAATATCTGAGTCTTTTATTAAGACTTTCCCAATCCTGCTATTCCTTTTTTATCATTTTTAATAGCATATATTTATTGTACAAAGGGGCTTCATTATGAAATTTCCATGAATGCATATAATATGCTTTGATCAAATTTACTCCCTTTATTCTTTCCTATCCCCTCTCCCACTCTTTTTAAAACAATTTTTGATAGGTGCTATTCCTTTTTTGTTAAAGTTAAAGAAAATTTTTTTCTTTTTTCTTTTTTTTTAATGGCCTGGGGTTTGAACTCAGGACCTTATGCTTGCTAGGCAAGCACTCTACCACTTGAGCCACTCCACCATCTGTCATTTTTGTTTTACATTTTTCCAAAAGAAAGTCAGAATAGGCTGGTGGAGTAGCTCAAGTAGTAGAGTGCCTGATTAGCAAGTGTGATGCAGAATTCAAATGCCAGCACCACCAAAAAAAAAACCCCAGAAAGTCAGAATAAAGAATAAAGAATAAAGAAAAAACTTTTTAATGATGACTTATGAAGACAACAAAAGAGCAAAGACTAGAAACATGGAAAACAAGTTAGAAGCTCTATTCCTTACCAAGCACATGTGACATTATTAAATCCTAAGTGAGAGGACTCAGTAAGAAAAGAATGCAGAAGAGAGCACTGGGAAAAGTCTTAAGCAGTTATGAAAGTTAGCTGTCAAGTAAATGTAAAGAAAATTAAACTTTCTATCTTATATAGATCAGGTCAGGATTATACTTAGGATCATGACCACTCACTGTTAAGTTTGAACTCAGGGCTTCACACTTGCAAAAAGCAGGTGCCCTACCTCTTGAGCCATATCTCCAGGCCATTTTGCTCTGGTTATTTTGGATTTGGGGATCTCATCAACTATTTGCCCAGCTGCCATTAAACCGGGATCCTCCTGATATCAGCCTCCCAACTAGCTAGGATTACAGATGTGAGCCACTGGCAACTGGCAATTTCTGACTATAATATTTTTCTTAGGCTTCTGTATTCTTACCTTTGACTTGGATGCTTTTTTCTTCTTATCAGGGCCTAAGGAATCTTTCTTTTGTACCTACATACAAACCCAAAATGTAATTAGTTTAAAATCTGACATTGTTAAGAAAAGTACACTATTGGTTATTTTAGAAAGCTTTAAATGCTTACCAAGCTGTAAACTTCAATATTTATTTCAAAATCATTGGATACATCTTGCCTGAAAAAAAAAGTATTAAATAAAACTGAATGAAAAACATCAAATTATGCCTTTAAAAATAAGACAAAGATACTGTTACAGGACTCTGAGTAAAATAATCCATTGTGTTTTTAACTAAACACAACAAAAATTGGTAAGAACAGTCAACTTTTCCTACAATACCAGTCATAAATATTCCCTCAGGATTTTATAACTCAAGATCTTTAATGACAAAAGTAGTCATTTTTCTCAAATTAGATTTTGACTTTGTCATTTCAAAATAAATCTGACACTAAATATAAATATCTTCTTTATTCAGACTAAATAATTAAGTGTATTATGAGATTTAAATCATATTACAAATTATGGTACAGATTTAATAAATATAATACTTCAAAATATTAAATATCTGCAATCACATGAAAGAAATGTGTTCAATAGAAAAAACATCAGAAACATAAAAACGCTCAGGCAAAAAATTGAAAACTGAGTTACTTGTACATGTTTTAAAAAAATGAACGTAATGCATTTCAGGTTATAAAAGGCATTTCAGGTTATGTAGCTCAGCGGCAGAGCACAGCTTAGCACACACCAAGCCCTGGATTCTATCCTTCGCACCACAGACTGAGATAACTGCATTAAAGGGAAATGTGTCTGAATCATTCCATGTTCTATTCACTTACAGAGTAAAGGTAGTGGTGAATGTCAGAGCATCGCCATTAAGAGCATTTGAAGTACTTGCTAATGGTGTGGCTACCATATTTTCAGTTCCTGCTTTTAGTATAATTAAGAAATAGTAATTTGCTGCATCTGTAAGAATGAATCAAACCACATAATTAGCACAATCAAAATCAGATTTAGCTAACCGGCATTCTGGAAGATCAAAGGAATAAAGTCATACTGCAATTTGACGTATAAAATTTACACTTAAAATTAGTAAAATCAAGTTTCCAGAAACAAAAATGTATGTAAGACATAACTTGACAGCTATAATCCTGGAATAAACATCAAGTTCTCCCAGCTATGTAAGTTGAATTTTTTAAATAACTTCACTTGACATTTCTCAATTTCTGCTATGTTTGAATTTTACTTACTGATTCCTAATCTTTGGTTAATTATATATACACCTCCAAAGGGTAAGTTAGGACTTATTACTTCAAAACTGAGAATAAAATATTGTAAAAGGTACTCAGGGATAAATTCTAATAAAAACATGAACTATTTCCTCACTAATTATCATTATTTGTCACTGAATAACCACATATCTCAAAGTACATACTAAATTACCATAGTTTTCTGTCTACACTTCACCATTCTTTACTCTCCCCATGTCTCAAATTCACTTCTCACCTATGGTTAGCCATCCTTTCCCTCAAAGACAAAGGTCTACAGAGTAAACATTTAAAAGAACCTTAAAAAATATTTAGTTCACATGTAATAAAACTCATAATTTAGTAAGTTTTCTAGAATTATCCTGCTTTGATCTTCACTGAGGCACTCACCACCCACACAAACACTAACTCAGAATTTATAGAAACAACATCTATAATGGGGTGAATTTTAAGAAAAGAAGAAGTAAAATAAATTCTTCTAGTTGTGCAAATATATTTCTATAATATTAATGAAAGTCAAATGGTATGTTTCCTCTCTTAGGAAAACATTTTAGCTTTAAAATAATGTTTAGTCTTATGCTGAGCTATGTCCATTATTGCATGGACAGG
Organism: Castor canadensis; assembly: GCF_047511655.1. Classification (NCBI taxonomy): domain Eukaryota; kingdom Metazoa; phylum Chordata; class Mammalia; order Rodentia; family Castoridae; genus Castor; species Castor canadensis. The sequence continues at coordinate 93,024,247 of NC_133387.1, forward strand.
TAATCCTATGTATGAAAACTCCTCTATATTTTGATAAAAGGACCTAAGGTCCAAGACACAAATTGTGAATCTTCTTTTTTTTTTGTGGTACTGGAGTTTGAACTCAGGGCTTGCACATGAGCAGGCACTCTATTTACTTGAGTGACATGCTCAACCCTCAAATTCTTCATCTTTATGCATGAATTACTTGTACCTTTCTTCTACAAATCCAATCTAGGTGAAGTTCATAATGTAACTTGTAATCTAGAAGTAACACAAATAACCAACATACCTGGTTTCTGAGCCACACTACAGACAAAATCTGCTTTCAAAGGCAAGCGGATTTCTGACAAAGTAACTGATCCTTTGGATGGGACAAATTCACTTTTGGAAATGGGACCAGAGTTGTTCTTCCTGTGAGGCCCTTCGCTCTTCAGCTTATTCAGTTCACCGATCAAAAGTGTTCTCTTCTCAGCTATGCAAAAATATGCAAGTGGATATTCCGAATATTAAACTTGCAACCATTTCTAAGTGAGAGCCAATTCAAGAAAGTACACTGATATGGTAATTATAAATGAGATCAAAAATCAAATTACTTCCTCCTTTGGTGGTAGGTATTTGAGTAATACCTTGTCTGCTCATCTGTTTAACAAGTCCTTATAATTTAATATGTCATTTTTTTAATCAATTTTCCTATGTGGTATCACCCCAGCATGCCTCATCACCACATGCACACCCCCACAGTTCACATTAGCAGATTTAGTTATACAAAGACAAATAGGGAGAGTAAGAGACAGAGACAAGAGTGCTCATGTGTACACCTTAATATAGGTATACTAAATGCATTCCAGTTGGTTTTACTTTTCATACAAACTACATTTTATTTTACATGAAGATGTTTCACAATCTTTACAAGTACGAGAAACAAAAACTAGTTCAACTGAAACAGATGATTAGAAAGCTCTTTCTCTAAAATTTGAGATTTCTGAATAGACCACACGAAACGAGTTTTCCCTGCTTGGGAATTTTGGTGGAATTGTATTGGCTACACCATACATACTTGCAATCAGAAGAAGTCTTTCTGCCTCAGCTTCTTCTAGGGACCCTTTTCCATGTTCTTCATCAACACAGCAGTTAAGAGCCTGGCTAGCTTGGTAGATCACTGTTTGCTGCAAATTTATTTCATTATTGAGCTCCTAGGAAACCAATGAGAGGGAGAAAAAGTCCTCACTTTTAATCACTGCTTTCACTTTAATTCTAACTAATCTGATTGGATCATTTCCAAATTTTTCAGAAAGCAAAGTCAAAATGTTAACATTTCCCTGTTCAATGTCCTAGACTAAAAACACTTAACATGGGTATAATTGGTAAACTATAAACATTCTTCCCTATGAAAAGACTTCCAATGTAGGCTTATTAAAATTATAATAGGGCTATGTATAATAAGGCAGAAGTTTAGAAAGTACCCAATACATCTTATTTAAATAATTAGTTCTTTAAAAAATGCTTTCTTTAGCATAAAAAATCTTGAAGAGCACAATAAATTTCACACTTCACCATCATCCAATTAAAGATATTTATGAAAAACAAGTTTAAAAAAATAATTCAGCAATATGAAACAAGCTTCCAACTTTTCTAAAAAGTGTATCTTTCTGAAATTAACTTGAATTCAAGAATGACTCACTGAGCTGCTATACATCAGACACTGCTCTAGTCACTCAGGGTATAAAGATGAATAAAATGGGCCCTTGTCCTCAGAGTTCACAATCTAGTATAGAAAATATTCGAAATCCCCATTCAGGAGTACATACCTGCATTTTCTGTTTGATATTAACCTGACAAGGAAAGGCATTCTTTTTTTCATCCAGTTTTGAAGTAACATCTTCTTTCCGAACAATCACTTGTTTTATTGAAGGACGTTCTGTTTCTTTGAACCTTTGAGACCTATATGCATCAATGCTTTAGGAAAAAGTTATTCTGTTAGAAATTCAACAACACACTGAGCACTATTCTTCATATCAGCAGAATTTGATGCTCTCTGCAAAACACATCCTTACCTATAAAGGAGATCACGATCCTCAGAGCTAATACTATCGCCAGATGCAGCTCGAGGCACACGGGTTCTCTGGAATTTTCCTGGTTTGGGACTTTCATCACTTATGCTACTGTCTTTCAATTGCAGCTTTGAGGAAATTAAACTCTGTAGGGAAGCACATCAGATATCAGATTCTTTAATTTTACTTTGTTTTTTGTTTTAGATTTGTTTAATTTTACTTTGTTTTATGCAGCCCAGGCTGGCCTGGAACTCACCCTCTTCCTGCCTCTGTCTCCTATGTACTCCTATTAAAGGAGAACACCATGCTCAACACTCAGATATTAGTGCTGTGTGTATATGTAGTGTATATTAGGGCTTATTGGTTATGGATAAGTAATATTTGATGCTAAATCATTTCATTCTGAGAAAATAAGTGAATTCTTCCTCATTATTAGGAAATAAAGATCTGATAAGTCAATTGATTTGCCATAAAAGCAGCAAACTACAATAAGTTTCTAAAAAGTAAATGAACAAACACAAAGACAGCTGACATTTATACTAGCAATTCTTTTTAAAGAATTTAAAGAATTACTCCACTGGTAGAGTGGTTCAAGTGGTATAGAGTGCCTGCTAGCAAGCACGAGAGCCCAAGTTTAATCCCCAGTGCCACTAAAAACAAACAAATAAACAAATAAAAGTTAGCATTCAATGAAGCTCCAGAGCTGCAGTTATCCCACTTAGAATGATAGCTAATAACAACAGTGAGCTCTTAGTAAATGTTAGCTTTACGTCTGGTGCTAAACACTAATACAATTTAATATTCACATCAACCCTATGATGCAGGTACTATTGTTAACCTTGTTGAACAGATGAGGGACCTGTGACATATAGAGGTGAAATAACAAATAAAAATGCCAGAGCGAGGATTTGAGCCCAAATGTCTGGCCTGTTTAGTCATGTTACTGTTTGAATTTTATCTAAAGTCCAGGACACCAATGGAAACTTTTTACGCTCTCATTAAAGAGAATTTCATTTTCTTAAACAATACCTATCATCAAGAAGGGGATGGAGGAGTGTTCCAATACAACTTTGTTTGTTATGTCATGACCTGTTTACATCTAGTCGTTTCTTACCTCTGGATCTACCACACCAACTGTCTGTGCTAATGGAGCAAGTAAAGACATTGAGGAGATATTCAGTGCATCTTCTTGCTCATCACTGTTTTCTGTTGCTGCTCGATCCATGTCCTCTTGGATCTGCTCCATGTCTAGTTCCCCTTCCTCTAGGACATCACTGAAGATGTCATTAATAACTTTCGAACTATTCATGTCATCATCATCCACACTCATCTCAATTTCACGTACCACTTCTGAAAAATATTTCAGTGGGAAGATACTATGATTCAGACCTTTAAGAATTAAAGGGATAGCAGAGAGGACCTAACATTCACATGCTTTCTAAATAAATATGGAAAAAAAACCTAATAAAATACTGCTAATATATGAAACAAAGAAAATTTTCAAAGTTCCAGTAACATTTTTTAAGAAATAAAGGTTGAATCACCAAAAGCTGACTTAATGCTTTGGATTTAAGAAAGAATATTAAAAAACTACTCAACTGGCAGGATAGTAGCCAAAAGATTCAGACTTTCAAAACATGTTCCTTCAAATGACTTTTTTCTATTGTTAGGAGTCTGCCCTTTCACACAGCAGTCAGCAACAGGATAATATTGATGCCACATAGGATGAGGTTCACAGTAAGACTCTTGGGCTGCTAACCCCTGTACCAGCTCCTGCAGAGTATAGGATGGCAGCACATTTCCTCTCCCCATAAAACTGAGTGACGATCTTGGACAGATTTTCCCAGGGGTATATGAACTAATCATGACTGCTAACATTACTGCATTTTAGTGGAAGCTACATTTCCCAGCCGGGGGAAAGGAAATAAAGAATATTATGAAATCATAAGATATTTTCAGAAATAGAACAACGTACATTTGAATATGTGGTTCAGTTAATATATTATTTCTTAAAATGTGACCAAAGTTAATAAGAAACAAAAAATAAAAACGAACCCGTCTGCTGCTCAGCCTTTGGGTCTGATGTTACTTTTAAGGGCTTTTCCTCTTCTAAAAACAGTGTTATTCTCAAAGGACTAGACTTTGTCATTTTGCATTCAGTGAGACCTAAAATTTTTTATTAAAAAATACCATATTAATATATAATAACCTAGAATTTTTAAACTAAATTATTATATATTTTTGTTATAAACTTCATTTATCTTAAAATATTCAACTCTAAAAATATATACAGATCCCCTCCAACACCTGGCCTCTCTGAACTTTCCTATCTTTCTTCCTTCCCACCACACCTATAATCCTAGCGATTTGGGAGGCTGAGATTAGGAGGCTCATGGCTCAAGGCCAGCCCAGGCAAATAGTTCACAAGACTCCATCTCCAAAAAATAACCAGAGCAAAAATGGATTGGAGGGGTGACTCAAGCAGTAGAGCACCTGCTTTGCAAGCTCAAAGTCCTGAGTTCAAACCCCAGTTCCACCAAATAAAAAAAAAGAGAGAGAGAAAGGGGAAAATAATATTGCCAGGTTATTGTTTGTTTATCCAGTTTTCCATTTCCTTGTGCCATGAAAACATCCTTTTGTTTTACCAGAAGGTAATCATTCTGCACATACTGCTCTGCAAGCTGTTTTTCACATTTAAAAAAGAAATGTCAACAAAATCACTCAAAAACTAATGCTAGAAAGAAACTGCCTCAACACAATAAAGTCTATCCATGAAAAGCATCAGCAAACATTATATTCAATGGTGAAAAGTTGAAACCTTTTCTTCTAAAATTGGAAACACGGTGAAGATGCCTGCTCTCATTCCTACTATTTAACATAGTACTGAAAATCCTAGCCAGGACTGGCGGAGTGCCTCAAGCAGTAGAGTACCGCCTAGCAGTATAAGGCCCTGATTTCAAACTAATACTAAAAAAAATAAAAGGAAAATCCTAGCCAAAGCAATTAAGGAAGAAAAAGTAAAAGGCATCCAATTAGAAAAGTATTAAGATAATCTCTGACAACAGATGACATCCTCAAATATGTTGAAAACCCTAAGAATTCTACCAAAAAAAAGAGAAAAAAACAACTAGTAGAACTAATAAATTCAGCAAAGTTACAGGATGCAAAATAAACACACAAAAATCAGTTGAGTATCTCTATATTAACAATCTCAACAATACTCAACACTTAACAATCTGAAAAGTAAATTTCAGAAACAATTACATGTAGCTGGGCATGGTGGCACAGGCTTATACCCAAATACTCAGATCCTGAGGAGTATTCAGAGGCTTAGGAAGGAGGATCATGAAGTCAAGGCTAGTCTGGGCTACACATTGAGACCCTGTAAGTAAGAAAGGGAGGGAGGGAAAGACAGAGACAGGGAGAGAAGGAAGGAAACAAATAGAAGAAAAGATACTTTGATGCCACAATTTACTCCCACCTAGCAAAACAATTTTAAAAAGGAGAAAAAAATACTAGTATGTATTAGCATCTCAAAAAAAAAAAAAAAGACATTTCATGTTTATGGGCTAGAAGATGTAACACTGTGAAGAAATAAACATCATCCAGGTAATCTACAGATTCAATGCAATTCCTACCAAAATCTTAATAGCACTTTTTTCAAAAACAGAAAATTACATCCTAAAATTCATAAGGAATCTAAAGGAATCCTGAATATCCAAAACATTTTTGAAAAGGAACAATGTTGGAGGACTCATACTTCCTGGTTCAAATCTTATTACATGGCTAGGGATGTAACTCAGTGACAAAAAGTGCTTTTGTGGCATGTGCAAAGCCCTAGGTTTGATCATCAGCACCACAAAACAAAAGGCCTTATTACAAAGCTACATAATCAATACAGTATGGTACTGGTGTAAAGATAAACATAGGGCTGGGGGCATAACGTGGGTCAAGTAATAAGAGCACCTGCCTAGCAAGCGTAAGGCCCTGAGTTCAAACCCCAGAACTCTCAAAAACACAAAACAAAACAAAACAAAATGTTGAGGGCCTCAAGATGATTCAAGAGGAAAAGAACAGTCTTTTCAATAAATGGATATCTATATGCAAACCAATGAAGCTAGACCCTTATTTTACACCACATATAACAATTAACTCAAGACAGGTTAAAGACCCAAAGGGAAGACTCAAAATTATAAAATTCATGTAAGAAAACAGAGGGGAAAAGCTTTGAGACAAAGGGTTGTGCAATTTCCTGCATATAAACCCAACAGCAAAGGCAACAAAAGCAAAAAACAGACAAACAAAACTACATTAAACTAAAAAAAAAAAAAAACTTTTTTCTTTGTGGAGCTAGGATAAGGCAAGTGTGTGCTCTACCACTGATCTACATCACCTCCCAAATTTTAAAACTACTGCATAGCAAAGGATACAATCAACAGAGTGCAAAGCCAACCTATGGAATAGGAGAAAATGTTTACAATCATATATCTAACAAAGAACTAACATACACAATATATTAAGAACTACAACTCAACAGCAAATCAAATAACTAAAACACGGGGAAAGAATTTGAGTAGACATTCTCTTTTTTGGCAGTAATGAACACTTCTCCAAAGGTAATCAAAAACATGAAAAAATGTTCAATACCACCATTCTGAGAAACACAAATAAAAACCACAATAGGATATCACCTCCTACTCATTAAAAAGGCTACTATCCAAAAAACAAAACTCAACACTCAAAACAGAAAACAACAGTGTTGGTACACAAAAACAGAGTTAAAAGAAAAAAAAACTGTTGGTAAGAAGTAGAAACTTGGAATCCTGAACACTACTGTTGATGGGAATGTAAAACAGTGCACTAGAGAAAACAGAAGAGTGAGTCCTTAAAAAACTAAAAATGCCGGCGGAGTAGCTCAAGCAGTAGCTTGTCTACCTAGCAAGCATGAGGCCCTGAGTTCAAACCCCAGTACCACCAAAAAAAATAAAAATAAAAATGGGGCTGGGTGGTGGTGACTCATGCCTGTAATCCTGGCTGTTTAGGAGGCAGAGATAAGGAGGATCATGATTACAGGCCAGCCCACGCAAGGGACAAAAAAAAAAAAAAGGCTGTGTGTGTGTGTGTGTGTGTGTGTGTGTGAACCTATCTCAAAAAAAGAAAAAAAAAAAAAATACCCAGCTGTGGAGAGCAGGCTAGAAGAGAGTGTGGGTGAATGTAAGGCATAGGCACAGCTCTGCCTGAGAGAGTGGACTGACATAGGCTGACATAAGCACAGCCATGTCAAATAATCTGCAGGCTGGGATTGGCATGGCCCCAGCCACAGAATGGAGTGAGGGCAAAATGCAGCATGGCTGCTTTTCCTAAGATGTTTATTTTCAGAGAGTAGCAATCTCAGGTTCCCAATTACACAATGTCACACCATCCTGAGAACTACTGCTCCACCTCCTTGCTTACTACTGTATGTAATGAACTCCCTGGAGGTGGAGGAGGCTGGTGTGTGTCTCCACCAAAGCATCCAGCCCACCTGACCCCAGCTTTCTACATGTGTGTCTTCTGTCTTTTGTCCTTTCTTAATCTCCCTTCGCTCCCAGTTAGGTTTCTAGGACAAAAGCTCCTGCAGGCCACAAGACCCAACACAAAAAAAAGGCTGGCAGAGTGGCTCAAGTGTTACAGCACCTGTCTAGCAAGCATGAAGACCTGAGTTCAAACTCCAGTACCACCCAAAAGAAACAGAATTAAAAATGGATCCAGCAACACTGTTTCTGGGGACTTATCCACATAATTTCAAATATCAAAGAGAAATTTGTACACTCATGCTCATAGCAACACTATTCTCAACAGTCAGGAGATGATTGGATAAACAAAATATGGTATGTATATACAATGGACTATTTATTATTCAGCCTTAAAAGACAAAAACAGTCCTCCCTTTTCCACCCTTTCATTTCTCCAGATTCAGTTACCTGTGGCCAACCACAGTCTAAAACCATTAAATGGAAATCCAGAAATAAACAGTAAGCTTTAAATTTCACACCATTTTGAGTAGTGTGATGAAGTCACATGTCTCCCCATTCAATCTCCCCACTCCCTCCTCTTGGTTCAGGAAATCACACTGTAAATACTACCCACGCTTTGGTCACTTTGATGCCTAAGTAATCAGATCCACTGTCACTGTATCTCAGTGCTTATGTTCAAGCAACCTTTGTTACTTAATAATGGCCCCATAATGCAAAGAACTGACACATGAAGGCACCAGAGCATAATACACAGAAGGAAATAAACTCTGGTAGCACGCGAAAACTCTGGTAGCATGTGGGGCATATAGAAAAACAAACAAGTTTTATGGAGTGTAGTTACTATTCGCAATTGCAGGCATGCACTACGGGTCTTGGAATGTATCCCAGCAGATAAAGAGGGACTACTGCATGATTCCACTCATTAGTGTTTGAAGTAGACACATTCATGGGAACAGAAAGTAGAATGGTGATTATCAGGGCCTAGAGGAGGAAGGAAAAATGGGGAGTCTTTGTTTAATGTGTACAGTTTCAGTTTTGCAAGATGAAAAGGTTCTGGAGATCTAGGACAATATGAATGAACTTAACACTACTGAGAACTGCACCTCAAAATGGCTAAGTTGGTAAATTCTAGTTATCACATGTTTTTACCACAAATTTTTTAAATAAAATAAAAAATTTTAAGTGTCCATGATAAAATGGGTGTGGCACCACCCAGCACATGCATGTAATCCCAACACTCAGTAGGTTGAGGCAGGAGGATCACAAGTTCAAGGCAAGTCTGAACTACATGAGTTCCAGGCCAGGCAGGGCTACATAGCAAGACCCTGCCACAAAAGAGGAGTGGTGTGTGGGTGGGGGGAGAAACAGCAGCACACACCTGTAATTCCAGTTACTCAGGAGATGGAGATCAACAGGACTGTGTTTCAAGGTGAGACCCATCTCAGCCAAAGAGCTATGCATGGTGACATGCACCTGTAACTTCAGCTATGTGGGAGGTACAGTTATCTGCCTAAGGACAGCCCTGGGCAAAAATGCAAGGCCTTATCCAAAAACTAACTAAAGCAAAAAAGGGTTAGGGGAATTGCTCGAGTAGTAGAGTACCTGCCCAGCAAGTGCCCTGAGTTCAAACCTACATACTGCCAAAAAAAAAAAAAAAAAAAAGATCTATGATATACTGAACATCATTACAAATCTACCTTATTTTTCAGGCATTCTATATGACATTTTATTACATGGATGTAATGCAATTTATTTAAATAGTCTTCCATTAATGGGCAATTAGGTCACTTCAGTTTTATTACCATTATAAACAGTGCTACAAAGAATGTCTTTGTACATTTATCTCTGCATACTAGTTCAACAATCTAGCTCATGGGGGGAGGGTACTTGTGGAAAGGGAGAGGGCAAATAGAGGAGATGAAGGTGAGGGAATATAGTTAATGGGCTTCATATACGGGCTTCTTCTTTCATAGAACGATGAATCCTCTTGCAATTGCTTTAAGTGGGGTGAGGAGGGGGGCTGTGGTGGGGAGAAAGTGGGAGTAATCTAATCAATATACAATGTAAGGCTATTTAGAATTGGCACCATGAATCCCCCCTGTACAATGAATGCGTACTAACAGAAATGAAAAAGAAAAGAAATGAATCTAGCTCATAGAACCACTGGCAGCACATATGCATGCACACTTTACAATTCAACAGTACTGAATGTTTCTCAAAAAAAGTTACACTCCTACAAAAGAGTGTATGAGTTCTTAGCTGGGTGCCAGTGGCTCACCCCTATAATCCTAGCTACTTGGAAGGCTGAGATCAGGAGTATCATGGTTTGAGGCTAGCCTGGGTAAATAGTTCGTGAGATCTCATCTCCCATATAACCAGAGCAAAGTGGACTGGAGGTGTGGTTCAAGCAGTAAAGCACCTACTCTGCGAGAGCAAGTCCCAGAGATCAAACTCTAGTTCTACCAAAAAATAAAAATAAAAGAGTATATGAGTTATTGGGCTGTAGGCATAGTTCAAGTGGCAGAGTACTTGCCTAGCATGCACAAATCCCTGGGTTCAACACCCCATACCAGGAAAAAAAAAAAAAAAGCATATGAATTACAACCAGGCATGATGGTTATAACCCTAGCACACTTGGGAGGCTGAGCCAGGAGGATTTCAAGTTTGAGCCCCGTATGGGATACATAGCAAGATCTTGCCTCAAGAAAGAAAAAAGGAGAATATGAGTTCTCACTCTGGAACTAATGAGAACTAATGAGAAGGCACACTGCATGGTCAGAAAAGAAAAATGAGTGGAAATGAAGAAATACATCTGCCTTTTCATAGCAGAGTGGCATTTCTGCTTTCTAATCCAATTTCCAAATCTACACTAGACTCAAATCTACATTCTAATTGAAGTACATATGGAAAACACTGACCTGTAGGTTCTATATTAGAAGGTTTTGCTGGTGTCTGATTTTTTGTTGCCTTGTCAGTTACTGAAAGTGACTGGGTATTTGAAACAACTTGATGTTTCTTGAAGGGAGTGTTCTGACAGTGAACTTCCTGCAAAAAGCAAATGAGGTAAATTTTATTTCTCAGAACCATAGATTTTATCTACATGTTATTAAATGAAACAAGACTACTGCTATTAATCATTCTATACATTTCCTCATAATAGGAGAAAATACATGTGATGAAACCAAGCCTTATTTAAAACACAGGTCCTCAGTGGTAGTTCCTATTCTTGGTAATTCCCAGTAGGTAAAATCTATTTTAGGGATGAGAAGGCAAGAAGGAATGAAAATTTGCCAGACATGGTGGTGCACACCTATAATCCCAGCACTAAGGAGACTAAGGCAGGAAGGTCATGAGTTCATAGTCAGACTGGGCTATATATGGGTTTAGAGTACCTTTGAAAGTAAAAAGTTTATGGCTATATATATAGTAAACAGTCATTTGTTGAATAAATGAATGAACGAATGACTACGGTGCTGGTGGAAGCAACTACAAGCTGGGCCTGGCATCAAATGCCTATAATCCCAGCACCCCAGAGGCTGAGAAGGAGAATCATGAGTTTGAGGCCAGCCCGGGCTCCAGAGCAAGACCTTGTCCCAGGGTGGAGGAAGTATGCCCCCTTTCCTTTTACTGTGGATCACTGCCAAAGAATAACCAGAGCACTCAAAGGACAAGGTTCTGGAGCCAGAAGGTCTGGTTAGAACTCCAATTTCAGTACTTACCAGCTGGACCATTCTCGGATTCTCTGACAGTGATTTACCTTCCTACACTTTATTCCCTCACCCAGAAAACCAGAGAGGGAGAAGTCATGTTATTACCTAACTGACAAGTGTTAATGTGCCCACCAGAATAGCTAGCACATTTCAGCATTCAATAAATATTAGCTATTCTAATGACCTCATTACCTCCATCTTCTCTCCTTTGTTAGTCTCACCCACAGAGAGCTCTGGGCTTTCTTCCCAAGTCAAACTCTTCTGCATCCAAAAACACTTTAGTGTGCCCAAGCAATCATTTTTCATAATAAACAAACACCCTACATCTTTATCCTCTTTACTAAACATTCCCTCTATTTCTTAGTCCTCGTAGAACAGAACTTACCCTAGTTTTCTCTCTAAACCCTGACAACATGAGAGCAGCCTCCTCTTCAGTCTCTGGTGTTGCCCTGGCCTTATTCATCCCCTTAAAGCTCCCTTGAGACTCAGTCATCTGTTTATACTCTGCTCTCCAAACCTTCCCACCTCCCACAACTCCTTGGCAATGATTAATAACCCTTTCCCCCCTGCATTTCTCATTGAGGTGATGATCAGTAGCCACAAGAGTTATCCAAACAACACTTTGGCCTCTCAGTAGCAAGAAACTATCTCCACCACTCCAATTCAGCCATCCTCTGAAAAGTGCTTCAGCTTCTCTGAAATCCCAAATCGAAAGATCCCACCCTAACCAGATCTCTAGCCAGGCTCTCTTGCTCAGGAATTCCTTTTTTTTATTTTATTTTATTTTATTATTCATATGTGCATATGAATGTGCAAGGCTTGGGTCATTTCTCCCCCCTGCCCCCATCACCTCCCTTACCACCCACTCCACCCCCTCCCCCTCCCCCCCACCCCCTCAATACCCAGCAGAAACTATTTTGCCCGTATCTCTAATTTTGTCGAAGAGAGAGTATAAGCAGTAACAGGAAGGAACAAGGGTTTTTGCTGGTTGAGATAAGGATAGCTATACAGGGCATTGACTCACATTAATTTCCTGTGCGTGTGTGTTACCTTCTAGGTTAATTCTTTCTGATCTAACCTTTTCTCTAGTTCCTGGTCCCCTTTTCCTGTTGGCCTCAGTTGCTTTTAAGGTACCTGCTTTAGTTTCTCTGCGTTAACAGCAACAAATGCTAGCTAATTTTTTAGGTGTCTTACCTATCCTCACCCCTCCCTTGTATGCTCTCGCTTTTATCATGTGCTCAAAGTCCAATCCCATTGTTGTGTTTGCCCTTGATCTTGCTCAGAAATTCCTACCAGAGTTTTTGTTCAATCTCTTGGACACTTCTGGTCATTTCAAGTTTTTCCTTCTTTTGTTTCTGCCTATTTTCCTACATTTCCACTACATCTCATGACTTCACTGGAACCACCACACTACTAACTCCTTCACCTCAACCATACTTCCATATCTCTTGTTTGGCAGAAGCCCAAATCTGAACCAGTCCAAGTTCTACAAATCTACAGTCAGGCTCCTTGGCCTGAATTTCCTAGAGGAAATACAACTGTGGAGTTTGGGTCCATTATACATTTATGGTCTAAGAGCCCATCTGATTTACAATGCTACTTCTTGTTCCTTCTATTTCTGAGTTAGTCCTCTTTTCCATCCTCTAGGAACCATTTAAACTATCACCTTCACTCTCCTAACAATGAACAAAATAGTCACCATAAGACAAATACTCCATCCATTTTCAGCTACATCATAGCCCTAACACCACCAGTACCTACAGTTTTCCTTTTTTTTTTAGATTGTCCTAACTGGTTCTACCCCACTGTCCTCCCGCGAGTTCATCTGCTCTCATTTCATTCCTTCAATTATCACCTCTTTCTCCTAAATTTAACTTCTCTAAATCTTGCTTGTTATTTGCGTTCTGTCAACACTAAAATTGAGTTGAGTCTCAGATCAAAACAAGCCATACTTTGTGTCTTCATCCCTTGTGGCCACGACCTCCCTTCTCCTTCCCCTTTGAACCAAGCTCCTAAGAATGGCCTACACTCACCGACTCTGCTTTTCACGTCCACCTGCTTCTCAGCCTGATACTATTGACATACTACCCTCACCACTTTCCCCAAACTGCTCCTGTCCTATAACAGCAAACTCCTTACTTCAAAACCCAGCAGACTCAGTTCAAGTCACATTTGACAACACTTGACAATACCCACCCCTCCTTCCTCCTTAAAAGGTTCTTTCTTCCCTTGACTTTAATAATGTCACACTTAATTGCATTTTCCTCCAACCTGTTTGGCCATGGGGACCACAAATGGTTTTGTGGGGGCAATCACTGAGCTCACTGTTACTGTGCTAGGAATTTTGTTCATATGTATATGTGCCACTGTCTGGAGAGGAACCTCACAGGCTTCACAGGAACTATCTACTACAGAGTAGTCTAAGAACCACTGCCCTGTTCTCTCCAGAGGCACAGGAGGGAAAGCATGAAAATATGACATGTGGACAGTCAAGTCGAAGTCTTCAAACACAAGAGTAGTCAATGATGTCAAATGCTGCAAAACAGTCAAGTTAAATGACTAAAAACTGACCCTGAATCAGGTGAGCTTGATAAGGGTGGGGGTCCATGTAGGGAGTAGTAAAGAGAGTTCAAGAAAGAAGGGAAGACAAAAATTGGAAGCAGCAAATAGAGACACCTCTGTGGAAGAGTTTGCAAGAAAAAGAACAAAGAAAGCAGGGCAGAGGACCTGTAGTTTTTAGGTGGGGAGGAGGAGTTGTTGTTTGATTGGTTGGTTGTAGTTTTTTGAGCCAGGGTCTTGTTAGATAGCCCAGGCTGGCCTTGAATTTGTGATCCTCCTGCCTCAGCGCCCCCAAGTGCTGGATTTAGACATATACAACCATACCTGGCCTAAGAGAGCTATCTTGAAGACACAGATAGTAGTTAGCTGCATGCCTACAGCAAAGATCAACACCCACCCACCCTTCCTTCTTTCTTCCCTCCCTCCTTCCTTCCCTCTCTCCCTCCCTCCTTCCCTTCCTTCCTTCCTTCCTTCCTTCCTTCCTTCCAATACAAATTTATTGTGCTCCTCCTCTCAGCCTACTCCTACTCCAGGCAGAAGGAACAGCACTTGAAAAACTGCAGTCTGTAGGGCAGGACTGAAGCACACCTGTGTAGAGCAGTGGGGAGGACGTGAGGTGAGGATTGGTTCTATGTCAAGCTGAGCAATTTATACATTTTCCTGATAATGGCTACGGGGAGCTCTCCAAGATTCTAAGCAGGTGAATACATTAAATCTTCTGGCAGTTATGGGTAAGACGGACTGGAGAGTAGCCATTCTAGAAGCAGGTCTCCAACACAAAGCCATGGCAGCGACTATGGTAATGGCAGAGCAAAGTATGGAAGACAGGTGGCTTGGTGACAGATTGTAAAACTTATCACTGGATATGTTTATATGTACAAGCTCAAAGTGAACAGGTGGGAAGGCACAGTAAATGAAGAGCTCCCAGAGTGTTTTAGATAATGAAGTATATAAAATAAAGCCACAAGGAAGACAGAATACAAAGGGAAGATATCGTGAAAGCTCTACTGGTCAACCAATCCTAGAGTTCAGGAGTGAGATCAGTAAAACAAAGCACTTAGTTGAATCTACATATGAGGACAGGAAGCCAGGCACAGTGGCACATGCCTGCAATCCCAGCTCTTAAGGAGGTTGATGCAGAAGAATCACTTGAGCCCAGGAGTTTGAGACCAACTTGAACAATATAACAAGACTCAGTCCTCAAAAAAAAGACAGATATAAGGAGAGGGATGTTCCAGAGCAGGTGAATTTGGGTCAGAACTCCAGGAAATGTGAATTGTTAAGCAAGAGAATAAAAACCAAAATCAACCAAGTAGGTCTTTCTCAAAGAATAAAGATTACATTCACTATTCATTTGCTTTCTGTTGTTCCCCCACTGTAAATACAATTCTATTAGCTTAAAAATACTTCCCAGACAGGTGTGGTGGCATAAACCTATAATCTCAGCACAAAGCCAGCCTGGGCTAAATACACAGTGAGATCTGTCAAAACCAACAACAAATACTTTGTATGCAGTAAGCATGTAAGTGAAAAAGACATGGCTTACATGTATAAGTAGAAATTTTGTTAAAGACTGATTAATGAAATTTGACAGGAGTAAGGAAAAGTCTGGGAGGTACCTGCTAACTGAAAGGAATGCAGATGGCCCCATGGTCTCAGTGATGACATGCAGAGGCAGTCATCACTGAGAAATAACAGATCATTTTAGAACTAGGATCCAAACAGAATATTAAGAAGAATTTAAAACAGAATGATGAAAGACTGTTTAAATTAATTTTACAATGTTAGGACTCTCTCTGTATAGCTATCCTTATCTCAACTAGTAAAAACGCTTTGTCTTTCTTATTATTGCTTGTGTCTTCTCTTCAACAAAATTAGTGATAAGGGCAGAACAGGAAGCAAGGGAGGGTAAGGGGAGAGAGAGGGGATGGAGGGGCAGGGAGAAGAAATGGCCCAAACAATGTATGCACATGTGAATAAATGAATAATGAATTAAAAAGAATTTAAAAATAAAATAAATTAATTTTAAAATCATCAGTGAGTATGGTGAAGAGTTTGATTGAAATAGGAAAATATCATAAAAAAAGAAGGGTTATTATGTTCACTTAAGGGATTTATGAACAGAAAAGATGACCTTTAATTGTAACCAGAAACTGCTTAAAAATTATTTTACAATACTGAACTACAAATTAGATCAACACTACTTTGGCACCAAGTTAGCTTTTATATTTCTTATTTACATTACCTGATTGGTTTCTAGTTGTTTGCTTCTTGAGTTCTTGTCTTTTTCGGCACTCCATAAATTGCCCTTGTCAAATCGGCCACGAAGGCATGCTAGTTCTTTTTCACGTTCCTAAACCCATCAAAAACAGTATTTTACACAAGAGTCAGTAGCAGTTTAAGAACAATATCCAAGCACTATTAAAACTTTCCTTGTCTTCAGGTTTTATGTTTTTGGGTTTTGTTTTGTTTTGTTTTTTGGTGGTACTGGGGTGTGAACTCAGGGCCTCACATTTCCTAGGCAGGCACTCTACTACTTGATCTACTCCACCAGCCCTGTTTTGTGTTGGGTATTTTCGAGAGTCCCACAAATTATTTACCTGGGCTGGCTTCGAACTGTGATCCTCCTGATCTCTGCCACCTGAGTAGCTAGGATTACAGGTGTGAGCCAGCAGCAACCAGCCTTCACTTTTAACATTTAAAATTTCATGACACACATTGTGCATACAAGACATTGTAGGAGACGGGACATTACTTCCAATTTGCTGTGAGTGGTACAGGGGTGAAATACTATTATCTCAGTCAGACTGGTATTAAAATTCACATTGTGACTTCTAGGTCCCATGCTGAGACCATGCAATAAACAATGTTAAATGTAGAAAGCCATACCTGCTTGAGCTGTTGTTGTGCTAAATGGGTAGCAGAGGAACATGCGTTTTGCTTGAATAATCTTTCTTGGATGGCCTTTGTATTGGGAGTGATAATGGGAGTCCTATGGGGTGTGCTATGAGCTGGGCTTTCTTTGCTGTGTTCTTGACAACGCTCTCCAAAGCGTTCCAGGAAAGGCTTAATTCCTTTTCCTCCTACAGAAAACAGGTATATTTTTGAAGTCTATTCAAATAATTATAATTTTTATGGAAAAAGTTCTGAGATCCATTAGTTGTAAAATGCTTTAGTTCTACTAAGAATATTCACTTGCGTTAAAAAAAAGTATGAAGATAGTTCAAAATATTAGCATATCATTCTATTTAAGTACTTGTCCTTAAATTTACTTATAGGATTTAGTTGTTTAAAAAAAAATTTGGGCTGAGGATGTAGTTTAATGATAAAGTACAAAAGTATGCAAAATAGGTTCAACTCCCAGCACAACAGGAAATTTAAAAAAAATTTTTTTTTCTTTTAAGGTAAAATGAGAAGGCAGTGATTAGAAAACTCTCAAACTGGGCTGGAGATATGACTAAAGCAGTAAAGCACCTATCTAGCAAGCTTAAAGTCCTGAGTTTAAACCTGAGTACTAAAAAAAAAAAAAACAAAAAAAAACAACAACAAAGAATGAGAGACAACTCTCACACCAAACAATCAGAATTTAAGTGATTAGAAATCAAATGCTGGTGAATTAATGAATCCACCTTAAACAGTAAGTTTCTGGCTACATTAACTTCTGTTTACATTTCTACAGTCCAATTTATTTTATCTTGCTTTTACAAAGTCTAAAATAAGAAAATCTGGCATTTTTTTCCTTCTTCTCCCTCAAAAGAAAAATCATGAGTTATCTGCTTCATTAAAGGGATGCCTTTATTTCACAGTCTTAGAATTGTACTTATGTGATACAGTATAAAGTACAGTCACAGTAGGGAAATGGGGTATACATATCACCTCTTCCATCAAGAGAATTATACAGGTGTATTATACCAAAACAGGCTTATCTATATCAGAGGGTGCCAAATACTTTCCTGTAAATAGCAGGATATATTTGGGGGCTCTAAGAGCCATATGGCCTCTGTCACAACTATTCAACTCTGCATTATAGCATGAAAGCAACCACAGGAAGATATGTAAATAAATGGATGTGGCTGTTCCAGTAAAACTTTATTTGAGCTGGGTACCAGTAGCTCATGCCTGTAATCCCAGCTCTTCAGGAGGCAGAGATCAGGAGGATCACAGTTCAAAGCCAGCCCCGGGCAATTAATTCCACAAGAGCCTATTTCAAAAATACCTAACATAAAAAAGGACTGGTGGAGTGGCTCAAGGTGTAGGCCTGAGTTCAAGTCCCAGTACCACAAAAAAAAAAAACTTTATTTGAAGAAAAAAAAAAGCAAAAGGCAGAATTTGATCTGCGCCCATAGTTTTGAGGACTCTACCTGTCACTTATTACCACTTCATGTTATCTATCAATTAAAAGCATTCAAAGTCCATTAAAAACAAAAATAAACAGGTAAATTAAATCTCTCTGAGGCCCTGGCAATATGATTTTAACTATATCCAGTAATCAATTATAATAAGGGCTGGGGGCACAGCCCAGGTCATAGAGCACCTACCTAATAAATGCAGGGCACTGAGTTCAAACCCTAGTACTACCATTTAAAATAATAATAATAAAAGGAATGCTTCTGATCTAGGTCTTTAAGTGTTTAGAAAATTGAGAATAACTAGTCCTATCCTATGTGGGGTGCGATTGTTTCCTTGTTTTTTAATTTGTGCTGTTTCTGATTGAACTCAGAGCCTCTTACATGCTAGGCAAGTGCTCTATCTGAACTATACCCACCCCTCACCCTTGTTTACAGATTTTATTTTGGTTCACCTACAAATTGACTGCTGCTTCCTACTTACTCCATAACTAGTGGCTTCCCATTCTGTCTACTTCCTTTATAATGAGCTATAATTTCTGGAAAGATTGTATTTTCAAGAAGTTAAAATTTAAAATTAAAGCAATTTTTCCAGTGAAAAAGAATAAAATTCAAAGTAAACTCTATCACCATACATTTGCGTACTTTTTAGTATGCAACAGTATGTGCAATGTACCACAAGATAAATACAGCACTTCATGGAGCATCAGTTCACTATGGCAAGAACTAAGAACTCTTATTTGTATGCATCCACACAAAGTATGTACACAGGTGAATGTAATTAGGAGTGCAGTTATTTGTATACACATTCACTTTTCTCTGCTATCTGGAGTGGCTTCAGGTTGAAAATTGAGAAGCACTGTGCTGCATACTTGGTTATAAGAATGGTTCTCCACTATGCCCTATAATGGGATTTCCAGTTGTCAGTGCTTTTCTGCATCAAAAAATATACAAGTATCTAGCATGATCATCCTAGACAAAGCAAGTTTAAATTGTTAAAATGTAATAGGCTAAATACTTTTACCAGCTGATGGGCTAGTTTAACCTAATGAATACTAATTTGATCATCTGAAGCTCAATGAGAAGTCTCATTTAGAACACTCAGGTACTTGCCCCAGCAAATCAACACTCTAACCATTCACAATTGGATATTTACAATGCTAAGAACAGATATTTCGGATACAGTCAACAGTAACATTAGATTTTTTTTTTTTTTTAAATACATAACCTGGTGTTGGAGATTTGTCTTTGGATTGAGACTGCAGACAAATTTCTCTGTTTACTTCTTTGGACCGAACTGTCTGGGATAAAGCCGACTTCACAACTGGTTTTGATACCTCTGTTTTCAGAGGACTAACAGGAGTTTTTTGAAGTGGCTCAGAATTTTTAGTACTGGTGATGGATGTAGAAGATTTCACTGGGGAAGAAGTAGCTTTCTGAAACATGACAACAGTTAGGGTAAACAATAACATCATGTCTAGAAGTAGTCTTATAACAAAACAATTCTGATCCTATTTACTTGGTAGCCTTTGTGTAAAACACATGGAAAAAAACTGTTCTGCTCACTAACAGATCAAACTAAATTGAATGATTTGAAAACAAAAATCAACTTATAAAATGCTACTATTGTCAGTTGTCAGTGGCTCACGCCTGTAATCCTAGCTACTCAGGAGGCAAAGATCAGGAGGATCGCAGTTCAAAGCCAGCATGGGCAAATAGATCCACAAGACTTTATCTTGAAAAACCCTACACAAAAATAGAGCTGGCGGAGTGGCTCAAGGTGAAGGCCCTGAGTTCAAGCCTCAGTACTGCAAATATAAATAAATAAACAAATGCTACTGTTTAAGTTATAATATGTAGTTTCGTCTATGTAATATAATGATGGCTCACTAAGTGTTAGGGATAGGGTCACCCCTATTTTATAAAACTTTTACTATACTATTGCACTAGTACAGATTTATTACATTTTTAACTACATTGGGTCAAATTACATTTTTATTTGTACTTTAATTAAGTTAATATCAACTCAACAATATATAAATTGAGTATGCCTTATTTGAAATGCTTAGAACCAAACTGTTTCACATTTCAGATTTTTTTCAGATTTTTGGAATATCAGTAATGAGTTATCACAGGTGTCAAGGACCAAGTCTAAACACAAAACTAACTTGTATGTTTCATGGACGCCTCAGACACATAACATAAATGTAACTTTATACAATATTTTTAGTAATTTCATGCCTGAAACAGTTTCTTGGTGTGGAATTTTCCACTTGTGTCATCATGCTGCCATTTATTAGTTTCAGGTTCTTGTGTTTTTTGAAGCAGGTCTGGCCTCAAACTAGCTCTGTTGCCTAGATGACCTTGAACTCATGATCCTCATACTTCAGCCTCCCTAGTGCTGGGATTATAGGTGTAAACCACCCCACTGGGCTAAGTTTCAGATTTTGGATTTCAGATTTCATATTTTCAGATTAGGGACAGTCATGTACTTGGTGCCTAATTACAGCAAATCATTGAGTACTTATGATGTACCTAAGGCACTATGCTAAGTGCTTTATACACATTGCCTCATTTAGTCTTCCCAATAGCCTTTCTCCCCATTTTACATATGGAAAACTAAAGCTTTACACAATGAAGTAATTTGTACATAGTCACACTTTTAGTTATATGGCAGAGCTATAATTGAAGGCAATTCTAATTCCAAAGCCTCTGTCGACATTAAAAGATCATGGTCAGGAGCACAACATTCTTTCTCCTTTTCGCTTCTTTGAGATTGCTTTTTTTAAGACAACTGAGGTGACACATGCAAAGTGAAAGTTGCAAACATTTCAAAAGGATACACAGTGAAAAGTGTCGCCCTGACACTTATGCTTGGCAATTTGCCTTCCTGGAGACAACAACAGCTACTAGTTTATTATGTATTTTCACAAATAGTCAATATTTTATATTGACTATCCATAAAAGCATTGTAATGGAGGAATTGTTTTGTAGAGTTCCTGTTGATGACCAAAATGAGGCTCTATCTTTCCATTATTATATACTTTAGATTTGCATTAAATAAGTTTCAAAATACTAATTTATCTTGAGGTAAGTAACCAAACTTATACAGTTTTCACTTTTCATGAGATGCAGATTCTAAAAATACACAGAAATACACCATGCATATACTATAAAATACATACCTACATACATATATAATTATTACGACAAAAAAGAAAAAGGTTCCAAAGACTAAAATGATATTGACTCACCACAGAACGGGACTCATCAGCAGCGCTCACGGAGGGGGCTTTATTCAAAGAGGCCTCACCATCCCTTTGGGAACAGCATGTAGCTTCCTGCTTAACACTGCTGCTATTGATCCTAGCAGATGCTCCACTTGCAGAGGAAAATTTGGATAAACAAGTGGTACCAGGCTGTTCTGGTGCACTGTTTTGCTTTGCAGATGAGTAACTTACATCATCTTCCCAGGAGCAAATAGTTGCAGCAAGGTTGGCGAGACGCCCCCTCCTCCCAATCGGGGTAGCTGAGGCCTCTGAAAGGGGTGGCTTAGGAGGGGAGGCAGCCTTCTCCTCAGATGGCATTGGTGAGAAGTGGGAGTTTTCAAGTACATCATCTGAAAAATTTTCAGAAAAAGTTAAAAACCATGCTCAAGAGTTATACTGAGGTACAATAACAGGATCACTTATACAGAATTTTCAAATGATATTAATAGATTTAAGAACCAGTAAAAAGCACTTTTATATATGAAATACCAAACTAAATTTGACAATCTTTCCAAATCAAATGATACTTAATCCAAATTAAAGAAAACACTGTGTACATCTAGTTTTCTCAATTTTTGATAGATTATGAATGCTAAGATACTATTTGTTAGGTTTCATTTTTAGAATTAATTCATGCTATTGCAACACTGAATAATTTAAAATTGTATAACCCCCCCCCCACACACACACACAGACCTTTTTGTTTTAAAAATGAATTAGACCAATGCCATACAATAGAATTTTCTATGATGATGGAGCTGTCCTGAATCTGTACTGTTCAGCAGTGATGACTGGCCACATGTGGCTAGTTTGGACCTGAAATGTGGCTAGGGTAACAGAGAAACTAAACTTCATTTCATTTTAATTAATTTAAACATAGTTATATATATAGTGGCCACTGTTGGGGAAGCACAGGATTAGACCAAACCAAACGTTTTTCTTAAGTTATTTCACTTAGACATAAATCCCAAACGGATGGATCTAGGCCTGTACACCTACAGAGTATGTACATGGAGAAACCAAGGTTCACAGTACTTCCTATTCCACCAACTCACTCTAGGAAGAGAAATCCCTCCCTCTGTCCAATCTCCCTTTCTATCTCTATTCTCTACAAACTCTTTCTTCTCTACCCATAAAAATGCTCAAGTCCCTGATACCTTAAAAATAAAAATAAGCATCTCCTTATTGGCCTTCACCCTCGTGCTGCTGCCTCTTTCCATTCACATATTTCCTCACCACTCAGCTGGCCTACTGCCTACACCACTGCCCTTAAATTGGTTTTGACACTGCCACTGGACACCAGGCCATACTTCTCAGGTCTTTAATTTCTCAACTTCACTCAAATATATTACTTCTGGGGCTGAGAGCCTGGTTCAAATAGTAGAGTGCTTGCCAAGTAAGCACAAGGCCCTGAGTTCAAATCCCATAACACTAAATAAATTTTAAACATACACACACACCCAACACATATCACTTCTCTTCCATTTATCACTCTCTATGAGCTTGTCTTTATGACCTATTCTTCACGGTCTACCAAATGCCACTACCTCCACTTAGATCACCCACAGGCATCCCAAATAACATATCTGAATTTGAAATTCTCCTAAACATATTATTCCTCCTCCTTTTAGTAAAAATGGCATCACTAACCACTAGTTACCAGGACCAGAAATCCAGTCATTATGTCCCATAGATTGTTTTTCCTAAATCTCTCCTCCATACGTCCACAGGCCTTCAAAATTATGAACTAGATTATAGCTTTAGCCTTCTAACTGACCTCCCTGCTGCAAATCCCTGCCCTGTCCAGTCCCTCAATTCTGAAGCCAGAATCATCTTTGCAAAACAGTTGTAATGCTTTGAACTCTCCTAGTATCTCCCTATCACCTCTTGGTTAAATCCAATCCAGACCCTACTGCTTTTTGCAAATTTATCACTTGCTTTTCTACCACCTCATTATGCACAGACTATGTTCATGTTATTTGCCTTTGTTCTTTTTATACACTATCTTTTCTGTCTAGATTATTCCATAATCTAAAGCCAGCTGTCTTTCACAGTCCCACTTACTGCCTGTTCCTTTCTCCAGAAGTTTCCCTGACCATCACTTTCCCTATAATACCTTTTTGCATACTTGTATCATTTTCCTTACAATAAGCCCTGCTTGTAGGCAGGTCACAGTTTTATTATAACATTTTAGCAAGAGGCTTAATAGACTTCTGGCTCTTCTAACTCTTCTGTTAGAAAGAAAGATGAAAGGCTGTGTTCAGATAAATTATATTTTAGTGTAAGTCCTCAAACATTTAACTGGCTTTTTCCCATAGTCATGTTTAGCATTCATTCTGTCATTCATTACCAACACTTAATTCCTGAGTTTTATTTCTTAAAATCAAAGAGGATGTGGTGCCTAAGTGAGACATTTGGTAACATTTGCTTTCAAAATATTCAAAATCACTGCAGTGCCTTATGCTCTAGAATGTCTAGGGGCTTGCTTGTTCTTGTGACCATGTGTTAAACTATAACACTCTTTTTTCTTTTTAATTAAGAAAGAGCTGCCCTCTGCTCCCCAAAGGTGAAACAGAAATGGAGCATCCATCTGTTCAGGCACAATTACTCATTAAACTCTCAGGCTTTAAAAGGAAAATATGCTTAACCTCACCCTATACCAAAATGAATAGGTATTAAATGACACCATAAACTATCTATGCTCTGTCATGTAGCAAAAAAAAAAAAAAAAAAAAAGATTCAAGCAGGTTCACAGCAGTTGAGGAGCCCTAAGGGTCAAACTGTTAGGGTTTGAATTTTAGCAGGCCAACTTGGACAGGATTCTTAAAGTTTCTAAATCAAGTTTCCTCTTCTATAAAATAAAGATAAATGTAGCACAGATCTCATAAGATTGTTGTAAGAATTAAATGTTATTAGAATAAAAATATACTGTGTTAAAACTATTTACAATGCTGAGCACATTACACAGTATTATTTGCTCTTGAGATTATTATTGCCACTACCAGAAAACAGAATCTTACACTCCCTACCACCCATTACTTAGCAAAATTTCAGTTAAAAAAATGTCATAATGTTGAAGGAGTGGCTCAAGTGGTAGATCGTCTGCCTAGCAAGCATGAGGCCCTGAGTTCAAACCCCAGTGCCACGACCAAAAAAAAAAATTCATAGTAATGGAAGAATGCTTGAAATATTAGTGGCTCATCCATTTCTTCAGATCACTTAGTCTCAATTCTGGCTATGCATCAGAAGTAAACAGCTAGCCCAAAAGACCAAAAATCGTATGTTCTCCCTCATATGTGGACATTAGATCAAGGGCAAACACAACAAGGGGATTGGACTATGAGCACATGATAAAGCGAGAGCACACAAGGGAGGTATGAGGATAGGTAAGACACCTAAAAAATTAGATAGCATTTGTTGCCCTGAACGCAGAGAAACTAAAGCAGATACTTTAAAGCAACTGAGGCCAATAGGAGAAGGGGACCAGGAACTAGAGAAAAGGTTAGTTCAAAAAGAATTAACTTAGAAGGTAACACATGCACAGGAAATCAATGTCAGTCAACTCCCTGTATAGCTATCCTTATCTCAGCTAGCAAAAACCCTTGTACCTTCCTATTATTGATTATACTCTCTCTTCAACAAAATTAGAGATAAGGGCAAAATAGTTTCTGCCGGGTAGCAAAGGGGTGGGGGGGGAGAGGGAGAGGGTTGGGGGGTAAGGGAGGGGGTGGGGGCAGGGGGGAGAAATGACACAAACATTGTATGCACACATGAATTAAAAAAAAAAAAAAAAAGAAGTAAACACCTTTTAAAACCACAGACAAAACCACACCCTGGGGCTCCACAACGATTCTAAGATTTGAATCCAAACGTCTGAGTTACTTGGAGACACATGTGCCAGGCTGAGAACCACAGATTAAGGAATGCTTCCTTGAGCATGGCCAACTAGTCATCAAGCTACTTACACTAAGCTATCACCTGCATCAAGCAGTCTACTCTACTTGTACTTGGTTGTCTGCCTGCACTGAGTTGTCTACCTGCCCTGAGCTGTTTACCTACATTGTGCTGGATCCCTACTGAACTGAGTCTGGAGCCAGGCCATCTGCTTACCTTGAGAAATCTTACAGGTTTACTACCCTCAACAAAGTCATCTTTGAGGACACATGAAAGAAAGTTCATAAGCTGGTGCCAAAGATGGCTGGGTTGTTCCTAGGTTATAAAGATTAGATCACAGATATAGTATTTCTGCTTTTTGCATTAGCTGCTAGAAAGAAAAGAACCTTATGGCCTATATTTAATAAACTACCTTTAACTTTTACTTCTTTGTTTTAACTTTCCATATCTTCTCTTCATTCTGATTTCCTTATTTTGTACCAGGTATTTTTATAAGTCATCTCAAGCTTTTTTGTAACAAGTCAGGAAATAAATAAAATTAATCACAGCATGAATAACCCTGCTGGACACCAGTGGCTCACGCTTGTAATCTTAGCTACTCAGGAGGTAGAGATCAGGAGGATCACAGTTCAAAGCCAGCCCAGGCAAATAGTTCTGCAAGACCTTATCTTGAAAAATCCTTCACAAAAATAGGGCTGGTGGAGTGGCTTAAGGTGAAGGTCCTGAGTTCAAGCCTCAGTACCTCAAAAAAAAAGAATAACCCTGTCACATAATTGCTGATTTACTTCTCAGGCTCCCCATTGATTACGGGTACATGAAAAGCAAGGGCCTAGTCACTCAGTGTTTGCAGGTATTTAATGTTTTTGACATCTTTGCCCTCTCCTTCCAAACAGCACTGCATACTTTAATCAAGTTTCTTTAATGAGTGAATCTGTGACATAGGCTTTCGTGAATATAATGCTGAGGGTTAGCACTGCTAATAAAACTGCGCATACTTTGTTCTCTAGAATTTCTCACTGCAAATAGAAGGTAATTCAGCTCTAAGATCAGCTTTCGGTGAACCAGTCCAAGAACCTCATCGTCACCTACTTCAACGAGAAATTAAGCTTACAATTACACTACTGGTACACAAACCTTTGGCAAGCAAAGGATATTCCAAACACAGATAAAACAACAGCATTGACCTCTCACGTGTTAGCTGATAAAATTTTCAACCTACCAAACTGAATCTTACTGGAAGAGATTTATGGACTATACCATCCATATCATTTATACCTGCTGCATCATCATCCCAATGGCGCCGCTGCTCTGCAAGCCTTTGCATACGTGTTTTAACTGAGGAGCCTGCAGTTGCTTCCCGCCTTGAGGTCAGTCCTCTTCCCTCATCCGGCAGGGATGCTGGTGCAGCCACAGAATCACTAACAGCAGCTGGTGCTGGTGGCTGCTCCCAAGGAGACACAGGGCTTGGAGAACGCAATTTTGCAGTAGTAGTCATCTCAACTGGTTGTTTGTTTTCCAAGTCAGAAACTTCTACTTCAGTTTTGTCAGAACAATGTTTTTTTGATGGTGATGGTTTTGTACAAGATTTCTCTAGATAAAAAAAAAATTAAAGACACTCAAATTTATATAACTTTTCACAGCACAAAAAACTTGAGGTAGGCACTTAACAAATTAATGAAACACCATGTTTGTCTAATACTTGTGTTCAGTCACAATAAGAAATGTGTAAAAACCCTACTCTCTTTCCATAACTTAGAAATCTGATACCAAAGACTTCTTTTTAAGTGAACATGCAATTTATAGATTCAAAATTTTTTTTTTTTTTTGGCAGTACTGGGGACTGAACTCAGGTAGGCAGATGCTCTACCACTTAAGCCATGCCCCAGCCCTTTTTGCTTTGGTTATCTTTGAGATAGGATCTCAGTCTCACTTCAGGCCTGGGCTGAGATTTGACTATCTATGCTTTTCACATAGCTGGGAGGGCACACGCATGGCACCATATCCAACTTTCATTTGGTTAAGAACTTTTTGCCCAGGGTAGCCTCATACCTCAATCCTCCCATCTCCACTTCCTAAGTAGCTAGGATTACAGACTTGAGTCACCATGCATAATTCCTCACGCAGTCTTACAGCAATAGAAAGTAAAAAGTGCAAACACAGAATAAGCAAGTGTTCCAAGGAACTGAAGATCACATAGCCAATCACCTCCCTGTTAGAAAAAAAACCAAGTCTGGAGAAATTAAGTTACCTACCTAAAGTCATTCAGTCATTAAGGGTAGAAAACAGGTTTTCTGTTCATTTGAAATAATCTTTTGAGGCTGGGAGAGTAGCTTAAGTGGTAGAGGGCCTGCCTAGCAAGCATGATGCCCTGAGTTCAAACCCCAATCCCACCAAAAAAAAAATAAAAAACTTTGAAACAATCTTTCAAGAACTAATAAGCAAGATAGACAGGCACCTGGCTTGAGGTTTAAGGAAGAAGCAGGGAATGTAACAAGCTACTAAATTATGTGTCAATACCAAAATAAAAAAATATATAATAATAATCAATATAAATACGTAAACTGGTAACGGTGGTACACCTCTGTAATCCCAACACATAGGAAGCTGAGACAGGAGGATTTTGAGCTTGAGGCCAGCCTGGGTAAAAAGTTACAAGACCCCATCTCAACCAATAAGATGGGCGTAGTGACTGGAGTCTGCAATCCCAACTGCAAGCCAGGCCTATCTGAAAAATAACTAAAGCAAAAAAGGGCTGGGAGTATGGCTCAAGTAGCAGAGTACCTATCTGTCTAGCAAGTGCAAGGCCCCTGAGCTCAAACCACAGGACAGGACAGGGCAGGGCAGGAAAGGAAAGAGAAAGTGGAAAAGGAGAAGCAAAGGAAAAGAACTATTTGAACACAAGGCATAATACACATTCCAGGAATGTGTATTAACATAATTTCTGGAAAATTAGTATTTTTAAAAGTAAGGAGTTACAGATATAGCTCAGTAGTAGAGCACTTCCCAAATATGCACAAGGTCCTATATTTAATATCCAGCACCACAAAAATGAAAAAATAAGTAACAAACTATTAGTCAGATGCAGTGGTGCATGCCTGTAATTCCAGCACTCAGGAGGCTGAGTGAAGGAGGATCGTAAGTTCAAGCCCAGCCTGGGCTACATAATGAGACCCTATCTCAAAAAATAAATTTACACCAGGTACCAGTGGCTCATGCCTGAAATCCTAGCTGATCAGGAGGCAGAGATTAGGAAGATCATGGTTCAAAGCCAACCCAGGCAAACAGTTCCATGAAATCATATCTCAAAAAACCCTTCAAAAATAATAGGGCCGGTGGAGTGGCTCAAGGTGGAGGCCCTGAGGTCAAGCCACCCCAGTACCGCAAAATAAATAAATAAACTTAGTTTAAAAGTAACAATGTAAAAAACAAAGAAAAAAAAGTAATAATGTGAATTTCATATAAGGTCAGTTTCATTACTGTCTGAGTGTTCTGTTCTGGAAGTGACCAAAGTGATACTATTGGAAAGCCAAGACTGCACTCATAAATACCAACTAATACACATCCTGAAACTTTCTAATCTTTTATAACTCATGAATCTATCTTCTATGAGCTCATCTAACCATTTTTTTAAAAGTGTTCCTATTTTAGTTTGCAATATCACCTGGAATTATAGACTTCTACAAGTTTACAGTTCTTTCATAAAACAATAAATACTTCCATTTAAGTACCCAAATGAAGTACTGGAACACTAGTTTTCAAGTACATAATACTCAATAACACAAGCCTATGTCACAGTGAAAAATACATCCTAGACTGCAGCCAGGTCCCTATGTTCCTGGCTGAATGCTATATAATATGTAATATACTGCCCTGGAATGTATAAATACATGAAAGTAAATAATTCTCCTATGATTAGCTTCTAAAATAACTGAGACAGCCCTGTAGTCGCTTTTCTGATTTTTTTGTAACATTGGCTTTTACCCTATGTAATGGTTATTTTTCTATAGATAAGTATTTTAAGATTATACTATATTATTATCTTTTGACTATTTCACACTCCAGGAAATAAAAAACAAAACAGTTGGCTGATACAGGCTGGGAATGCCAGAATTCAGGAAAGAATAGGATAAGATTACAAGCAAGATTGGATATGTGTGTGTGTGTGTGTGTGTGTGTGTGTGTGTGTGTGTGTGTGTGTGAGAGAGAGAGACAGAATGTATGTATGTGTGAATTCCCTCATTTCTGAAGAGTTAAAACCTAAACTTCAAGCCTAGCCCTCAAGAACTGGTTCAGAGGTGAGACCATTTGTCTCCAAAGACCTGGGTTATTCTACATGCATAATGAAATGTCTGGGTTTATGTCCTTCAAAAGAATTGTTCATTTTCCCCCTCAAAGCTTTTTACCTTCACCACCAGACACGGGCTGCTGGTTACTTGCTTCTGACAGTGGCTCTCTGACTCGCTTTGCATGTGCCACAGACCTCGGTGCTGCTATGGGCCGCTCAGCCATTTTTCTCTGAAGATTCTCTCTTCTGGCACGGGTTCGTTCAAGCAGTTTCTACGTTATAATGTCAGTGTTAAAAAACACACGGTTAGCCAAAGGGTCGCCTAATTTCAGGTGTCTTTTAAAATCAACAATTCCTGTACAGATAACAGTTAAATACATTTTAAAATGAAATCTAAGTAATTAAATCAAGACTCACTTAATGACCACCCTGATTTGAGGTGGCAGCAAGCAGCAAGTTAACTGACATACTAGTCCTTTCATAAGGCACATTCTTTTTTCTTAATTAAATATTAATTTATAATAAAATAGTTTTAGTTTAAAATTGTAGACATTCCAAAAAACCACGAATACTCCTTCTGCTTACTCTTATGAACTGATGTTCCTATTTGAATGAGTATGGCATAAAACAATTTATCCTCTTTCAAATATACACAACTAAATGAGGAATGCAGATCACTACTGTCCTGCACATACAGATACAATGTACAGACTGAGGAGTTAAACTACATTCCACCTTTTTAATTCTTTACAGTAGAATAACTTTAAAGAAATTCTCTAAACATGCAAAGGGAGCATGAGTGAAATTTAGAAGAAAACAACTCTTTATTCTTCTTAGAAATTATTATTTAAAGTGCACTGAAAGAAATGACACAAAATCAGAAGGCTGTCATTAAAAGAGTAATTTATGAGCCAAAAGCCTTCTAAAACACAAGACCTTCATCCTCTAAATATGTCTTCAACAAATCAAAGTGATAGGACTGTTACACAAATTCATGAAGTCTGATACAATTTTCCCCAGGACATTATTCTGCAGACAAAAAAAAGCTAGACTAAAATATTCACTCGTGGACATGCCCACATTCCATTCTCGTCAGTTAGAATACTTGTGAGTCAGTATAGCTTCAGTTACCATGAGCAATGGGTCACAACAAAAGAATGTGGTTTTGCCATTCAAACACACAAGTGTTCAATTGTTTACATTAGATTCAAAAATTCCCAGATTTAAAATATTAAAGATAAGCAAAAAAATTCCAATAAAGCTAATAAGCATCAAAGCTTATTAATTTAGAATAATGTATCTAAACTATATAAACTCAACTGCTCAGTAAGTGTTTAGTAGACCTTCCTCATAATATAGCAGGATTTTAAGGATTTTTCTAAATATAAAGTACCCTCCTTCAAATATTACACCTTCTTCAAACAGCAGAGGCAAAAAATGAAACGTAATTGGAAAATAAGACACAATAATGACAGGACTTTGAGCCCTAGTGTCCTAGCATTAACGTAACAAATGACATTAATGTTTGTAAAATGGCACTAGGAAAATTGAGAAAATAATCTCTCAAATAACTTCCGGTGTTGCATAGTTTTGAGAAAGGACCTGACTGTAACCAGAAGTTCATTTCACAGTGCAAAAATGTTTTGAATGCTATCACTAAGCATTCAAATTGAGTTGGAACCAATTCAAACAGTTCACTCATTACCAAGTAAGGAAAAGATGGCAAAGCTGCTATTCCAACTGCAGTAGACCTAACTCGTCACAATATGAACTGTACATCTCAAACCAGGCATGTTGCTAAGCACATTCTAAAATGGTCTAAACAGGAAGTTTCTTTCATTTGAGATTTCAGAATGACAGTTTTAACTAAAATCAAGCACAATTTTTTCAGCCAATTTTTTAACTGCTTTGTTTCTGATCACTACTAAGGAGAACACATAGCACGGAACTCTATTCTGCATTCCTAACATAAACTATCCTTTTTAATTTCAATGTGACTATTTGATGATGACCAGCCCTATTCTCTAAAGATAATTCAAACTATGTCCTGAACTTTCCTATTAGAATCTTTAAGTGTGCGAACAAAATGTGTTTTCCCCAAGATAACTGAGAATGTGAAACAAAAAAAAAAAAGATAACCACAGTGTCTGAATACAAGGAAACTCTAATATTCGAAACCTTTAATATCTTAGCGTTAATTTATGGAATTGTTACTAAATTCCCTCCAAAGAATGTATTATTACTTTTTATAGTATTTAAGTTTTCAATCTAGTGTTGAGACACTTTTAAGCCCACTTGGCAACAACTCAAAACCTAACAGTTTGAAACTTGCACAACAGCCTAATTAAAAAGGAATAAAGAAAAGAGGAACTGTCCTGCAAAAAAAGGGAGTGGACAAACCAGCAACATGAAACCCCTGAATGTGTCAACGTCCGTTCAACATGAAGCACAATAACGATGTCATCCATATTCTATTCTCAAAGAAGAAAGCATGAGGAAGGTATTGTTGGAGTGTCAGGCTCCATATACACGGAAAGGTTTTACTTCTCTAGTTTTTTTAGCGTGTACACCCTGGGCTACTTAGCACTACTACCTTCTCATGAAAGTGTCAATGCCGAAGGTGAAGCTTTGTGAAGCTTAGCAGAGCAATGAGGTGTGGAGGAGTCACTGACACCAGGCAAGAACGCGATGGTTCCAGCACCTGCTCACTTGCACGCTTTGCTGTCATTTGGTTAACAGCATCTTAGGTGCAGGAGAGACGCGGGAAGCCCGCAACATTTGGCCTTTGCAGGTTCCGGGGGCGGCGGCACACAGAACCCTGAGTCATTGGGCACCAGACTCCACCCTGCAAGTTATTCCAGCTTTTTCTAGCAGGACCTGTTCCATCAGGCCCCAAGTTTCCCTCTCCGGGGACAGGGCGGAATGCACAAGAGCGCTCCACAGGGGCGTGACAGTCACCAGGGTGCCAGGACTTTCTGCACTATCGCTTTTTAAGAGACTCACAGCTTTCCTCCCAGACTTGCGTCTGTAGCAAAGAAACAACTGCAAGATCGCAGAAGAGCCCAAGACGCAGAGGACACGGCCGCCGCTCACCGCCCTCGCCTTCCCCAACCAGACCCTGCAGTGTCCCGCGAGGCCCGCGCGGACCCCGCGCGCAGGAACGCACGCACTGCGCAGGCGCGCGCGCGCTCCCCGCCGGTGGGCTCAGAGGGTGACGGAGAGAGGGAGGGAAGGCAGGGGTGGGGGCCGAGAGGGGTCATGGTGGACTGCGCCCGCAAATTTTCTCACCTCTGTAAACGGGTCCATCGCCCCAGGCGTCGTGTGTGCACAACGAGACTATGGAAACGGTGGTTCAAACTCAGGAAAAGAAAAGAAGTGAGTCTGGGCTCAATGTAGCTCCTGGAGTCCGGGCAGGGGACTTCTCCCACAACCAACTCTCCTCTTCTCTCAGCCTCCAGTGTCAGACTCGGTCTTCGGCGGCCGTTCAAATTTGAATTTCAGCGCCCGGAGCGGCGCGCGTGCGCGCTGGGCGGGGGCGGGGCGGGGCGCTCGGTCACGTGACGTCGCCCAGCCCGGCCCAGAGGTTCCCAGGAATGGCTGGGTTTCCTCTCCACCATTGCCTGGTCCATCAGTCTTGCGGAGGGAGGCGGGGCGTTCCCGCCCTGAACTGCCACGGGGCTTGAGTCCCCACCCCCAACGCTCACATCCCACCCTGCTCCAGACCGCCTTCCTTCATTCCTAAATAAAGGATTAAGAGCCTTGTGATTGAAGTTCCCGGCCCTTTGACCTTCCTGCCTTTCTCCCATCTGTCCACCCAAGGTCCTGACCCTCTTGAGAAGCAGCTCTGGCAGGTTCCGGGATGCTTGGGGCCAATGACCAGTCCTTTATCTTTGGAAAAATGAGGCCAACATTAACAGGTTGTGTGTGAGGAGTTCACATACAAAACTCGTGTGCTTTTTGGGGGGTGGAGGAATGACTAGGGTTTGAACTCTGGGCTTCCGGCTTGCAAAGCCGGAGCTCTATGGCTTGAGCCACACCTCCCACTTACAAAACTTTAAAAAAAAAAAAAAAAAGTGTCCAATTATGCCCTGTAGCTCAGGGTGTTCTGGAACTCGTGATCCTCCCGCCTTAGCCTCCTGAGGGCCCGGATTATAGATGTGATCCACCACATGGGACCTGCTTCTATTTTAAACCCTATCCAGGGCGGGTGGAGTGGCTTAAGTGTTGGAGCACCTGAGTTCGAACCCTAGTACCACCAAGAAAAGGAAATTTTATTAAATCTCATCCACTTCCACAAGGCGTAAACAACTGGGAGAATACAGAGAAACCCTGTAGTCCAATCCTTCCGTTTACATCTGAGAGAAGGGTCACCCAGAGACTTTAAGAACTGTCAAAGAGAAATGAAACTTCCCATCTCAGCTCACCATCTGCTTTCCTCTCACTCTCCATCAAGCTAAGTCTCAGCTTCTTCCTTATGGAGTGCCCAGATCTGTAAAAACACATTACTTAGTTGCTGCCTCGGATTAACTCTGTGTTAGAAGTCTCTGTTAGGGCTTGTAAAGACCCAGATCTTGATTTGTGCATCTGAAAAGCAACGCACATGTGGGTTGTAGAGTGAACGCCCAACAACTGAACCAAACAGAATTGTTCCTCCCAAGTAATACGGTTCAGCATGTATAATAACATTTACATCGTAGCAGACAGTAAACATGACAAAAACGACTTAACTGACACGTTTAATTTGAATCTTTTATTGGTAGTACTGGGGTTTGAGCTCAGGGTCTGTGCTCTTTTTAAGTGAGCACCTCTACCACTTGAGCCACACCTGCAGTCCTTTAGTTTGAACTCTAATGCTATAGAATGAAGTGAACTGAATTCTGGTGATAATGGGGAGAAAACTACTTGGACTTCAGACTCCACTAGGACCACATGACCTTAGGCTTTAAGCAAATCATTTAACAATGGGGGAGAGGTGTTTGTTTTTTATCTTCTGGGAGTGATGGATTCCATAGAAAAATGCAATTAAAACTGGCTTTTTTTCCAGAAAAACACCCAATCAATTATAAAGTATTTAGCATAGCATTTCATGAAAGACACCAGGTTAGGAACCTCTGATTTTTTGTGTTTTAATTTACTCACCTGCATAACAGAGGTAGTCAACTGCCCTACTTTCTTAAGAACTTTGGGGAACAATAGATGAAAAATGAAAAGAGACAGATCCAAAAGTATTCTGCAATAAGTAACGAGGAATTGTTCAAGTGTGTATCGTGTAGAATTATTTGCTCAAAATGTGCTACTTATGAAGCCAAATGGAAAAGATGGTTGAATTTTTTTCAAGTGCTAAACAGGAAAGAGGTGTGTGTATTGGGGTGTGGCTGTGTGTATGTGTGTGACAACATTAGGGATGAGTCATTAGACATTAATGCAGCCGTTGAGCCCTCTGGCTGCCGCCTCTGTGAGCTTTAGTTTCTTTACAAACTGCCTCAAGTACATTCTAGTATTGTCTCTTCTTATTTATTTATTTTATTTTATTTTTTTAGCGATACTGAAGTTCTAACTCAGGGTTTCATGCTTGCTAGGCAGCCCCCGAACTGCTTGAACAATTCTGCCAGCCCGTTATTATCTCTTTTTAAAAACTGTGTTATAAACCTAGTGGTGGCACACTTCTAAATCCCAGTACTTGGGAGACTGAGGTAGGAGGACCATGAGTTCAAGGCCAGCCTGGGCTACCTAGAGAAACCCTGTCTCCAGAAACAGAACAACAACAAAATCTACATCTAACTGAAGTCTCCTGTGTGACCCTCCCTAATCCTATTACCCTTCACCATCTTGATTTTGATGTTCATCATTCATTCCCATGGAAATATGTATACTTTTATTATATCTGCAATAATATATAGTGTTTTATGTACTTTCTGAAATTTTTTGGCTCAAGATTATGAAATTCACTGAACTCAGGTTCAAACCCCAGTATCACCAAAAAAAAGATGAAATTCATCCTCCCTAATAGCTTGCAACTGGGCACAGATGGCTCACACCTATAATCCTAGCTACTCAGGAGGCAGAGATCAGGAGAATCACAGTTCAACGCCAGCCTGGGCAAACTATTTGCCCGACCCTATCTCAAAAAAAAAACCATAATTTAAAAGGGCTGGTGGAGTGGGTCAAGGACAGGCCCTGGGTTCAAACTCCAGCACTGCAAAAAAAAAAAAAAAATTATAATAATAATAATAAAATAAAATTTAAAATATATATATCTATAGCTGCACTTCATTAATTTTCACTGCTGAACACCTGTAATTTATGTACCCAAACCCTGTTAATGGGCATTTGTCGTATTTCCAATTTTTCATTCCAAAGATTCCATGATGCCATCAATATTCCTGTCTCCTTACCTACAGGTGCAAAACTTTCTCTATAACAATATGGTAGAACTTAGTAGATCATTTCAATAAATATACTTCAATATTATTGTCAGATATTGTAAGTAAATTGCTCTTTGAAATAGTTGCAACAATTTATACTCCATATAGTTTATGTAGTGTATGAACATGCCTGTTACTCAGGTTCTTCCTCAAGAATTAGATGCTTTTAAAATTGTGCCTTTCTTATTTGTGTGCATTTTCTTATTACTAGGGAAGATGAAAATTCTTTCATGTGTTTAGCAGCCTTTTGGTTTTACTTTTCTGTGATTTTCAGCTCTCTATCCTTTGCTCATTTATGTGATTGCCTTTTTCTTATTGATTTATAGGGGTTTTGTTATTTGTTTACCATTTTCTGGAAAATAACCCTTGTTAATTTTTTGACTTACAAATATCTTTTAATTTGTGGCTTATCTACACTTTATAAAGTATAAAACACTTTATACTGTTTTACAAGTATACAAGTGTTTTATGTTAATATTATCAAAGATACATTTTTCCCCCTTTGGAGTCTGTGGGGGAGGGATTGTTTTGTTTTGTTTTGGTGACAATGGGGTTAAACTCAGGGCTTCATGCTGGCTAGGCAGGCACTCTGACAGCCTGAGCCTAGTTTGTGTTTTTTATGCTGTAAAAAGTCCTTCCCTTCCCTGAGGTCATAAAGATGTTCTCCTGAATTTCCATCTAAATATTATAAAGAATGAGTGCTTATGGTTTGGTCTTTAAGTTATCCAGATTGATTTTGTTGTTTATATGAATAATCAGTGGTCTTTGCTGTAGTTACTAAATTGTCCATCCTTTCCCCATTGACCTAAAAAGCCACTTTTATAATACTTCAACCTTTCAACTTTTATAATACTTCAACCTTCAACTGACTGTACAACACGGTCAGTATTGGAGTTCTTTATTCCGTTCTACTGGCCTGTTTGTCTACTTATATCTCAATGTCATATTGTTTGTTTGTTTGTTTTGTAGTACTGGGGTTTGAACTCAGGGCCTACACCTTTGAGCCACTTCACCAGCCCTTTTTTGTGAAGGGTGTTTTTGGAATAGGGTCTTAAGAACTATTTGCCTGGGCTGGCTTCAAACCATGATCCTCCTGATCTCTGCCTCCTGAGCAGCTAGAATTACAGGCGTTGGCCATCGGCACCCAGCACAATATCATACTGCCTTAGTTATAATATTGATTGATATCTGGTAGAACAAATTCAAAATTACTTGGTTCATTTTGCTCCTTTGTTCCTCCATACAGTTGTAAGATTTGATTATCAAACTCTCTAGAGTGGGGGGAAAGACTCTTGAAATTTTTAATTTGAAACACTATGAGGCTGGAGACATGGCTGAAACTGCAGAGGGCCTGCCTAGCAAGGGCAAAGCCCTGAGTTCAAACCTGAATACTGCCAGAAAAATTTCACTGAAGTTATTGCATATTTTGGAGAGAAATGACATGTTTTTGTGATATCAAGCATTTATTCATGAGCATGCTATATCTTTATTAATTTAATGTCTTCCAAAAATGTTTATAACATACTTCCATAAAGGTCTTCAAACTCTTTTGTTAAATGTATTCCTATGTATCTTTGTTGTTGTAGCTTTTATAAATGGTATTTTTAGAAATTATAGTTTCAGAGCTTAGCTCTTTCACTAAGTCCCACCCATCAGAGTGTTTTGCTATCCTTTCAATAAACCTTGTGCTTGATCTAAATCTCAAAAAAAAAGAAAGAAAGAAAAGAAATTATAGAATCCCAGCACTCAGAAGGCTGAGGAAGGAGAATGTTGAGTTTGAAACCAGCCTAAGCTACATAATGAGATCCTGACTCAAAAAAAAAAAGAAAAATTATAGTTTTAAACTATTACTGATGTATAGGAATATAATTGTGGCAAACCTATTAAACAATTAGATTTTAAATTTTACTTATAGGGACAGATCTTTTGAAAATGTAAATTATGCAATGTCACTTCCTCCTCACTTAGAGCCACTTTGTGTCTTTCGCTGAAATTAGAATATACAGTAATACCCTTCTCATACCTATGAGGCTCTTCATGATCTGAACTCCACCTGCCTCTCCTAATAACTTAATATCCTCTTAATATCACAGTACTCTCCTTTTTTTTTTTTATGAGGCTCCAGGCCTTTATTCTGTTCATAAAAAAATGCTAATGGGCTGGCTGAGTGGCTCAAGTGGTAGAGCACCTGCCTAGCAAGTATGAGGCCCTGAGTTCAAACCCCAGTATTGCCAAAAAAAAAAAAAAGTGCTAAGAGTCTTCCTGCCTTGAGGATTTAAAAACTTCTCTGGATCCGCCATGTCTGTTCCTTGTTATTTTATCTTGAGCTTACATGTGCTGCCTCCTCAAAGATGACTGCTCTGTCAGGTGGCAGCCCCCTCTTCTCTTCTTCTCTGACCCAAGCACGTTCTATGCAATTACTCAGACTTACTTTCTTCATAACATTTACTTCAGTTACTTTATTTACGTATTTATGATTTTTGTCTGGCTCTTCTTACTAAAGTGTAAATTAGAGAAGAACAGAGACTCATCTTGTTTATTGTGGTAAGCCAGAACCTTCTAGGTACAACAGTGCAGTCAATATTTGTTGAATAAATAAATGTAAGAATATTATTCCTAGCCAGGTGCCGGTGACTCACGCCTGTAATCCTAGCTATCAGAAGGCAGAGATCAGGAGGATTGTGGTTCAAAGCCAGCTTGGGCAAATAGATCTTGAGACCCTATCTTGAAAAAAACCTATCACACAATAAAAAGGCTGGTGGAGTGGCTCAAGATATAGGCCCTGAGTTCAAGTCCCAGTGCTAGAAACAAAAAATAAAAGGAATGTTATTCCTATTTTAGAGATGGGGAAATTGAGTGCAAAGAGGTTAAGTGACTGGCCTAAGTCATCAAACTAGATAATATCACAACTTCGAAAGTTATTTTTATTTTATTTTTTTATTCTTTTTCTTCTGAAGTTATTTTTTTTTAATATTATAACTTATCATATCAATTTAAGAACAGAACCAAAGGTCTAAAGCAAGGGTAACTAGCCCTGGAAAATGACTATTTCTTCCTTCTTAAAACATTTTATTTAAAGAAAGGAAATAAGTATGTCTTTTGCAGGTAAAATTAATGGAGGGTTGAAAAACAAAATCTAATAGCATTGATTTCACCAAGTACACTCCAAATTCTGTATATTTATAGTTAATTTTTTAAAATATGTTCATACACATTCTCATTTAATTGACATAATAATACAATAACATAAATGTTTGTATTTTTACAGGGAGAGAAAAGACCAAGACCTAACCATAAAGCAGTGGCAAGAAGGATTAAGCACAAGTTCTCTAACCCAGGTTATTTTGGCTGAAGGGCCATTTCTTTTTTTTTTTTTTTTCTTTTTTCCTTTTTCTTTTATTATTCATATGTGCATACAAGGCTTGGGTCATTTCTCCCCCCTGCCCCCACCCCCTCCCTTACCACCCACTCCGCCCCCTCCCTCTCCCCCCCCCTCAATACCCAGCAGAAACTATTTTGCCCTTATTTCTAATTTTGTTGTAGAGAGAGTATAAGCAATAATAGGAAGGAACAAGGGTTTTTGCTGGTTGAGATAAGGATAGCTATACAGGGCATTGACTCACATTGATTTCCTGTGCATGGGTGTTGCCTTCTAGGTTAATTCTTTTTGATCTAACCTTTTCTCTAGTTCTTGGTCCCCTTTTCCTATTGGCCTCAGTTGCTTTAAGGTATCTGCTTTAGTTTCTCTGCATTAAGGGCAACAAATGCTAGCTAGTTTTTTAGGTGTCTTACCTATCCTCACCCCTCCCTTGTGTGCTCTCGCTTTTATCATGTGCTCATAGTCCAATCCCCTTGTTGTGTTTGCCCTTGATCTAATGTCCACATATGAGGGAGAACATACGATTTTTGGTTTTTTGAGCCAGGCTAACCTCACTCAGAATGATGTTCTCCAATTCCATCCATTTACCAGCGAATGATAACATTTCATTCTTCTTCATGGCTGCATAAAATTCCATTGTGTATAGATAACACATTTTCTTAATCCATTCGTCAGTGGTGGGGCATCTTGGCTGTTTCCATAACTTGGCTATTGTGAATAGTGCTGCAATAAACATGGATGTGCAGGTGCCTCTGGAGTAACAGTCTTTTGGGTATATCCCCAAGAGTGGTATTGCTGGATCAAATGGTAGATCGATGTCCAGCTTTTTAAGTAGCCTCCAAATTTTTTTCCAGAGTGGTTGTACTAGTCTACATTCCCACCAACAGTGTAAGAGGGTTTAAAGGGCCATTTCTTTCACATATTTATTTTAATGAAGAAATAAGACCCACCCAAAGTTGTGATCTAGCCCACACATATGTAATCCCAGCTACTTAGATAGA
The DNA here is from genome assembly GCF_047511655.1 of Castor canadensis. NCBI lineage: Eukaryota > Metazoa > Chordata > Mammalia > Rodentia > Castoridae > Castor > Castor canadensis. Next base: position 93,064,664 of record NC_133387.1, read on the forward strand.
GACTAAAGAAGGAGGATTGAAAGTTCAAGGCCATCCTGAGCAATTTAGCAAGATTCTCTCAAGACAAAATAAAAACTGGGGGCATGGCTCAAGTAGTAGAGTACCTGCCTAGCACGCAGGAGGCCTTGCGCTCAATCCCCACTTCTGAAAAAAGAAATTATCTACATGTGACTGAAGAGGGCTATTTTATTTATTGTACTGTATCTTATTAATGGCTTTTAGTATCCCATACTTTTTTTGCTTTTTAATTCAATCAATGAATGGCTCCAGCATGAGGGAAAACATATTGTGCTTTCTGAATATATTGGATTGTTTCCAAAAACCAACTACAGGCCTATTTCCTTTATTCATTAGAATATTCCAAAAATGCATACAGCTTTAATCCCCTTTTTACTTTCTCCAGTGGTTAATAAGAATATCAAGGAAATTCATAGTTAAAAGACCACAGTAAGTCTTTTCAGAAGGAAGAATTTTTTTATGTACTTATCAGGCTATGATTTGTATTGATAACTTTACTTTGCCATACCTATATTTCTTACACCTATTTTCAGTGAACCCATATTAAAGTAGCTCTTAAATATTGCAAAATAGCAGCAAGCAGTGTTTCTTAAATATCCAAGTCCTTTTATTGAACATCAATGATAAAATCTACTCCTTAAATCTTTTTTTTTTTTTTGGCTGTACTGGGGCTTGAACTCAAGGCCTATACCTTGAGCCACTCCACCAGCCCTTTTTTTGTGATGGGTTTTTTTCAAGATAGGATCTTGTGAGTTATTTGTGTAGGCTGTCTTTGTACCATAATCTTCCTGATCTCTGCCTCCTGAGTAGCTAGGATTATAGGCTTGAGCCACCAGCACCTGGATCTCCTTAAATTTGATACAAGGAAATATGCCAAGTTCATTGGACACCATTGACATCTGTCATGAACTTTGTGATCTTCTAGCACTCAAAACTTTCTCCTTGTGTTGACAGAGTGACTCAAGCAGTAAGAGTACTTGCCTAGCAAGTGCAAGGTCCTGAGTTTGAACCCCACTGCCACCAAAAATAAAAATGTAGGATCTTCAGAACTTTCTCCTTATATATTGCTTCCATGGTTCGTCTGCTCTCTTGTTACTCCTTCCAGATGTTGGACTTCATAAACCCCACTTTCACTCTCCTTTTCCATGCTTCTAATCATCTGACACCACCTCAGTTGTCTTAGTTCATTAACTGCTATAACAGACTACCTAAGATTGTGTAATTTCTAAAGAATAGAGATTTGTTTCTTATAATTCTAGGGGCTGGGAAGTCCAGGATTAAAGCTGTTCATATGGCTAGGACCCTCTTACTGTGTCATCCTGTGTCAGAAAACAGAAGGGCAAGAGAGCATGAGAGAAAGTAAAAGATCAAACTTGTAGCTAGGCATGGCAGTGTATGCCTATAAAGCCAGCACTTGGGAGGTCCACAAGTTCAAGACCAGCCAAGGCTGGCCTTGGCTTCAAAAAACTGGAAAGAGAGAGATACCAAATTTTCAGCCTCAAGGTCTTTTCAATCTGTCTAGCTGGCAGAGTGACTCAAGTTGCAAGAGCATCTGTCTAGCAAGCATGAGGTCCTGAGTCCAAAGCCCAGTGCTGCCCCCTCGCCAGAACATCTGGCTCTAATTTATGAAAGTTGAGCCCCCATAACCCAACAGCTCCCATTAGGCCTTACCTCCCAACACTGTTGCATTGAGGATCATGTTTCCAACACATGCTTTTGGAAGTGGGGAGACACACTTAAATCACAGCACCAATCTTTCTCAGTCTCATGCATAGCTGTCACATAATAGGCCCTCAAGTATTGTTTGATGATGAATTCTCAGGAACCACAATCTCCTACACACCCTGAATCCACCATTCCTCAAGCTTCTAACTATACTGACTTCTCTTTCTTACTCATCCCACCCACATGTATAACCACACTTGGACTCTCTAATCTTCAAATCCTTACCTCTTCTTCCTTGCTGCTTACTCCTACTAAACTTACAGATCACTTCCTTCAACGCTACCCTTTCCTAACTTTCAGTCAAATGAAAAATGTTATAGCCCAGGCTTAGTTGCTATGCCTAGATATTAGTCCTGACCTTCCACCATGCAAAGTGGTTTACATGCAATCTATATGTTTACATGCTCAATCTACAATAACCTGAAAAGAGGGCCAAGAGAAAATAGAATTTAAGGGCTGGCAGGGTCTTACAGATCACCTAATTCAGCCCTGTAAATAGTGGATGAGGAAACAAGCCTGTGATCAGACGAAGATTTCTGGAGCCCACCATGGCCCTTCCCAGGTGTAGTTAGTCAGCTTTCAGTTACTATACTACATACTTGAGACAAATCAACTTACAAAGAAAACAGGTTTATTTTGGCTCATGATTTCAGAGGTTTCAGCACACATTTTTGTTGGCCCTGTTGCTTTGGACCTCTAATGACACATTATGGTGGGAGGATGTAGCAGAACAAAACCACTCAACTCAGGGCGTGGATGCAAAATAGAATAAGGGGGAAGGAAGGGCCAGAGTCTCACTATCCCTTTCAAGGGAACACTTCCAACAACCTGAAGTCCTCCCACTCAGCCCCACCTCTAGGTTCCCACTAGGAAGACCTCTTATTAGACCCCATGAGGCTCCAGGCTGCATCACCAGCTGGGGGCCAAGCCTTTAACACATTTGACCTTCAGGGGACTTATTCCCAAACACTGCCCAGCCACCTTTCTGTTGCTTCTTACCTGGGCAGACCCCCAAGGGAAAGCATTTTTATACTATTCTCCTTAGCTCCTTGGCCTTCTTGCTACATGTAACTTGCCAGTCTCTAGCCTTCTCTTTTTCTGCTTTTCCTGGCTTGCCAAAGCACTGCCAGAAAAAGACAAACTGAGCCAATTCCATTTTGAATTTATCCCAACCCTTTGGATCTTTCATGTTGCTCCAAATGCTTTAATTCTTATCTCTTTGAATCCCTAACGCCTTCTCCATCCCACCTCTTGACTCTCTGTACCTGACCTTACCACCCACTTTGCTTACTGCTCAATGCCAAGGAAAGCTCGAGAAGAACAGAACTCAATTGCTAGCTATTCCCTGAACAAACCCTGCTCTTTGTTACCTCTGTGGCCTCCTCCTGTTAGGGAAATCTCGAACAGAGACACAGAACGCCAAGGCTTTTCAGGAAGCAGTATTTATTAGCATGCCTGCAGCAGCTCAGCAGATTCACATCCAAAGGCTGAGCCCGGAGAACAGAGGGGTCTCACCTTATATACTCTTGCAAGCAGGTTACAGAAGCAAAAAGCAAAGTTTAACCAGTTGCATGTAACTCTATTGGCTACTTCACCCTCAGTGCTATGTGACCTTCTTCATGTTTAGATTTTTAAGTTTTATCTCTCTGCTATGCCATCTCCTCCCCCCTGCTACATTATCAGAACACAGACTTGTGATTTTTTTTCTGGCCCTCCTCCCTACTACATTATTCCCCACTTTGAGTCTCAGACCCACCTAGGGTCAAAGAGCATCATCTTGATTTAGGGGTTTGTATTTTTATAGCATCATTACATAGGCGGCTCTTTTTCTTTCTGTAGTGGCCTCTATAATGGTCCTGATGGACCACAATACCAAGGGAACCAGGCAGGATAACATCAAACATGCTTCCAAGACAAGACCCCGCTTTTCATGACAAATGTAGCCTGTATCGTTTTTTACTCTGGGACTTTTAGTATTGCTCACCAGCAACCTTGCAAACATGGGGAAGTACATGAGCAGATGTAATACCCGGCCTGGTGGTGGGTGCATGCTACAAAGTATGGCTGTGTGGAGGTCCCAGCAATGGCTCTCTTATAACATTCAGTACATAGGGGAAACTTTGCAAGGACCAACCCAAAAGGTAGGAGTTCAAGTGTGTAAAGGAGAGCAGGGGTGCATCCCATGATTGAGCTTCTGCCATGTGTAGACTACTCAGCTTCTGGAGTGACCAGAGCAGGGGTGTCATCCTGTTACAGTGGGGATAGTCATGAAAACAACAAAAGGCCCCCTCCAATGGGGTTTTAATGGTTGGGCATTTTATTCTTTTACCCAGACAGTACCTTTTGGGTTTTTTCTTTTTTTCTGAGTAGAATTACCATGGCAACAATATATTATCGGTATATATATGTCCAAGAAAACGTGTTGTTTTAAAAAATTTAAAACCACCATCTTTAAGTATCAAAGGACATGTTTAGAGCCAGTAAAAATAGTTATTTTGTCTCTATTTAAGTAGAAGACCTGTCTAAAAATATGAGTTTGTGTCTGAAAGGGCTTTAATGCCAGATAGCCACACGTTTAAGAACCATTTCCTTAATCCTCTCGGCTTTGGTTATTTTTGAGAGGTCTGGCACAAGTGACTCTATTTGAACTTTGACAGCATTCCCTCCTTGTCTCCCAACTGCTTGTCTCTGAGCAGTCTCCTCTGAAGATCTTTCTCACATCCAAGTACTAACCAGACCCGACCCTGCTTAGCTTCTGAGACCAGATGAGATTGGGCGTGTTCAGGATGGTTGGTTTTGGTCCCAAGTCAGGGGTGGGAGGGAGGTAATAACAAGCAGATCAGGTGGGAGTCAGTGCATCTAGACCCTTTTGGCCAAATTTAAGCAACAAAGAGGCTTAGAAGGAGTGGCTCTTAGGAAATGGGCTTCTAGACAAAGACAATACAAAACAAAATCCAATAAAAGTTGACACATAAGTACTTATTAGAGTCATTTTTTAAGGACTTGATTGTAAATGTCCCAGAAGGATCAGAACTGTTATGACAAAAACTTAAAAGAGCCATGGTTAAAATTTTGATGGACAATTTAGCAACTAACAGAACAGTTTGTCAGTACCGTTTACTTTTTGTTACTGTGTTTATCTAAATTTTGTATTTTAGAAGGCTTGATATACTTGAAAAACATAAATATATTTAGCATACAGGAACCAGCAGCAACATTGCAGCTCTGTAGAAATTATATATACATATTAGTTTAGTTGTTACTCTTGAAGTAAAAGCTTAGATTTTCTCATTAGTGGGGAGGAAGAACATTTGTCAGTGACCATCAAATAGCCCAGTTACAGACACATTTAAGGTACCAACTGCATTAGGATCACCCAAGACAGCAGTTGTTTAACATGAGGTCATCTAGAAAATTTTACATAAAGCAACTCTTAAATGAAGTTTTATTTAGTTATGACTCCATTATCTTAGTAGTTGAAACCCTGACAAAAATCACCAGAGAATGCAGGTAAGTATTTATGGGGACTAAGTGTGGAGTTAGGAAACCTAATAGCCAAGAATCACAGCTCAGATGTTGATAAGGGATCACATCCCAGATTGTTGACATTAACAGATATCATGACATATAGCAGGACCCACCAACCTGTAGTCAATGGAGCCCCCCCTAAAATAACAGACCCAATCTGACCATCCCAGGCCAAAAATTCCCTCTGCCTGCATATGGAAGGAGTAGGACTAACATCTTCACTCTGTTGCCTCCAATAAAAACTGGAGGTCTTGACCTCCAGTATAGTGTTCCTTTTTGAGTTTTTTTTTGTTCTTTATCCTGTCTGAAGGGTGTTCTTTGGCTTTGTTGTTTTTTTATTTTGGTTTACATAAGTAAATCTGTCTCAACCCTCATATCAAAGCAGCAGCACTCCCCCTGTACTCAGCTGCCTCTTGCCTGTGTTTTAATAAACTCGTTTTGATAAATTTGTGGATTGACCTGTAGCACCAAAAATTCCTAACTGTGATCTTGACAAAATAAAAACCATTTTAAGACAGTTTTTTATAAATGTGATCAGGAACAATATAATATTTTTAAGATAGCCTTGTTGTTATGAACTTAGAGAATTTTTTTTCCTTTTTCTTTTATTATTCATATGTGCATACAAGGCTTGGTTCATTTCTCCCCCCTGCCCCCACCCCCTCCCTTTACCACCCACTCCACCCCCTCCCTCTCCCCCCCCCAATACCCAGCAGAAACTATTTTGCCCTTATTTCTAATTTTGTTGTAGAGAGAGTATAAGCAATAATAGGAAGGAACAAGGGTTTTTGCTGGTTGAGATAAGGATAGCTATACAGGGAGTTGACTCACATTAATTTCCTGTGCATGTGTGTTACCTTCTAGGTTAATTCTTTTTGATCTAACCTTTTCTCTAGTTCCTGGTCCCCTTTTCCTATTGGCCTCAGTTGCTTTTAAGGTATCTGCTTTAGTTACACTGCGTTGAGGGCAACAAATGCTAGCTAATTTTTTAGGTGTCTTACCTATCCTCACCCCTCCCTTGTGTGCTCTCGCTTTTATCATGTGCTCATAGTCCAATCCCCTTGTTGTGTTTGCCCTTGATCTAATGTCCACATATGAGGGAGAACATACAATTTTTGGTCTTTTGGGCCAGGCTAACCTCACTCAGAATGATGTTCTCCAATTCCATCCATTTACCAGCGAATGATAACATTTCGTTCTTCTTCATGGCTGCATAGAATTCCATTGCATATAGATACCACATTTTCTTAATCCATTCGTCAGTGGTGGGGCATCTTGGCTGTTTCCATAACTTGGCTATTGTGAATAGTGCTGCAATAAACATGGGTGTGCAGGTGCCTCTGGAGTAACCTGTGTCACAGTCTTTTGGGTATATCCCCAAGAGTGGTATTACTGGATCAAATGGTAGATCAATGTCTAGCTTTTTAAGTAGCCTCCAAATTTTTTTCCAGAGTGGTTGTACTAGTCTACATTCCCACCAACAGTGTAAGAGGGTTCCTTTTTCTCCGCATCCTCACCAACACCTGTTGGTGGTGGTGTTGCTGATGATGGCTATTCTAACAGGGGTGAGGTGGAATCTTAGTGTGGTTTTAATTTGCATTTCCTTTATTGCTAGAGATGGTGAGCATTTTTTCATGTGTTTTCTGGCCATTTGAATTTCTTCTTTTGAGAAATGAACTTAGAGAATTAAGTTTTAGTTTAACATCAGTACATTAAATTTTGACTGTACAAAACCTTTATTTATTTATTGTTTCTTTATTTCTTTGTCTTTTGGTGGAATTGGGGTTTGAACTCAGGGCTTCATGCTTGCAAAGCTGGCGCTCAACCACTTGAGCTACACCTCCAGTCCCGTACAAAACCTTTAATGTAACTGGATTTTAGTCAACTTAATCACTTACATAAGCATTTATAAGTTCCTTCTTTTTATGATAACTCACTCTGTATCTTTATGATAACTTATTTTGTGTCCTCTGGGGGAGCTTGTCTTTATCCTTTTTTAAAATTTAAAAGTACTTCTTAACCTTTTATTTTAAAAAACCATATCCTTAATACCTTCTATAAATTTTTGTTACTTGTTGAAAATAACTCATAAACTCCTTTAACTTATAGCCTTCTATTTGTATGAAAAAATAAACCAGAAAGAAAGTGACCTTAAAATTATTTTTTGTGTAAAAACGATTTATAGAAAGCCCATTTGTTAGCAGACCCATGTATTAGAAGAGAGAATTAAATCCCGGATTTTATTTACAACAGAATGAAACAGGCTAAGGTCATTTTTTAACTAACCAAATTTTAAGATTCTTTCTGCAGGCTGTGGCCCCCCTTTTCTTTTTTTCTGTTTTTTTTTTCTCCTCTGGTCCGGACCAGGGTGTTAACCCCTGAATGCCTATATCCTAGTGAGATCTGATTAAAATAAGTATGAAAGCTGGTTTTCTTAAGAGTAACAGTAGAACAGAGCAACAATTTTTTACATTGACTCTATAATAAGAACCATCCTCAAGATGTTTACATATTCACATGTAAAAAGATTAAGCAGTTTGTAACAGAGATCTTTAAAACAAACACCCTGTTTTTTGTTATCTTGAATATCACATTAACCATATAACTGCAGTTTAAGAACCATTTTGAAGATGCAGAATGCTCATGACCACTACCTTTGTCTTTTTTTTTTTTTTGGTAGTACTGTGGTTTGAACTCAGGACCCTCACACTTGCTAGGCTGCACTCTTCTACTTGAGCCACCCTCTAGCCCTATAACTTTGAATATCTAAGTGTGAGTCCAGCTGAATATTCTATCTTTTGTTTTTTTGTGGTGTTGGGGTTCAAACTCAGGGCCTACATCTTGAGCTACTCCACTAGCCCTATTTTTGTGATGAGTTTTTTTCTTTGCAAACTATTTGCAAGGGCTGGTTTCCAACCCCAGTTCTCCTGATCTCTGCCTCCTGAGTAGTTAGGATTACAGGCATGAGCCATGGGCACCTGTATTGAATATTATATCTTATGGCCTACCCAGTCCATAGTGAGGTTGCCTTCCACCTTACAACTTAATTTGTACCATTTTATTTTGACATGATCTCAGACATAGGAAATGTTGCAAGTGAAACACCCATATATTCTCTCTCTTTTGTATGTATAATGTATATTTACATATATATTCTGTAGTATTTAGAGGTGAAAGGACATTATGTCTTCAAGCTACTCTTAAAATGGTTTAGGAAAAAGACCATATATTGTCATGTAATACTTAATAATGGAGACATGCTCTGAGAAATGCATTTTACTTAATTTCATCGTTGTACGAACATCATAAAGTATACTTACACAAACTAAGACAGCTGTGTCATCACTATCATATAATCTTATGAGACCACCATTATATATGTAGTTTGCTATTGGCCAAATCAAAATAGGGCACATAACTTATACATATTTAGCTATATGTGTGTGTTATAGTTATATAATAATATGCTAGAATATATATTATTCTCTGTATATGTGTGGTGGACGAACAGATAGATAAATAGATAGAAACTTCCTTCTTCTTCTTCTTCTTCCTCTGCCCCACAACTAAATGAGAACTCTAAATTCTACCCAGAGTGATCTTGTCTGCCTACACACACACCCTAGGAGGGCATCATGATTAATTCCTATAATTCCAGCACTTGGGAGGTTGAGGCAGGAGGATCTTGAGTTCAAGGCCAGCCTGGACTACACAGCAAGACCCTGTCTCAAAAAAAAAAAAAAAACATCTCAACAACAACAAAAAAATACGGGGCCAGAGTAGTAGCTCAAGTGGTAGAGCACCTGCCTAGCAAGCATGAGACCCTAAGTTCAAACCTCAGTATCACCAAAAAAAATTTTTAAATATCTAAATACTAATGGCTCCTAAAATTATTTGTCTAGCCTGATCTCTTCCCTGAGCTATGAACTGTTATATCCACCTGCCTATTTGAAATCTGATGTGGATATCAATAGTATATTAAAACATAGTGTTCCAAACTAGATGTTCCCCAGTAAACCTAAACCTATTCTTCTCTAGTCTTCTCTATTTCAACTATCCACTTACTTGGCCAATTGAAATCTTAGGAATCCTCTTCTTTTACTTCACTCACATATCTACCTACTCATCAACTCTACCTCCCAAATATATTTGGGTCTTCTACTTCTATTCTTCTCTACAGTTTCTACTTCACTCAAAGCCATCATTGCCCTCACACTTGGCCCACTGCAGGGACTGAGTTGTTTTTGGTTTTGTTTTAATGGTACTGGGGGTTGAACTCAGAGCCTTATGCTTGCCAGGCAGGCCTTCTACCACTTGAGCACTCTTGCCAGCCTTTTTTGCATTGGTTACCTTTAAGGTACAGTCTTGCTTTTTGCCTGGGCCAGCATAGACTGCAATCCTCCTAATTGTGCTTCCCTGAGTAGCTGGGATGGCAGGCGCATATTACCATGCTTAGCCATTGGTTGAGATGGGGCCTAATAAATGTTTTGCCCAGGCTGGCCTTGAACCACAATCCTCCTGATCGCTGTCTCCCAAGTAGCTAAAATTATAGGTGTGAGCCATCAGCACCTAGCTGCAAGAGATTCTTATGTGATCTTCCTGCTTCTACTCTCACCTTCCTATCCATTATGCTTAGAGAAGCCAATGCAAACTTAAAAGCATAAATCAGGGCTGGTGGTATAGTTCAGTGGTATAGCGCTTGCCCAGGATGTAGGAGGCCCTGGGTTCGATCTCCAGCACTACCAAAAAGCAAACAATAAATTAAACTTCCATAAACCACATTATGTCACTCTAGTTTTAACATCCTGCCTTGGCTTCTAATTGCACTTGGGATGGTCCAGACTCCTTTCCTGATCCCTGCCTGCCTTTCCAACCTTTTCTCCTACACTTTTTCCAAATTTACTGAAAATCAGGCGTACTAACTGCATTAGTCTGTTTTCTGTTACTACAGTGAGACATCTGAGGCAGGCTACTTTAAAAAAGAAAAAAAGAGGTTTAGTCACAGTTCTGGGGGTTCAAGGGCACAGTGCTTCCATCAACTTGGCTCTGGTGAAGACCAGTGATGGAAGCACTTGTGGGAGAGAGGATCAGATCACCAGAGAGGAAGCCAGAGAAGCTAGGGAGCCAACAGTCTTGTTCTTTTATAACAATTCTATCTTGAGATAGGATTAGTGATTCTCTCATGACTACCTTAATCCCATCCACATGCACTAAAGACTTCCCACTAGGCCCCACCTTTTTATGGATTCCACACTTCCTCCCAGCACTGAAGCACAATGGATAGAGCTCACAACATATGAACCCTTGGGGGATATACTTGAGCCAAAGCCTGAACTTCACGTGGCTCCACGATCATGCAAGATCATTCCTTTTGTTTCAGCAATTCTGTGTGCAATACTCTCCCCCAGATCTTTCTAGGGTTGACTTTTCCTTATCCTTCTACCATCTAGAATAGCCTCTGGTTTACTGCCCTTCACAGCACTAGTCTGTATCTGAAATTATGTCATTGACAACTTGATTGTTGTTTAGATAAAACTGCAACATAAATTCCAAGGGAACTGGGTCATGGTCTACTCACATTGGCTTCCCTGTTATATGTGCTCAAGTTTTGATTGGTAGATATATGTCATTTTTACATTTCCAATAAGTTCTTTGTAAGTAGGTATTTTTTTATCATCTTTTAGCCTTGTAGATAATAGGAACTCAATATCTTAACACTTTCAGAATACTTTTGGATGGAGTAAACTAATGTACATGTTGGTTTCTTCAAATATAATTAAGGGCAAGGTCTTTTATATTTTTTTGGCTGATTAAAAAATGTCCTTCTTCCCTTTAATCATTTACAATGAAACATCCTACCAAAAAGTCACAGAGAGGGTGCCTGACACAGTGCTACATGCCTGTAGTCCTAGCTACTTAAGACACAAGAGATTAGGAGGATGGCAGTTTGAGGCCAGCTGGAGCAAAAAGTGAGCAAAACCTCACCAGAGAGCCAGGCTCTGGTGGCTCATGCCTATAGTCCTACCTACAGGCCGAAGTCAGAAGAATCACAGTTTGAAGACAGTCCTGGGCAAATAGTTCATGAGACCCTATCTCGAAAGATACCCAACACAAAAAGGGTAGTGGAGTGGCTCAAGTGGTAGAGCACCTGCCTAGCCAGTATGAGGTCCCAGTACTGACAAAACACACACACACAATCACACACACACACACACAATCACACACACACACACACACACACACAATCACACACACACAATCACACACAATCACACACACACACACACACACACACACAAACACACACACACACACACACACACACACACAGCGCCAGCACTGGCTGCTGGTGGCTCATGCTTGTAATCCTAGCTATTCAGGAGTCAGAGATCAGGGGAATATCAGTTTGAGGCCAGCCCAGGCAAAAAGTGAGGCCCTATCTAAAAAAATACCCAACCCTCCAAAAAGAGCTGGGTGGCTCAAGTGGTAGAATGCCTGCCTAGCAAGTGTGAGGTCCTCAGTTCAAACCCCATTACTGCCAAAAAAAAGCCAGGAGTGGGTATTCACAGCTGTAATCCCAGCTATTTGAGAAGCATAGGTAGTAAGTCTGCCCTAGGCAAAAAGTATGAGACCCTGTTGAAAAAGTGTGTGGCTCAAGTGGTAGAGTGCCTGCCTAGCCAGCATGAGGCCTTAAACTCAAACCCTAACACTATCACAAAAAAAGTTGCAGGTGTTTTTGCAGGATTGTGTGCAGTTCTATTTTCATTGAGGTAAAAAAAGGAGAGGAGGTTTTACAAAGCTTTTTTTTGTGGTACTGGGGCTTGAACTCATGGCCTTTACCTTCAGCCACTCCAGCTCCACTCCTATTTTTGTGAAGGGTTTTTTTAGATAGGGTCTTGTGGAACTATTTCTCCGGGCTGATCGCTGCCTCCTGAGTAGCTGGGACTCATAAAGTATTCTTCTATTTGGCTTTTCATTCTCCTGAATATAGACATACCGAAAACATTCTATTTGCTTGACACAGGCATCCCGAAAGCATTGAAACTTCACACATACACAAACACACACACACTCTTATGCATGCACACACACACAAAGCCAAGGAAAAATCAGTTCTTCAAACTTTCCTGAACTTCTTTTTCTGTATGTGCCCAGGAACATTTTTTATGGCTTGTCCTAAGGCTTGTTAGAATCTAGACTATTGCAGCTAGAGTTGACTTGTCCTGTTGTGATGGCAGACTGCAGATTTATGCTCCTTAATTCATGGATTTTCACCAAACACAGAACATTGTATGTTGCTTTCAGTAGAACATGAAGGAAAGTCAGAAGTGTTTTCTCCTCTCCTCCCTACCCTCCCTCCCTCCCTCCCTCCTTCCGTCCCTCCTTCCCTCCCTCCCTCCCTTCCTTTCCTCCTCCTCCTCCTCTTTCTTCTTCTTTTCTCTCTCTTTTTCAGGGCTGGTTTTGAACTCAGGGTCTCATGCTTGCTTGGTGGACACTACTACCTGAGCCATGTTCCCAGCCCCTCTCCACTCTTTTAAAGTCTTTTTTTTTTTTTTTTTTTGACAGTACTGAGGTTTGAGGCCTTATGCTTGCCAGGCAGGCCATGCCCTAGCCCTCTTTTACACTCTTACAGGAAACATAAAAGTAAATACATAGCATTTCATTGTTCTAATTCATTTTTAGTTACTAAGATCATGACTTCGCCTTAAGAAATTAAAAACTTTTCCTTAGTTTCAAGTACAGTATGTACTTGCTCTGCTTTTTTTTTGTAATGGAGTTTATTAAAGGTTAGGGAAAACGTGACAAACAATCATGATAGGACAGGTATGAGGTGCAAGGAGAGAAAAAGCTTGTTCTGCTTTTTAAAAATGAATTTCTGACCAGGTGTGATGGTGTACACTTATAATCCCAGCACTTGGGAGGCTGAAACAGAAGGATGGAGAGTTCAAAGCCAACCTGGGGTATAGAGTGAGACTTCCCCTATCTTAAAAAAATACAAATAATTAAAATAATCTCTGCCATAGAAAGTGTAATATATTGTATATGTCTCTCCAGTAGCAATACTTTTTTTGTTTTGATTTTTCTGGTAGCAATAATTTTGAGCAGCTTCCCCAGTCTTCATCTCTCCTTTGCCAGAGTTTACCAACCCCTCCCACAACCAGCAAACAATCTAATTTAAAATAAGGTCAGTCTTAAAATGTAGCATGTTGATCTGTTTTTCTAAAAACAAAAGAAAAAATCCTCTCATTACTGAGCTAGTTTAACCAAATTTTTATAACAAACCTCCATCAACTACTTTTTGAATAGTAAATAAAGTATCCTGCTATGCAACATTTAACAGAAATATACAGATTAATACGAGGAGTTAATGTAACAGACTGGTGGAGTTACTCAAGTGGTAGAATGCCTACCTAGCAAGAATGGGAAAGTTCCAACCTCAATACTGCCAAAAAATAAAGTAGTTAATGAAGCAAAAGTTACCAACAAAATAAGAAAAATAATCTCTTTACCCATAGTGCAAAAAACCCAGCACACACAAGAGTTGCTTTGTGTGTGTGTGTGTGTGTGTGTGTGTGTGTGTGTGTGTGGTACTGGGGTTTAAACTCTGGGCCTACTCCTTGAGCCGTTCCACCAGCAATTTTTTTGTGAAGGGTTTTCTCGAGATAGGGTCTCATGAACTATTTGCCCAGGCTGGCTTCAAACCGCAATCCTCCTGATCCCTGCCTCCTGAGTAGCTAGGATTACAGGCGTGAGGCACCGCTGCCTGGCTAAGAGGTGCTCTTATTGCAGTCATCCAAATGATCCACAGCAGAGTGTTGCTACACATAACATAAAATGCCCAAGGTGCTGGTGGAGTGTCTCAAGTGGTAGAGCATCTGCCTAGTAAGTGCAAGGCCCTGAGTTCAAACCCCAGTACATCAAAAGAAAAAAAATTTCTTAATGACCATGAGAGGAAAATGAGTGTATTTCAGTGGAATTCTTAGTTATTGCTTGAATTTTTATTTTTTTTGGCAGTACTAGTGTTTGATTCAGGGCACTCTACTCCTTGAGCCACTCTGCCAGCCCTATTGCTTGAAAATTTAAATTCAGTAAAACTTTAAGAAGGGTAAGAGGCATCCTTAAGGCTAAACATAAACTATTAAAGGCAGCTTTAGTAAATTCTTAACTTGATTTTGCAATTAGTGCTTTGAAAATAGAGGCATAACTGAAAACAAAATATGTCATTTTATCTCAATATTAATGGTTCATGTAGAAACAGGTATAAAAAAGTTTCTCAGAAAGATGGAATTGTTCATTGTTCTGGTGTATGTTAAAAAAACAGTGGTGACTCACCGGCAGCCAAGCGGGCAGCTGCAGATGTTGTACCCAAAGGAAAAACACTAAGCAGGCATAGCACGAATTGGTAATTAACAAAGCAGATACACAGGCTTGATGAAGGGAATAATTGCATAGCTGAGAGAATAGTAAAAGCAGCTAATAGACCTAGTTTTGTAAAAATTAGATAAACTCTTTGTATTCTTGAATTTGTTAGCAAGATTGCTTCAATACTACATGCAAGATATTTTTTTAAATGTTTTGATGATATTGACATGCTTCTTTATATTGGTACCTATCACTAAAGATATTTAGAAATCAAAATGATCCACGAGAAAATATTGTGAGTGTGAACATAGAAGTAATTTTAAAACTAAAGAATGAAGTCAGGCATATAGTGATGCACAGCTGTAATCCCAGATACTCCAGAGGCAGATGTAGGAGGAGCTAGTGTTTGAGGCAAAGTTAGCATGAGCCTCACTCTAAAACAAAATACAAACAAAAGGCTGGAGGCTATGACTCAAGGAGTAGAGCACTTGCCTAGCATGTGCAAAGCCTTAGGTTCAAGCTCCAGTATTACAAAAGTAAAAAATAATATTCTAGGTGGGATAACTACAGGGGCATCAAATTTATTTTTGGATTTTTTTCTTTGATGGAACTTGGGGTTTGAACTTGGGGCTTTGCACTTGCAAAGCAGGTGCTCTCCTGCTTGAGTCACACCTCCAGCCTATTTTGTTCTGATTATTGTGGAGATGGGGTCTTGTGAAATATTTGCCACTGTTGGCCTTGAACTGTGATCCTCCTGATCTCAGCCTCCCAAGTAGCTAGGATCACAGGCATGAGCCACCACTGCCTGACTATTTTTAGAATTCTTAAGTTTAATGAAACATTGAAAAAGGCATGTACCTTTAACATACCTCACTGTATACTGTATATGTACGTGTGCACATATATACATACATGTGTATATTCATATATATGTGTATTGTATATAAATATACAAAATCTTCCCTACTAGTCAATAAGTTCTTTGAAGATACGTTATCAAGTCGTATTTTATTTTTTGGTGGTATTGGGGTTTTAAACTCAGGGCCTAGTGCTTGCTAGACAGGCATGCTACCACTTGAGCCATCACCCCCCCACGCCACCACCCTAGCCCTTTTTGCTGTAGTTATTTTTCATATAGGGTCTCACATTTTGGCCCAGGCTGGGCTCAAACCCATGATCCTCCCAATCCCTACCTCTAAGTAGGTGAGATTACAGGCATGAGCCACTGTGCCTGGCCCATATCATGTCTTTTAATGCATTATAAAAGCACCAAGCCCGGTGCCTTGTGTATACATGCATGGTATGAAGAACATAATATACTTCTTGGTTATTCAGAATGTAACGAAAATGGGGCTGGGATGTAGCCCGGTGGTAGAGTGAATGACTAGCATGCAGAAGGCCCTGGGTTTGATGACAATTAAGCATGCAGAGTAAACTGTACACTCAACGTCTTTTTGTTTTTTTTCAGTACTAGGGCTTGAACTCAGGGCCTTCACTTTGAG
Organism: Castor canadensis; assembly: GCF_047511655.1. Lineage (NCBI taxonomy): Eukaryota > Metazoa > Chordata > Mammalia > Rodentia > Castoridae > Castor > Castor canadensis. The sequence goes on from NC_133387.1 coordinate 93,080,800, forward strand.
CCACTTCACCAGCCCATTTTTTGTAAAGAGTTTTTTCAAGACAGGCTCTCAAATTATTTGCCCAGGCTGGCCTCACACTGTGATCCTCCTAATCTCCACCTGCTGAGTAGCTCAGATTACAGGCATGAGCCACTGACACCCCGCCATCATGTACTGTTCTTGATGCTGGAATACATCAGTGAATAAACAAAATCACTGCACTTATGCACGAAGCCCTGGGTTCATGCTCCAGTACCAGAAGAGAAAAAAAATCATCATACTTATGGTAATTTTATCCCAGGAATGGCTACAGACAATAATCAATATAAATCAGTAAGACCTATAATAAATTAGATGTTAAATAAGTGCTAAGGAAAAAAATTAGGCAGAGACAGGGATGTGAAATATGAAAAAGGAGTGGAATTTGATTTTGTGTTACTAGGAATTGAACCCAGGGCCTCCTGCATGTTGTACAAACACTTCACCACTTGAGCTACACCCCAAGCCCAGGAGTAGAATTGCAGGCAGGTGGCCAAGAAAACCTTCACAGCATGGTGTTAGGGGATTAGATCCTAAAGGAAGTGAAGGAACAAGTCCTGTGGATATCTGTGGGAAGGGCATTCCAGGCAGGGAAAGTCCCAAATTATAAAGGCCTTGAGGTGAAACAGTGCCCATGATGGTTGAGGGGTACCAAGAAGGCCAGGTGTCTCTAGGGGGGGGGGGGAACATTAGGAGATGAGATCAAAAAGATGACTGGAGATTAGGTCATAAAGGACTTCACAGGCATTGAAAGGTTTTGGGGACTGACATGGTCTGACTTTTTAAAAGGACTACTCTGGCCACTGGGTTTTGAGAATAAAGAAGGTAAGGGTGTGAAGAGGGAGATCATCTAGAGGTTCTAGCCAAAGTCTAGACAAGATGTGGTGGTGTGAGCCAGAGTGATAGCAAGTAGCTGAATTCTGGGTATATTTGGAAGATTGTAGCCACAGGTTTTGGAGGTTTTGTTTTGTTTTTTGAAGTTATCCACTATTTATAACACAATTAAATTTCTACTATTTCCTCCTAAACGATGAAAAAGAACCAATTTCTCACAAGTTCTGTCATTCCTAGAGTATCACACTCCTGATATTTTGTTCCTGAGTCTGAAAACACATCAATTATTTCCACATCTTACTCCAACTTGGGGAAGGACAAAGAGAAAATGTGGCTCTCAAAATTGACAGCACTGTCTTCTGAGATCCTCCAGGACTGTAAGCCCTCCCAGGCTTATTTCCCTGATTCCTTCACAAACTGGCTCAGAAGCTTGCACACGTTAACCTCAAACAAATGTTGAATGGCATTTCTCTACATTTCTCACAACTATTGTAAGAGAGTAAATTTTCACATTCCTTAAGGTAAAAATGCATGCAGTATGTCCCCCTTATGCACTGTTTTACTTTCCATGGTTTGGTTTCCTGTGGTCAGCTGCAATCTGAAGATATTAAACAGAAAATTCCAGAAATTCTTAAGTTTTAAATTGCATGCCTTTCTGAGTATAGTTGATGAAATCTTGAGACAACGTGCTCTGTCCTGCCCTGGACAGGAATCATCTCGTCCAGCATTCATGCTGTGTATGGTATCTGACCATTAATAGATGATCTACTGTCTTGGTATCGCAGTGCTTGTGTTTATGCAGCCCTTATTTTACTTAATGGCCCCAGAGGGCAAGAGTAGTGATGTGGGCAGTATTACTAGAGTACATTGTTATAATTGTTCTATTGTATTGTTAGTTTTTTGTTGTTAACATCTTATTGTGCTTAATTTATAAATTAAACCATATTTATGTATGTATGTATGTATAGGAGAAAAATATAAATAGGGTCAGGTACTCTTCATGGTTTCAGGTATCCACTGGGAGTCTTGGGAAGTACCCCTGTGAATAAGAAGGGCTATGTAAATAACAATAAGGCAGAGGAGACTGGATTTGCAATTCTTAGCTAGGACAGAGCATCACACCGCTCCTATTTTGCGCAGCCATCACGGAATTAACTCCCTCTAAATCGTGTACAGACATGCTTGGAGCTAGACAAAATGCATGTCCCACCGACGGAAGACCCAGCCGGTTGCGGACACGCCCACAAACCCCTGAGGGGCGGACCCCCGCTATGTATGCCGGGAGTTGTAGTTCTCCCTGCCCTCCCTCCGAACCTGGCCTCCGTTTCGCTAGCGCCCCAAGCGGCGCGCAGGCTCGGTGCGCGCGGACCGCGGAGAGCGTCTCCTAGCAACAGGGGGAGTTGCGACGTCACGGTAGCGAGTTCCAAGCACGCCTGCCAAGGTAGAGGCGCCGCGTGCCCGTTCCAGCCCCTGCGGGTGAAAGCACCGCTGCTTACAACCGCTGTCCGCACGCCTTCGTCTGCGCTCCGCTACTTTTCCGTGCCCTGGTCGCCGACAACAACCTCCCGCGCGTCCCCGCCACTGAGGCCCGGGCCGTGGCGATCCGCCGGCCCTCGACCCCGCGCGTGCGGAGCCTGCTGTCCCGGCCTCGGCGGGACGATGCTGGAGTCCATTCGCGTGACGGGTGAGTCGGGGAGGGCTGGCGGGGCGGCTGAGGACGACACACGGGCTGGGGTCCCACCGCCCATGACGCGGGGACGGGGTCGGTTGTGAGCTCCGTGCGGGGGGTGGGGCGGAGGAAACGGTCAGGGAGCCGTGCGGGGGTCTGCAGAGGTGGCCGTCACCGCCCCGCGTGAAATCGCGCAGGGAAGTTGGCGTTAATCGTGTTCTAGAACGTTCAGAAAAAGAGCCAAGCAAAAGAACGCGCCTCTGCATTTCAGCATGTATTCTTTATGTTTTTGCTTTTAGTCCTAAACACAGGACGTTTTGAATCGATACTATTAATAAGCATCACACAGGGATGTTTAAACCCCAGGTCTGAACATTTACTTGCCTTTTATTATTTTTAAATAGATCTGCGTGCTTTTTTTTTTTTAATCGTATATGGTATTAGAATGATTTCCTAGGCCGTTTCCCAGTTACTTGGTTCTGCATGAGACATTTCTGTAAGACAGGCTTCATGATAAGAACAGAATAAAGAAAGGAAAATAAATACAGAATCCTCAAGTAGTATCAGGATAAGCTCAGAAGTTTTAGCTCCAAGGCATTGCAATATCTATTAGACCGATTTTCTGAGGTGGTTTTCTTTTTTTAATTGAAAAGCTGAATTCTTTCCCAATGAAAATATATATGATCTTCATTTTATTGTATTTGATATTCATTGTTATAGAATACAGAGCTGATTTGTGCATTCATGGAACCCCTGCGATTTATCTCATTTTATGTCGATGGGAAGCATGGACAGTAGCAGGAGCCAAGATCTAAGAGGCAACTTAAGTTGGCATGTGATTTGATGTAGATACAACTCTTTCCTCTTAAGACACAGTGTCAGGAGTAACTTAATAATACCAATCTTCTTTGCACACTGTTAACATTGATAAGTTAATTTTGTGTGCCTGTTGTGGGGCGGGGAGCTGTTTTCTGTTCCTCTCACACACAGCAACAATTTTTCTGACAACCAAATATTTCCACAGAGCTGACACCAGTGGCTCACGTCTGTTATCTTAGCTACTCAGGAGGCAGAGATCAGGATAATACGCTTGGAACCCAAACCAGGCAAATAGTTCGTGAGACCCTATCAAAAAAATCCATCACAAAAGATGGCTGGTAGAGTGGTTCAAGGTGTAGGCCCTGAGTTCAAACCTCAGTACTACAAAAATAAATAAAGGAATAAATTTCTGCAGACATTCCTCCTTGGGGGCATTGAGAACCACTGCCTTGGAGGCAAATAGAATCTTCCACAATACAAGTTACTGTGTTTAGAAATCACATTGATTAAAATTGTTTCCCTGAAACATAATAATCATTATAGAGAGAATATGATGTAAATAGTCTGCAATGCAAAAGAATTCCTGTATGTAGAGTTGGAAGTTTTGAGGGGGGATACTTTATAAACAGAAGACCCACTCCTATTGACTTAATTTCCTTCCCATAATTTAGTAGCAGTATACTTAAAAAGTCCAGCTCTGTGTGTTCCTAACTTGGTATAGTCCCTTAAAGAACAACCTACGAGGTCATTTTTCTTTTTCTTTTTTTACTGGAATTTGAATTTCGGGCTTCACGCTTGCTAGGCAGAGTGCTCTACCACTTGAGCCAGTCTACCAGCCCTTTTTTGTGTTGGGTATTTTCAAGATAGGGTCTCTGGAACTATTTTCCTGCACTGGCTTGGAGCCTTGATCCTCTTGATCTCTGCCTGCTGAGTTCAGCTAGGATTGCAGGTGGGAGCCACTGGTGCCAGGTGACCAGGTCACTTTTCAAAAATAGTTTCTCCATTTCTTTTACATAATACTTTACTAATTAAAGTAATTCTAGAGGCTTGTTCTCAACATTTCATTCAAATATCAGAAAACCCAATTTGGACAGCCAGAAATATTCTGAGGTGATTTTAGCTGAAAACATGTCCTCCTCTTTCCTGGCTGTTCCCTTACTGTTTATTGATATCTGAGATACTCATGTTAACAGAAGAATTTGATTGTGGTAAGAGTACAGTGGAAATGTATTCCTTTTTTCAGCTTTGAAGTAGCGATAAATATAAGATAAACTGATTATTTTATATTTCAGAACTGAAGTAATTGTTTCTGAAATCACTTTCTATATAATATCCACTTTTAGTCCCAATTTAATATAATCTAAAAATAACATCCTGGTGGAACTGGTGATTAAAGGAATAAGATGAAATGAAATGTACATACTATATATATGTTGCTTGAAAATGAATCACGTCAGAAAAAGTTTCTTTGCCCTCTCATACTCTTCTTTTTATGTGTGTTTTGTTTCTTTTTCTTGATGCAGGGTATGTATGTAGCCCAGTCTGGCCTGGAACTTGAGATCCTCCTGTTTCAGCCTCCCAAGAGCTGGGATTACAGGCATGTATCATGATGCCAGGCTCACCTCTACATTTGATTCCAAATGTAGAGTTACATTATATTAATATTAAATTTACTTTGGAAACATAAATTTAATGATTCTAAATATTTCCTCATTTACATTATTCCATGGGGTGTTTCTACAGAAGTAGAATATAATTTTGAATATAATAATAGTTTACAACGTATGCTTGCTATGGGCCAGCACTGTTTTCTGCACTCAACATAAATTAACTTTAGAAATCTTCACACCCAGCACTATGAAGTGTGAATGCATTATTAGCCCAGTTTTACAGAAACTACAACACAAAGAATTAAGCAACTTGGTCAAGGTCACAGCTCCTAATGAGCAGAGCCAAGATTCAAACTAGACAAGTTCCATCCAAAGCCCCTGTTCTCAACCACTAGGAAAATCAACATAATACCATAACTGTGCACTGATCTAAGCCACAAAATCCAACTTCAAGATTTCATTTTAGAGTAGGGCATGGTGGTTTACCCCTATAATCCCAGCACTGCTGAGGCAGGAGGATAGCCTGGGTTACATGGTATGCATGTTGCATTATGTGTTAGTTTACTCAAGGTGTTGACTTGTTAAATTTATAGCATAGGAAAATGTGCAAGTACTAATTTTTGCCTGGAAAATCCATATTTTACTTGGATATAATTTTGTTTTACAAACTAGAAAAAGAAGGGCTGGAGCGGAGTTCAGTGGTAGAGTGCTTGCCTGGCATGCACGAGGCCTTAAGTTCTATCCCAACATCACAAAAACAAAATCAAAATAGACAACATTTATTTAGCAAGAAAACACAAGATTATGTTAATTTATGATTGTGTATTGCCCTTATTTTTGTTTGCGATATAAAAGTGATTAATGTAGGAAATGATTAATGAATCATCTAGAAATGAAGTCCCTTTGTAACAAAGGTGAATGTTAAAAATCCTGTAGATGACAGTCTTCTTAAGGCCAGGTTTTGGCCACACAGGATTAATACACCTGGACACATAACTTGTTTGTCCTACAGCAGGAGGCACCAACATTAAAACTTGTCTTTGGGTGTTGGGAGGTTTAAGTATTGGTGAGGCCCTGAGTTCAAACCCCGGTACTGCCAAAAAAGCTAAAACAACAACAGCAACAACAAAAACCCTTGTCTTCGCCATCACTAATTGTTTCATTTTCTTATACCTTCTGAGATGATTCATTTATTTATTTTTATTCCTCAACCTTTGAGCTAGCAAATTCTCTACACATTGTTTCCTCTCAAATATTCTTTTTCCTGCATTACCTCTCTGGCAACCCTCATAAGGAGTATAGTGAGTGAGCAAAGCAAATACAAGTGTATGCTGTAAGAATTTATAATTTAGTTGTTGTGGAAGGCTGTCAATACACCAAATGTGAACTACTGTCAAATTTCTGAGTTCTTAAATGACATTAAGCAGTGTCTTTCATCTCTTTTCCTTAACATTGAAGGGCATTGTTGAATTTAGAGATATTGCAGTTAAAACACTACTGTCAGAATGTAGACAAATCAGGCAATAACTACTTTTTTTATACAACATTTAAAAAATTAAGGTACTGGGCTGGGGATGTAGTTCAGTGTCAGTGGTATAGTACATCCTTGCCTAGCATGTGTGGGGCTCTGGGTTTGTTCCCCAGCACTACGAAAAAAATTCAGGTATAACTTTTATTTTATTTTGGTGGGTCTGGGGTTGGAAGTTAGGATTTCGGGCTTGTAAAGCAGGTGCTCTACTGCTTGAGCCAGTCCATTTTGCTTTGGTTGTTTTGGAGGTGAGGGGGTGGTCTCAGTATTATTTGCCTGGGCTGGCTTCGAGCCATGGTCCGCTCAGTCCCAGCATCCCAAGTAGCTAGAATTACAGGCTTGAGCCACCATCACCCAGCTAAGCTGTAGCTTGTAGATTGTATAATACTTGAATCTTAAATGTGCAGCCTAATGAATTTATAGATATGTACCCATGGCACAGAACAAGATACAGAATATTTCCAGCACCCATTAGACTCCTTGGCACCTCCTCCTGGTTTTTGACCCTTCCCTCTAAGGTAATCACTATTCTGACATCTAATACCATAAATTAGTTTGCTACTTCTGAGCTACATGCAAACAGAATTATACAGTATATACTCCTTGGATCTATCTTCCTTTATTCAACATTGTCTGAGATTCATGTATGTCATTGCTTACAACCTCAGATGTTTTTCACTGCAGTGTAGTATTCTATTGTATTAATGTACATCCTTTCTACTGTTGATAGGTATTGTATCATTTGAGTATTAATAATAAACTTAACTAAAGAAATACTTGGTAAAATGAAAGTGTTTATCTTATTCAGGAATTTTGTTTTATTTCACCCTTTTTTTCTATTTACAATCAAACAACCTATTGTTTTGTGGTATAGGATTATCCCAGGTTGTCAGATTTCATAAGTATAGGTGAATTATATGAAATTTCCATTTTAGGCTGGGGTTTTAGCTAAGTGGTTGAGTACCTGCTTATCACCTGCAAGGCCCTGGGTTGAATCCTCAGAGCACAAAGAAATTGCCATTTTATAGGCCAAAATTTGTTGACTAGTGTTTTTCCACCAGGTTTGTTCCTGGTGATTAGGGCCTCTCAGCCAAGGACCTAATAGCTACTGTGAAACCTCACCTCTCCCCAGTTGTGAAACACTAAGTTTAGTGAGCAGTGTCCCCTTCTCCCCCATTCTTTTAGGTGAGGAACAGGAGGTACTGATGGTACCGTGATTAGCTGGTATTACAGAGAGGTCATTGAAAGGCCTAGGAATGGAAGCCAGGAGTCCTAGTGTCCTTTTCTCCTGCTCTAGATACACATTAAGCTTTCATTGTGTTGGAAATTTCAGTATATTCACCTTGCTATGTCCTCAGGTAGGTAAATATTTTGAGAATGAGGTGGGGTTTTTTTGTTTTTGGTGGGACTGGGAGAATTCTATATAGTAATATTATTTATCCCTTTGTCCTCAGTATGAGCAACCAGGTTGTGGTGAATGATTTTCTTTGATCAACAAATTATTCACTTCAAAATTTTAATGAAGCAGATTGCTGATGGCTGAAGTGTTAAATTATATAGCATCTACCTTTAATGTGAGAAATGATTTTTAATTACCTTACTACTTTTGGGGGGAATATGAGTTACACTTCCTCCAAAGAAATCTGCTTATGCTTTAAAAAGTTTTTAATTTTTCAGGAAAGAGGACTAAGGTATTTTTAAAATAAACTATGTAAACAATTAGACATCTTATGAGCCTTTTATTATGGTCTTATACCTGTTGAAAAGTCATTTTTTTCACAAAACAAACAATAGTATTTTAAATTACAAAGAACAGTATTTTAGGTTCTATAATAGTTAATATAGCTGAAATGTGATTAGTGTGTTGCTGAGAAATATTACATCCAACTTGGATGAGTTGCATGAAGGACCATGTGCCCCACTGTTAGGGACTTCATGGGATATCCAGCATTTGGCGAGATTGGCTTTTGTTAAATAAATTCACTATTGGCACTGGGAACTTTACTCGGCAGCAGATGGAGCTCAACCTCCAGTGGATCATTGGCAAGTGAATTGAAATGCCTGGGAACACCCCGCTGCCTTGTTCTTCTCCTTTTTAAAGGTTTTGGTAGATGGTTTAGGACTTTTTAAAAAGTATCATAAGGGCTGAGGGGCATGACTCAGAATAAAGTGCCAACTTAGCAGTCATAAGGCTCTGAGTTCAAACCTCGTGCTGCCTAAATAAGTAAAGTATCCTGTAATTTTTAGGTTGTTGGAGGTCAAAATGAGATCAGTTCTTCAGTCATAAAGCTACTATAATTCTTCAGAATCAAACCATTTTTACATTGAATATTCAATTTTTAAAAATCACAACACCCAGGTAATGAACCATCAAAATAGAAATTCTCCAAAGTAGTGTTTTCATTGATTTTAGTGCGGTGTAACTTTCCCCCTTTTTATTATGAAGACCAAAAGAGAAAAGAGCCTGTTTACCTCCTTTTCCCTTTCTGTCTGCTCCCAGTCCTTACCCTACTTCTCTAGGCCTCTGCAATCCTTTTCTTACCTCCATTCTCTTACTGCTTCCTATTTCCTGTCCACTCATCTGGTCTTCTTTCATCCTCACCTCTTGCCTCCTAAACTTGTGTCTTCTTAGGGAAACTGACATTGTTCCTGGGCATTTGGGTTACAGCCTGTGTCCTGGTGTTTTGTAGCTTGTTTCCTTTCCTACCCAGTTTTTGACTATCACTTGGCAATACTTCAGTATTGAGAAAGTGAGACCTACCAGGCTGTGATGAACCTGTTATTTTGGCTGATTGGATCTTCAGCATTTTTCAATGATATCCTTGTTCAATCTACCTTCAATATGATCATGTACAATGTACCTCTAATTTGTACACGTAGTAGACATTTAGCCCCTGATGGTTTATATTCCTGTAGCTAGGATTACATGTGTTAACCACAGGTGCCCAGCTTAAAGTTCATTGTGCTTTTTTTTTTTTTTTCCTTTTTGGTAGTACTGGGGTTTGAACTCAGGGCCTCACACTTACTAGCCACTTGAGCCACTTCACTAGCATTTTTCATTGATTTCTTTGTTCAATCCACCTTCAATGTAACCACGTGCAATGTACCTCTAATTTGTACATGTAGTAGACATTTAGCCCCTGCCTGTTTATACTCTTTAGACACCAGAATTCAAATTTCACACGCTAGTCAAGAAAATATTAATAAAATAACACATAGTTGAATTCTTCATTACCTATTTTTTTTTTTTTTTTTGGCCATACTGGGGTTTGAACTCAGGGCCTACACCTCGAGCCATTCCATCAGCCCTTTTTTGTGGTGTTTTTTTTCTGAGATAAGGTCTCATGATCTGATTTTGAGCCAGGATTCTCCTAATCTCTGCCTCCTGAGTAGCTAGGATTCCAGACGTGAGCCACTGGTGCCCAGCCATTACCTACTTTTTACCTGGTACTGTTTCTTCACCCTAAACCCTATGACTTCTGGGCTTTAAAAACTACCATTTTGAACAGGGCTTCTCTACCTTGTCACCATGACATTTTAGAGTAATATTTTTGTGTGTTGGAGACTGTCCTGTGAAGGATATTTAGTGTCATCCCTAACATCTACCCACAACAAGTCAGGAGCCTCTCTGCAGTGTGTCTCTAGATATTGCCGAATGTCCCCTGGAGGGTAAAATCACTCTCAGTTGAGAACCACTGGATTAGGATCTTTCCTGCTAGATTTCTACTTCTGCAGTGCTCGCCTCATAGAAATACAGAATTCTTCTAAGACTGAAAATACCTATATATCAGAATGGTTGGAGGATGGCATTTTAGGGTTATTTATTCATTTATGTATTCAGTGAACATTTTTTGGACAGGATATGACCTGGAGTATTATCCAGAGGAACTGGAATTAAGACAGTTTAGAATGATCTGAAAGCCCTTGAAGCCCTACCTGAAATCTCCTCATTTGATTCCTTCTCTGAACTCTAGATTATTGCTGCTATCTTTTGTTTTTCACCGTTAGTCATATGCCAGATGGTACTCAAAGCTTCATAGGAATGCCTTGTCTTCGGTCCGAAGCTGATTTTAGGCAGGAGCAATGTATTTATTCAGCTGTTGCTCAGAGCCATGTGCCACATAGAAGTATTTCATACCTTTGTTGAATGAAGGAATGCAAACAGCACTCAGTGTTAAAGCAGTGTTTGAGCAGTAGTATGTCACATGATTCTTAACCTGATTAAAGTATTTGTGAGATCTAAAGACAAAGCTGCTCTCTCGTTACCTTGCCATTTAACATATTGACACATTTATAATAGTAATCATAATTTGTTTTTCAGACTTGTGAAGGAAACATCTTTCTTTAACCTTAACCTGTAGCCTAAAATTATTAAGAAAATCAAACAATTATCAATAGTAAGTGGCATTAGTAAACATACTTGAACATATACTTATCATCTGTTGAATCTATTTTTTTCTTTTTGGTAGTGGTACTGGTTTGAACTCAGGGCCTCACAACTTGCTAGGCAGGTGCTCTACCACTTGAGCCACACTCCTAACCTTTCATCTGTTGAAAATTAAAAATGGTTTTTGAGGTAATGTGTTACTGTGCTTTTACTGATGGCTACTTTTAAATATAGTTCTAAATTTCAAGATTATATTAACTTTGAAAGTACCTTGGCTATTACTAATATTAATATTATTGATTATAATGCTATTAAAACATACCCTTCCTATGAAATTTACCTTTAGCTGAATGGAGTCTTCAGAGTACTTACGTGTATTATCTCACATCTGTATTAGACTTTGACCGTCTAAATGGTTTGAAACTGAGGATCTTTCTTCTTCTTCTTCTTTTACTTCTTCTTTTCTCTTTCTTCTTCTTCTTCTTTTTTCTTTTCTTTTTTTTTTAAAGACAGGGTCTCACTATGTAGCCCAGGCTAGTCTTTGAGTTCACCATCCTTCTTTTTCCCTAGTGTTGAGATTACAGGCATGTACCACCATACCCAGCAGAAGCCAAGGATTTTTATAGATAATTTAACATAGGTATACTCCAGAGAATTGACAGTGTCTTGCATGACCAAATTTCGTAACATATCCTTTTAATATTTGAAGTATCTTTTCTAAAGACTGTTGCAAAGTTGTAAAGTTTACAGAACCTTCAGAATACTTTCTATATAGTAAGCAGTTTGCTTCATCTGGTATCTTTGTTATTTCTTTTATTTTGATTTTGTTTATTAACACAGAAAAGCTTCACTGGCCTGAACAAGAATTTGCTAAGAAGTCTGTTCTAAATGCAGAAGAGTCATTGATCATTGACAGCAAAAGAAGCTTTTCACATTTGTCCTCTGGAGTACTAAAAGACATTTTCACAACTGGAACCAGTAGTTACAATGTCCTACTGCAGAGCAAGGAGGAGAGAAAGCATCATTCACAAAAACAGTCTTCCTCTGCCTACTCCAAAAGATGTAGAAAACCCAGCAAATCTCCTAGCTCCTCTCATAGTAAAGATCCTCACAGGATGAAATCCCTTGTGCCTATGACAAGTGATGACACTTGGTACTGCCTAGAGAGGCAGCCTGCTGTTTTTGTCACTAGTTCAGTGTCAAGTCCTGTGAGGTTTACACATGATATCTCTGTTACAGGAAATGGCATAGTACTGCCACCTAAACCCAAAAGCAAAGTCAAGCGACGCCATTTCGTCTCTCTTCCAAAGCCGCAGCAACAGCCTCAGCTGTCTAGAAGCTTTGAAAAAGCAGATGACCTTTCTGGAAAGAAGTTTTGCATATTGACTGCTATAAAGCCGACCAACTTAGAGAAAGAAAAATTGAGATTCTTCAAGTCTGAGTATACCTACAATCCTCAGTTTGAATATGCTAATCCTGCTCTGCCAAGTATGTTAGCCAAGCACAGCAACGCATCTGACCGATTTCTTAAGCAGGTAAAATGCCATCTGACTGTGAACTACTTTGCGTAAGTTAAAGTCTATAAAGTCTCTGCTATGTAGACTTTGATCACTATATTTGGGGAAAAGCTTCTGATTCTGGCTTGAAGCTTTGGTTTGGGAGTTCCAAACTTGTGGCCCATTAGCCAGCCCGCAGGTGATTATTGGATAGCCCATGTTTTGTTTTCTGGTGGGCTTTTGAATTCCTTAGCTGGAACATGCAATCTGTTGTTATTCCAAGCTGATTCATTCCCAGCTTGCTTAGATTTCTGTAGATAGTTCAGGAGCCAGATTTGGTTCTTGTTTATGAACTTGTAATGCTTCACCAAAATGATTAATTTTCATCTAATAAGTACTTTAAGCACTCATAAGAAAAAAGTGGGATTTTAAAACTTACCTTCGAGGTTAGCAAATGATGACGTGAATGATAAGAATAATACTTTCAAAACTGCTCAGTTTAGGCCCTTAGCACATACTTGAGTGTTTTATAGGGCTATAATAAACTTCAAGACTTCACTTAAGTATTTGAGGACAAATTGGCTGATATTTACCTGCAGTGCATAGGTTTCTTTTTGTTTTGAACTCAGGGCCTACACCTTGAGGCACTCCACCAGTCTTTTTTTGTGATGGGGTTTTTCAAGATAGGATCTCACCAACTATTTGCCAGGGCTGGCTTTGAATTGCAGTCCTCCTGATCTCTGCCTCCATAGTATCTAGGATTACAGGCATGAGCCACTGGTGCCTGGCTTCAGTATATAGTTTTAACATCATACAGGCAGACTTCATTTGGTTAAATTAACTTTGACTAGGTTTTTATAATACATTATCCTGAAGTTGACTCTTGTCAGTAATTGAAAATCTGTAGGACAGGGAAAACTGCATGGTTCTATTTGCCTGTGCTCCTTGTCATACTTTAGCACTTTTGCTAATAGTATACTTCTTTAATCTTAGGGCTAGCACATTTTTTGCTGTTATTGTAAATAACATGGAATCTATTCAGTCTTTTGAAGTCATTATGTAAAGCTTTAATTTTTAGTATTGGGATTTGAATTCAGGGCTTCATGCTTGTTAGGCAGGCACTTTACTGCTTATGCCACAACTTTCGCCATTATCTAAAGCTTATTTTAAGATTAAAATAATTTTGAACATGCTATTTATTTTCCTTTGTCAGAAGAAATCTTTTCTACTGCTTATGTACTTTTCAATGATCATTCAGTTTTTAAATACGTGCTGAGATTGTGCTAAAAAGATTGTAACTTAAATTGAGAAATTATTAATATAAAGTTGCGTTTTGGGAAGGGATTCATTTAGGCTCCATTACTTTTCACCATGTATAAAATGGAATAAAGAAAATATTTAGTTATCCAGGAAAGGTGTTGCACACCTATAATACCTGTACTTGGGAAGCAGAGGCAGGAGGATGGCCAACCTGGGCTGCATAGCAAGACCCTGTCTCAAAAAAGTCAAACAAAAGCAAACAAAATATCTACTTAAAGAGGTTATTCTGATAAATGAGATAATGCTTGGTACATAGATTGCTAAATGCATAGTGATAGTGCTTGGTACATAATAACCACTAATAAAAAAAGTTAGCTGTTATTTTTGTTCCTTTTTTGGCAGTCATGCTTTCTTTCTTTCTTTTTTGCAATCCTGGGGCTTAAACTCAGGGCCTACACCCCAAGGCACTCTACCAACCCTTTTCTGTGATGGGTTTTTTCCAAATAGGGTCTTGAGGACCCTAGCCAGTTCCAGGCTGGCTTGGAACTGCGATCCTCGTGATCTCTGCCTCCTGAGTATCTAGGATTACAGGTGTGGCAGTCATTCTTGTGATTTTATTGTGTAAATTATAATTGAATAGTTTAAAATTATTGTTACAAAAATAATAAAGGAGTTGGCTATTCTTTATTTGCCAATAGTATCTGATTTGAAGCCCAGAATACCCCAGCTCTGCCCATTAAGAAAGAGATTTACCTGGCTGGTGGAGTAGCTCAAGCAGCAAGAGTGCCCACCTAGAAAGCATGAGACTCTAAGTTCAAACAAAAAAGAAAAAAAATTACCACCATTAGATCAAAAATAAATGCTTTCTCATTTCTCTGGAAGGCAGTTTGGGAATATCAGTAGCCCCATACATTAAGAATTGATGCTGGTTGACCTGTGTCTTCACAGTTCTTATTTTAACCTAGCTTAGCTGCAGGAGATTAAGCAAGTACTTGAATTGCTTGAGACTTCTAAATAGTGCTAGTAATCCTGCCTGGCTTGTCCCTCAAATGCCACATTTGAAGAGCTGGTTCTTAATGCCAGATCTATTGTTTAAACCACTTCAATCAAATAAAAGAAATTCACAGAACAAGGTCTCTGGAAAAATATGCTTAAGTTCCTATTCAGGATCTGCGTGTATTAACACATGATGTCATGCATCCTTCTGTCCCAGCTGTGAAGCCAAAGCAGCAGCTTCAGCAATATTAGGTCTAGCATTTGTTTTTAATTTCTGAGAAATATAGTGGGGATTTTTAATTTGTTATGCTTTTTTCTTCAACCTTTGTTTAATTAAGACTTACAGGACTAGCCAGAATACCAACCCACATTATTTTACCAAAAATGAGTTGGACTCACTTTCCATTCTTTCTAGTTAGAGTAAATAAACAACACTAAAAAATATGTGAAATGTCCTTGCCAGCCCCAGCAGACAGTGTTCTGAGTTTCAAAGTCTTTATCCTTTTAAGGCAGACAGACAGCCATACCATTGGAGGGTAACTATGGTCCTCTTCAGTGCACAAACTAGCAGAACCTAAGCCTACCAGAAGGGAACCGAGGTAGTGCTTAGGCTCTGACCATCCCCAGCTGGTTTCCACTTCAGGGTACGGGAGTTCCAGCACTCAGTTTTTCCTGGTTTGTGCAGTAGGTTCATAGGGAGGCACTTATTAGATTCCTGATCTGATCTAGGGCATCACTATGGGATGCAGGAGTGGAATATAAGTCTAGGTGGAGCTTACTGACCCCTGACTAGCCACATTCTGGCAGCTGTGGTGGCCTCAGTTCCCCCACTCTTGGGTATGTTTAAACTTGACAGAAACTCCCAATGTCTGTTCTCTTCGACTGTGGGCTTTTGCAGAAAAGAATGCAGTGGTTTCTAGGTACTAGGGAAGGGGTATGGGAGTCGGGAATGGGGAAACTATCCTGGGGCAGGTGCATTCTCACCAGTGAATCAGAAGAGGATCCTTGATGGTAGGTGTTGTTGATCAGTAAATAATTCAGGGTGAGCAAATGTATGTTTTATCTTAAGTTCATGTGAATTTTGTATTATACTTCATAGTCTATCTTCTAATATAGAAACATATAAGGTGCTTTAAAGAATACTTTAAGGAAAGCAAAGACTACTCTTCAGTGTAACCAAAACTAAGTATTAAGACATTGCCAACAGAAAGGAGCTGTTTGCATGAGCATCTTACTCACAGGAGATTACACATTATTACCTTGTAAAATTAGCCCTGGAGAAAGCAGAGACAATGCATCTGTTGGGAAGGAAGAGCAGTCATCAGGAAGGGCCAGCGTATTGTGTATCTCAGAGCAAGCAGAGCTTCCAACCAGGACAGTCACAGTTTTACTGAACATAGATATATTGTCTCTAAAATAGTGAAACCCAAAAACTGATATAGCTTGATTTTTTTTTGTAAATACATACATACATAAGTGAAATAGTGTAGGTACAGTAAGAGGTGAGAAACAATGCTGCAAGAAACAATTCATTCTTAAAAATATGTTGGATGTCTCTACAAAAGCCATTTTCATCACAGTCGTATTATCTGTTTAGGGCATTGTTTGATAATATATCCTTTATCTTCTTAGGTGAAAAAACTCTTCTGTTTACGTGATTATTGTATCCTAGATTTTTCTTTATTACTTGATGGTAATGGAAGTTAATTGTTCCATGCTGTCAAGGATAACTTAGTAAAGTTATCAGAAAATCTTAGTGATATTGAAAATAGAGAAAGGAAGAGACTGATTCTGACAGCTCCTTTTTCTGCACCAGAACAATATAGCATACAACATTCTATAGCAAAGCAATGCATGTGTGTTTATAATACAGTTCAGATATTCAAAATAGTACCTAGATGAACCACTTTGTTATGTTAAGAAATAAATTTCAATTTTCTTCTGCCTGGTTAGCAAACTTTATATACTCATGGTATATTAGGGTCATCAACTCAGATTCTGACTTATGGTCTGTGCAGGGACCATAAGCGAATTGAAAGGATTTGGCTACACACAGTAGTATGCTGTAAACCAGATGAATCCAGTGTTAATGTATGTGTTGTGGGTTTTCAAGGGAAAGTAGAAATCTGAACTTTATATCAAGTCTTCCAGCTTGTAATTGCTGACACCTAATTCAGTTAAACTAATGAAGGCTGTCCAGGTCAGTGAAAACTGTCTTCTGAGTTACATTCATCGCTTGGGATGCCAATTTGCTACCTTTGATTACAAAGAGTTTTTGGTTTTTGATTTCCTGTGGTACTGGGGATCAACCCCAGGGCCTTAACAATGCTAGGCAAGTGCTCTTCTTCTTTTTTTTTTCAATTTACTTGGGTTTTTGGTTTTTTTTTATTTTTTATTTTATTCATATGTGCCAACAATGTTTGGGTCATTTCTCCCCCCTTCCCTCCACCCCCTCCCTAACCCCCCCACCCGCTCCCTCCCTTACACCTCTTTAACCCTCGCTACCCGGCAGAAACTATTTTGCCCTTATCTCTAATTTTGTTGAAGAGAGAGTATAAGCAATAATAGGAAGGACCAAGTGTTTTTGCTAGTTGAGATAAGGAAAGCTATATAGGGAGTTGACTCGCACTGATTTCCTGTGCATGTGTGTTACCTTCTAGGTTCTTTTTGAACTAACCTTTTCTCTTGTTCCTGGTCCCCTTCTCCTGTTGGCCTCAGTTGCTTTAAAGTATCTGCTTTAGTTTCTCTGCGTTGAGGGCAACAAATACTATCTAGTTTTTTAGGTGTTTTACCTATCCTCATACCTCACTTGTGTGCTCTCGCTTTATCATGTGATCGAAGTCCAGTCCCCTTGTGTTTGCCCTTGATCTAATGTCCGTATATGAGGGAGAACATACAATTTTTGTTTTTTTGGGCCAGGCTAACCTCATTCAGAATGATGTTCTTCAATTCCATCATTTACCAGCGAATGGTAACATTTCGTTCTTCATGGCTGCATAAAATTCCATTGTGTATACATACCACATTTTCTTAATCCATTCGTCAGTAGTGGGGCATCTTGGCTGTTTCCATAACTTGGCTATTTTGTGAATAGTGCTACAATAAACATGGGTGTGCAGGTGCCTCTGGAGTAACCTCTGTCACAGTCTTTTGGGTATATCCCCAAGAATGGTATTGCTGGATCATATGGCAGATCTATGTTTAGATTTTTAAGTAGCCTCCAAATTTTCTTCCAGAGTGGTTGTATTAGTTTACATTCCCACCAGCAGTGTAAGAGGGTTCCTTTTTCCCCACATCCTCGCCAACTCCTGTTGTTAGTGGTGTTGCTAATGATGGCTATTCTAACAGGGGTGAGGTGGAATCTTAGTGTGGTTTTAATTTGCATTTCCTTTATTGCTAGAGATGTTGAGCATTTTTTCAGTTTTTTGGCCATTTGAATTTCTTCTTTTGAGAAAGTTCTGTTTAGTTCACTTGCCCATTTCTTTATTGGTTCATTAATTTTAGGAGAATTTAGTTTTTTAAGTTCCCTATATGTTCTGGTTATCAGTCCTTTGTCTGAGGTGTAGCTGGCAAATATTTTCTCCCACTCTGTGGGTGGTCTCTTTAGTTTAGAGACAATTTCTTTTGTTGAGCAGAAGCTTTTTAGTTTTATGAAGTCCTGTTTATCTATGCTGTCTCTTAGTTGCTGTGCTGCTGGGGTTCCATTGGGAAAGTTCTTGCCTATACCTATTAATTCCAGAGTATTTCCTACTCTTTCCTGTACCAACTTTAGAATTTGGGGTCTGATATTAAGATCTTTGATCCATTTTGAGTTAATATTGGTATAGGTTGATATACATGGATCTAGTTTCAGTTTTTTGCAGACTGCTAACCAGTTTTCCCAGCAGTTTTTGTTGAAGAGGCTGTCTTTTCTCCATCGTATATTTTTAGCGCCTTTGTCAAAGACAAGTTGGTTATAGTCGTGTGGCTTCATATCTGGGTCCTCTATTCTGTTCTACTGGTCTTCATGTCTGTTTTTGTGCCAGTACCATGCTGTTTTTATTGCTACTGCTTTGTAATGTAGTTTGAAGTCAGGTATTGTGATACCTCCTGCATTGTTCTTTTGACTGAGTATTGCCTTGGCTATTTGTGGCCTCTTGTGTTTCCATATAAATTTAATGGTAGATTTTTCAATCTCTTTAATAAATGTCATTGGAATTTTGATGGAAATTGCATTAAACATGTAGATTAGTTTTGGGAGTATATACATTTTTACTATGCTGATTCTACCAATCCATGAGCATGGGAGATCTCTCCACTTTCTATAGTCTTCCTCAGTCTCTTTAGAAGTTTATAGTTTTCCTTGTAGAGGTCATTCACATCCTTTGTTAGGTTTACACCTAGGTATTTGATTTTTTTTTTTGAGGTTATTGTAAATGGAATTGTTTTCATATATTCTTTCTCAGTTTGTTCATTATTAGTGTATAGAAATACTTATGATTTTTCTATGTTGATTTTATATCCTGCTACCTTGCTGTAGCTATTGATGGTGTCTAGGAGCTTTTGAGTAGAGTTTTTTGGTCTTTAAGGTATAGGATCATATCATTTGCAAATAGGGATATTTTGACAGTTTCTTTACCTATTTGTATTCCTTTTATTCCTTCTTCTTGCCTAATTGCTCTGGCTAGGAATAGGAGTGGAGATAGTGGGCATCCTTGTCTGGTTCCTGATTTTAGAGGGAATGGTTTCAGTTTCTCTCCATTAAGTATAATGCTGGCTGTAGGTTTGTCATATATAGCTTTTATAATGTTGAGGTACTTTCCTTCTATTCCTAGTTTTCTTAGAGCTTTTTATCATGAAATGGTGTTGGATCTTATCAAAGGCTTTTTCTGCATCTATTGAGATGATCAAGTAGTTTTTGTCTTTGCTTCTGTTAATGTGGTTTATTACGTTTATTGATTTTCGTGTGTTGAACCAACCCTGCATTCCTGGGATGAAGCCTACTTGGTCATGGTGAATGATCTTTTTGATGTGTTGTTAAATTTGGTTTGCCATTATTTATCGAGGATTTTTTGCATAATGTTCATTAAGGAGATTGGCCTATAGTTCTTTTTTGGAGGTGTCTTTGCCTGGTTTTGGTATAAGTGTAATACTGGCTTCATAAAATGTGTTTGGCAGTTTTCCTTCCCTTTCTATTTCGTGGAACAGTTTAAGGAGGGTTGGTATCAGTTCTTCTTTAAAGATCTGATAGAATTCAGCAGGGAATCCATCAGGTCCTGGAGTTTTCTTTTTGGGGAGACTCTTGATTGCTGCTTCAATTTCATTTTGTGTTATAGATCTAGTCAGGTGATTAACATCCTCTTGGTTCAATTTTGGATGATCATATGTATCTAGAAATCTGTCCATTTCTTTCAGATTTTCAAATTTATTTGAATGTAGTTCTCGAAGTAGTCTCTGACTTCCTGGACTTCCAAGGTGTTTGTTGTTATCTCCCCTTTTGCATTCCTGATTCTACTAATTTGGGTTTTTTCTCTCCTCACTTTAGGCAGGTTTGCCAGGGGTCTGTTGATCTTGTTTATTTTTTCAAAGAACCAACTTTTTGTTTCATTGATTCTTTGTATGGTTTTTTTGGTCTCTATTTCATTGATTTCAGCTCTTATTTTTATTATTTCTCTCCTTCTGTTTGTTTTAGGATTTGCTTGTTCTTGTTTTTCTAGGAGTTTGAGATGTATCATTAGGTCATTGATTTGGGATCTTTCAGTGTTTTTAATATATGCACTCATGGCTATAAACTTTCCTCTCAGGACTGCCTTTGCTGTGTCCCATAGGTTCCAGTAGGTTGTGTTTTCATTTTCATTGACTTCCAGGAACTTTTTAATTTCTTCTTTTATTTCATCAATGACCCATTGTTTATTAAGCATTGAGTTACTCAGTTTCCAGTTGTTTGCATATTTTTTGTCTTTACTTTTGTTTTTGAGTTCTAGTTTTATTGCATTGTGATCAGATAGTATGCACGGTATAATTTCTGTTTTCTTATATTTGCTGAGGCTTGCTTTGTGCCCTAGGATATGATCTATTTTGGAGAAGGTTCCGTGGGCTGCTGAGAAGAATGTATATTGTTTAGAAGTTGGATGAAATGTTCTATAGACATCAAGTAGGTCCATTGGATCTATGGTATATTTTAGATCTAGGATTTCTTTATTGATTTTTTGTTTGGATGACCTATCTATTGATGATAATGGGGTGTTAAAGTCTCCCACGTCCAGTGTGTTGGAGTTAATATATGCTTTTAGGTCCTTCAGGGTATGTTTGATGAAATTGGGTGCATTGACATTGGGTGCATATAGGTTGATAATTGTTATTTCCTTTTGGTCTATTTCCCCTTTTATTAGTATGGAATGTCCTTCTTTATCTCGTTTGATCAATGTAGGTTTGAAGTCTACTTTGTCTGAGATAAGCATTGCTACTCCTGCCTATTTTCGGGGGCCATTGGCTTGGTAAATCTTCTTCCAGCCTTTCATCCTAAGCCTATGCTTATTTCTGTCGGTGAGATGGGTCTCCTGTAAGCAACAAATTGTTGGATCTTCCTTTTTAATCCAGTTCATCAAACGGTGCCTTTTGATGGGGGAATTAAGTCCATTAACATTAAGTGTTAGTATGGATAGGAATGTGGTGATTCCTGTCATTTAGTTGTTTTAGTTGTTTGAAGGTTTGGTTATGTGTGCCCAAGTTGAGGTTACTCTCTACTTTCTTGCTTTTTCTTTTCCTGAAGTTTGGTGCTGCCTGCCCTTTCATGGTTATGTTGGGTTTCACTTTTTGTGTGCAGAATCCCTTGAAGGATCTTTTGTAGTGGTGGCTTTGTGGTCACATATTGTTTTAGTTTCTGCTTATCATGGAAGACTTTTATTGCTCCATCTATTTTGAATGATAGTTTTGCTGGGTAGAGTATCCTGGGGTTGAAGTTATTTTCATTCAGTGCCCAGAAGATCTCATCCCACACTCTTCTTGCTTTTAATGTTTCTGTTGAGAAGTCTGCTGTGATTTTGATGGGTTTACCTTTGTATGTTATTTGTTTTTTCTCTCTTACAGCCTTCAGTATTCTTTATTGGGTCTCTGTATTTGTTGTTTTAATGATAACATGCAGTGGGGTAGTTCTATTTTAGCCTGTTCTGTTTGGTGTTCTGGAGGCCTCTTGGATCTGTATGGGAATAGATTTCTGTAGATTTGGGAAATTTTCTGTTATTATTTTGTTGAATATATTATGCATTCCCTTTGCTTGCACCTGTTCTCCTTCTTTAATGCACATGATTCTCAGGTTTGGTCTTTTGATGGAGTCAGTGAGTTCTTGCTTTTTCTTTTCACAGGTCTTGAGTTGTTTAACTAATAGTTCTTCTGTTTTTCCTTTAATTGCCATTTCATCTTCAAGTTCTGAGATTCTGTGTTCTGTTTCTTCTATTCTGTTGGATTGGCCTTTCATTTTGTTTTGCAATTCTGTTTCGTTCTTTTTTCTGAGGTTTTCCATATCCTGGGTGGTTTCCTCTTTAATGTTGTCTATTTTCATCCTTAGTTCATTTATCTCTTTATTAATCATGTTCTTTGTTTCTCTTTGGTGTTCATACAGTGCTTCTATGGTTTTTTATTTCTTCTTGTGCTTTTTCAAATTCTCTATTTTTGTTGTCTTGGAATTTCTTGAGTGTCTCCTATACATTTTGGTTGACCCTATCCAGTATCATCTCTATAAAATTCTCATTGAGTACCTGTAGTATTTCTTCTTTTAGATGATTTTTGTGGGCTTCATTGGGTTCTTTGGCATAGTTTATCTTCATTTTGTTGGAGTCTGGATCTGAGTATCTGTTTTCTTCATTTCCCTCTGGTTCCTGTACTGATTTTTTGCTGTGGGGAAACTGGTTTCCCTGTTTTTTCTGTCTTCCCATCATTGTCCTTGGTGTTGTTATTTTCCCTGTACTGTGTGCAATTAAGTATTTTCTAGCTTGTAATATTAACAGTGGTGATATTTAGGATGGAAGGGTGAGAGGAGAGGGAAAGCAAAGAAGTTAAAGAAAAAGGGAAAAACAAATAAACAAGTGAAAAAACAAAACAAACAAAAAGTTTCAAAGATATAAACAGGGAGAGATAGTCTACTAATCAACAGTAAGCTAAACAGGCATTAGAGAGACAAAGAGAGGATTGAAAACAAAAAAAAATCTCGAAGTTCAAATGCAATAAAGTTTCAGTCTTAATAATTTTGGTCTTAGTCCCTCAGCCTCCAATCCTGGAGATGGTGTCTCAGTAGTAGTTCTGTCATTGTCTTATTAAAGGGAAAAAAAAACAAACAAAATAAAATAAAAAAAACACCACAAGGTGTCCCAAGTTCAAATGCAATACAGTTAAAGTTTTCCTGCATGCAGATGTAGTTCAGTTGTTGTCTTGTCAAAGGAAGAGAGAAAAAAAAAAGTCTGGAGATAGTTCTGTGAATGGCTATCTGAGGCTGCGGCTCACCTGCCCGCTGCTGTCAGCCTGCTGTTGCTGGAGGCTTTATTTATGCAGATCTCAGAAGTGAGCTTAACACTCATCTAGCCCCGCAAGCTTTGTTTACTCAAGAGTCCTGTGCACGATGCCACTGCTACAAGCTTTCCCCTTTCCAAGCACACTGGGGGAGGTGACACTGCACCCGCTTTCTTGGGCCAGCATGTTTATTTACAGTACACGTGGGAAGTGGGCCTTCCCCCCTCTCCTGTGGAGTTTTCCTCCCACCACCACTTTTACAAGCTTTCCTGCTCGTGGTTGCTGGGCATGTGCCGCTGCTCCTGCCTGCTCTGGCCGGCTTGTTTATATACAGTTCTGTGGGAGATTCCCCTCCCCCCCCATTGGGCACTCAGGGCACCCCCCGCTTTACTACGGGTTTTTTTTCTTATTGCTTATTATTCAGTTTCTCTTTTTTCCCTGGGTGGGGGTCAGTCTGTCCGGGGGCTATGCTGATCTGGCCCAGGGTTGTCTGTGGGTGTACCACATGCCACTTAGCTCACCTTGTGGTCTGCATCTTCCCAAGCGGTTTGGGCACCGGCGTCTGGCGGCTGCGTGGGAGCCCTCCTGGTTTCTCCATTTAATGTGAAGTGGGGATGCTATGCGTGGGCTGGGGTTGTGGAGGAGTCAAAGTTTTGCCTCTTCTTGGTGGGTTTTCCTGTAAGGTGTGTCTCCAGCACCTTTCCAAGATTTTACTTTAGGAGGCACGCTTTCTGCTTCCTCCCTCTTGTCGCCATCTTGGAATCTCTCAGCAAGTGCTCTTCTACTGAGTGATATTTACCAACCTTTGCCACCTCTGATTACTGGAGCTCCATTTTTATTAGGACCAATGATTAATCTAACAGTGATGGCAAAAGCTTTTATGTGGTCCTCTGAAAACAGTTTCTTACTTTTTGAATTAGAGTAGGCAATCCATTGTTATATTAAGACTTACATAATAATTATGTATTTTCTCAATTTCTAATACCACTGAGATAAAATCACATAAGATACTCTAAATCAAGACAAGTGTTCATTTTCCTTTTTTTCATTTTCCGTTGCTAGGGATTAAACATAGGGCCTTCCTTACACATGCTAGGCAAGCACTTTACCACTGAGCTATATCTCTAGCCCCCATTTTCCTTTTCTCAATAAAAGAAATTTAACTGGAAATAAAATACCTTAAATAGTAGGCTTTCCTGACATAAAATTTCTTTGAGGTTTTTGTTATTGTACTAGAATTGAAATAATGTTTTATTTTTGCAGACCTCAAATTGGCAAAATG
Organism: Castor canadensis; assembly: GCF_047511655.1. NCBI lineage: Eukaryota > Metazoa > Chordata > Mammalia > Rodentia > Castoridae > Castor > Castor canadensis. Next base: position 93,105,183 of record NC_133387.1, read on the forward strand.
GTGAAGAGGAAGAAAAAGTCAGCCTTCTTATTTTTTTTTGGTAAAACTGGGGTTGAACTCTAGGGCCTTTTTATGATTCCAGACACTTTTACCACTTGAGCCATTCCACCAGCCCCAGCCTTCTTTAAATTATTATTCTCTCTTGGGCTGGGGGTAGGGACATGGATCAAGTGGTAGAATGCCTGACTAGCAAGCTTATAGGTCCTTAGTTCAAAACCTCAGTACTGTAACAGCAACAAAACGGCCTCTCCTTAGATGACAATTTTCTGTCTAGCAAATCACAAATCTTTCACAGATACCTTGAAGTTATAAGTCTTCTTAAAAGGTTGTTTTGAGTTTAGTATGATCCATAGAAGCTTTGTATATCAGGTTGGAGGAGTGAGGTCAGTTTCTTAACCTAATAGCTAGGAAGATTTTCTTACAGATCAGAGATGGAAATACCCCAGTCAGATTGTATGTCCTTAGAAGTAGGTATGACCTTGATAACTCATTGAAAGCTTTGTTGATTTGCTTTGAAAACTCAACTAACATGGACATTCTCAGGTTCTTATCTTAACAGGGTCCTTCCTAGGATACAGCTTGAATATCTGTTTGTACTATTATGACTGGTGAAAGAATACTCTGCAATACTAAGCTATTTATAAATATTTTATCCTGGTAGCTCTTCCACCTCCTTTTCCTACTCACTCTGTGTGTATCCAGATTACTCCTAATCCTGATAACACAGCATACAGAGGGAGCGGGGGAGCACCAAAGGGGAGCAGAAGGAATAGGCTATAAGTGACAGTTTATTTCTTTGTCTGGTTTTGATATTCATTGAAGGCATACTCAGTGTCTGGATTCAGCATATGTAGAATATAATTTTTAAAATAATTTGGTTTGTTTCTTTTTTATTATAATCTAATCCTAGCCTGTAGTTTATGTTACAGAAAACTCAATTATTAGCAAAAGTGTTTTTTGCTGCCTTTAGTCTCTCCCTGCTGTCCATACTGTTGTCAGGGTCTTTCTAAGGTGAAAATCTAATTATGTTACTTCCTTCCTGAGAAACTTCAGGGCTCCTCATAATTCATGTTAAGAGTACAAAATCTTTAGCATGGCCTTTCACCAAAGTCAACTCTATACTCCCACCACAGACTTGTGCAAACACCTGTCATTACAATTTATCCACTGTTAACATTTTCAGGTTGTCATCTTCACCATCAGATTGCTCTCCTTTATACCAGTGTGTTTTATTTATTTCAATTATTCCAGATTCTAGCACAGTTCCTGGAACTGAATGAGTTTCCCAAACTATGCTATATTCACTTTATTTGATTTCTGTGTACTTTTGACAATATCATTGCCTTTTTCCTGGAATGCATTCCATCTCTTCTAATTCCCCACTTCTATTTATCTTTTCTCACAATACTTTTAACTCCATCAAAGTATTAGTACATTATATATGTTTACATGTCTTCTCTGCCAGTCTAATGGCAGGAGAAGGAACTTATATTCTAAAATATATAGTAACAGTGATTGACACATAGAAGGTGACCATACACAACCTTTTCACTGGTATGTCAGAAATTTTGTAAAGCACTTTATAAACAACAGTGGATTCAATATTTGTCTGCCAGGGGTCAAGCTCAGCCTACATACATGTTTTGTTTGGCCAGCATGGTAGGGTTTTTTTTTTTTTTTTTTTTTTTTTAGTTAGAATGTAAAGGTGCTCTTCTTTTGCCTCTCCCAGATATCTTTTAACCAGTAGCTTTACATGATGCTTTCTGCTTGCATCTGAAAGTGTTTGAGTGTGTGAACTGATTGATTTATGGCAACATTGCCTTAAATGGAGCCCTAGTGGTCTGATTGAGTAATCACAAATCTTTATAAAATTAATTTGCTGTCAAGAAGTAACTGTCATTGAAAAACGTTAGTATTTAGAATTTTGCTTTTCATTCTGACGCTCTAAAAGAACCAGAATGTGTGTGTCCCATGCTTATTTGAGTAAACAACTTCAAATTGTTCTGTTGGACATTGCATAAGAAAAAGGGGACACAGGTTGGGAAAACAGAATTTTATACTCATCTCCAAGATTTACTACATGTAGTGCCATAATAAAGATTTGGGGAGTTTTTGTTTAACTTTATTTATTTATTTTGGCTTAAACAACAGAAATCTATTTATCACAGTTCTATGGTTCAAAATCATAGTATCGTAGTTGAGTTCTGATGAGGATTCTTCTTTTTTTAATGTTTTTATTAGTATATAATAGTTGTACAAGATGTTTTGTTGTGACACTTCGTTTAACTTATTCTAATACTTTTCTAACTCATTTGGGATTGGAACCTTTAAAAATGATATTGTGTAGACCACTGTACCTCAAGAAAAATTTGGGGAACCATGGCTTAACTTAAAGGACTGACCATGGTGGAGGTGCAGGGTTATAATCCTAGCACTTGAGAAGCCAAGGCAGGAAGATCATAAGTTCCAGGCCAGCCCGGCTATAGCAAGGTCCAGGCTTAGACCTTGCTAAGAAAGGAAAAGAAGGAAGGAAAGAAAAGGACTATCTAGTTTTCTACAGGTATTAGTATTTGCCTGAGAGGGTAGTTCTAGATTTTAGATTTTTCTGAAAAGGAGAAAAATGGAGTGTTGGGATTAGATACTAATTAGCAAGGCAAGAAAGAGGTTACCTTGAATGAATAGTAAAGAGGACAAACCAATGACTTTAAATTCTAAACTAAAACCTAGCAGTCTTCTGCCAAAGTTAAGAATTCTAAGTCATGTGAGAAATAGGTTATAAAGCACCCTCTCTCCTGCCCTGCCCCTTTTGTTCTCACAACCACCTCTGTGGTAAGTAGAGCAAGGATCTTCATCTCCATTTTGCCAGTGAAGAAACAAAACCTGAGAAAGGCTAAACAACATACTTACAATCACAGTCAGTAAATGATGGGGCCCTAGTGTAAAACCAGGCTTTCTGCCTGCTAGTATTTCCACAGCATCAGCCTATCTCATACTGTATCAGTGTCCCCTTTGTGTATAGTTTTTTATTGAGTGAAAACTGTTTTTCATTAAGAACGGAGATAGGTTTTTAGTGCATGACTGTTGAAGTGGCTCATGATTGATGGTCAGATTTCCAAATTGCTGAATAGTAAACAAAATCAGGAAGTAAACTGAAAGCAGATCATGTTGCAGAATATTGAGATTTTTCAGAAAGTCTTTTATATCATCCAAGAAAATGTTCAACATTTTATGTAGAGAAAATTTTCATTTTATGGATTAATAGTTGAAATACATTATTTGATTACTCTTTTTTTTACAATAGCTTTCGTAAGATAAAATTCTCATGCCATATACTTCAACCATTTAAAGAGTTCAGTTCAATGACTTTTAATATGTTTAGTGTGTTAGTATTTTTGTTATTGAGACAAATACCTGAAAGAATCAACTTAAGGAGGAAAGATTTATTTTGGCTGGTGGTTTCAGAGGTTTCAGTCCATGATCAGCTGACTGCATTGTTTCTGGGCTGTGGTGAGGCAGAAGAACATGGTAGAAGGGCATGGTAGCCAGGAAGCAGAAAAGAGACAGGAAGGGCATAGGGCAAGATATAGCTCCAAGGACATGGACAGTCCATATACAGTGACCTACTCCCTCCAGCTAGACCCCACCAACTAGTTTCTAAAACTTCCCAACATAGCACACCATGTAGACCAATGCTTCTGTTCATGAGCCTATGGGGAACATTTTGTACATAACATTTAGTTATATAACAATCACCACTGTCTAATTCCAGAATTAGTTCTCTACTTATTAGCAATCACTCCCCATTTTCACCAGCCTGCCAGCCCTAGACAAATACAGTCTACTTTCTCTTTCTATGTATTTACTTACTCTGGACATTTGATATAAATGGAATCATTAATGTGATCGTTGTGGTCCTTTATGAACTGCGCAGGGAAGATTGTTTCTTTCTTTTTTGAGACAAGGTCTTTTTATGTAGCCCAGGCTGGCCTGACCTTGAACTCCTGATCCTCCTGCTTCAGCTTCCTGAGTGATGGGATTTACAGGGCACATCACCACACCCCTCCCTGGATTGTTTCTGGCATCTTGATATGTCTCTGAGTGGTTTCTTCTTATTAACTTACCTAGAAGATAATAGAACTTTGGAGAATAGTTTCACTTATGTGCAGATGGTAAAACTCACTGCTTTGGATGTGCATTGCAGTCATACCCCTTTCCAGCCATTCTCGTTTCCTGGTGGTCATGTGATCAGTTTACTCAAGTCTTTAGATTTAGGGCTGGAAAGTGTGATCACAGTGGTAGAGTGCCTACCTGGAAAGTACAAGACTCTGAATTCAAACTGTAGTACTACAATAAATAAATAAATAAATTACAGTAATAAATTTAATGTTAGTTGTCTGTATTCCATGTGTATCCTAATTTTCAACATTTTCCTCCTTTTCCTGGGAATTTTCGACATTTATCATTGGCTTCATTAATTTGTGAAGAAAAACTTGTACTTTCTAAAATTTTAGAGTTTCCTATAGCTTGCATTACGTTGAACCAAATAAAACTGTTCATATGTGATCGTCATATGATGCTCTTTCAGAGGTATCTTCTTCATTGGAGTTTTCAAGGTAACTCCTACCCACTTCCTTGTCTTCATAGGGCTTATGTTGTCTTCTTGTTCCTATTACGCATCTGTGTTTAAGAAGCACCTTATTGCTGGGGGCTGGTGGCTCACGTCTGTAATCCTAGCAACTCAGGAGAATCATGGTTCAAAGCCAACTTGGGCAAATAGTGCACAAGACCCTATCTGGAAAAAACCATCACAAAAAGAGGGCTGGTGGAGTGGCTCAAGGTGTAGGCTCTGAGTTCAAATCCCAGTACAGCAAAAAAAGAAAAAGAAGCACCTTATTCAGGGCTTATGTTGGGCTGAAGACATGTTTTTAGTGTTTTCACAAACACTGAAGTCTTTCCCAACAGACTGAAGAAACTTAAGATGGACTTCTTTAAGATTTGGTCTAAAAAAAGTTCAATGCTAAAAACAAAAGTTGGAAACTAATGTTTTAAGGAATGTTAAGGTAAACTGTTATCCAGGAAATAATCTGTTTGGACTGCTGTAACAAAATACCATAAACTGGGTAATTTATAAACAGATTTATTCCCCATAGTTCTGAGGGCTAGGAAGTTTAAGATCGGGGCACTGTGGCAGATCAATGATGATAAAATAGTTAATACGTATTGACTTTTTTATGCCCCAGATGCTGTGCTTTGTGGACTAAATTTTCTCAGTCATGAAGTAGATATTATTATTGTTATCCTCATTCACAAATGAGGAGACAGAGTCACACCTATAGTGATCAGCCTGTGGTAAACACAGCTAGAAGGTGAGAGAGCAGGATGTCAGCTCAGGTAGTCCAGTTCTAGAGCTTGTACCTTTAATTTCGTTACGAGTCTGACAGCAGTCCAGAAACTACAGACTTTATGTAACATGCATATGAATCTTCTGGTTCTTTCACAATTCACATAAGATATATTTGAATTTTCTAGTTTGTTTCCCAAAAGGCCTTTAAAGAGCAGTTTTCTTCTTCCTTATGTTTTCCTTTCTTTCTGGCTTTCCCATTGATACTGATGATTTGTATTTGTTACCAAATTTTTTTAGTCTTCCATTCTGCATATGTGTGTTTGTAGAAAAATATCTCAACTTTCATATTCCTTTGTTGTGAAAGTTAATTCAGAATGAAAAGTGGTAGTAGTAGCACCCTGCCCCAGGTGAAAGATAAAAGTGTTCTTATTAATGTTGAGACCGTTTTCTGCCAAAGAGTAGCCCGGTAAAACTGTGGCTTTTTCAGATTGACAGAGAAGGCACGTTGATTCTTCTTTATGTTCTTAAAATTTTGAAGGTTTTTTTCTTTATTCAAATAGTAATTGTAGGCTATGAGGGCAATCTGGCTGCGACATCTGTCACCCTATTGATCGCCAGGGTTGATTCGGCTGATCTGGCTGGCTAGATGTGTGTCCCCTTCCTCCCTCACTGCTCCATGTGCGTCCCTCCCGAAGCTGCGCACTCCATCGAAGAGGACGACCATCCCCGATAGAGGAGGACCATTCTTCGGTCAAGGGTATACGAGTAGCTGCGCTCCCCTGCTAGAACCTCCAAACAAGCTCTCAAATAGTAATTGTAATCTAGTGACTAGTGTGGGGATAGACCTGTTACTCTTGAGTTTTTCAGCTAAACCACCAAATTATCTTAGAGAGAAGCCAGCAGCCTGTCTGCCCACCTTCTCACCTGTCACATGTCAGCACTGTATGCAGCACTTGAGCCCCTCTTTCTCTATGTTGAGGGGCAAACACAGAGAAAGAGTAATTCTAAGTGCATAGACATTTGTACAGATTGGTGAAAGTGAGTGGAAACTGTTTAAGCTTAGAAAAATGTGGTATCTAGGTTGCAGTTTAATTTGGTTATCAATATTAGAACAAATCTTGATAAATAATGTCATGGTTTAGCTTATTACTCATCTCACAGTAACATGAAGCTGTTTACTTTATCTCTTTTTCTCTAACAGTCCATCAATATTATGGAGCTAACTTTACAGAAATATGGAAGTTACGAAAAATTTGAACAAGCAACTGGTGGTAGCTTGTTATCCAAACCTCGAATCTGGAGTCATGTTAGGAAGTACATGGTAAAGGAAGGCTGCCTGGGAGAGGTGAGAATCATGAGTGAACACAGGGCACTGGCTATGGCATTCTCATCTTCAGTCAGTGCCACATGCATGGTTTTCTCCTGCAGGTTCTGTTTCCCTAAGCCTATTTACTCAAAAATTAATCACCAGATTTCTTGCAAAATACCTAAGTTCTTTGTGTACTTGAATTATTGTAATGTGTTTGGTTTTTTCCCATTTCTCTTGTCTTAATGCCATTCCCATATAGCTTGTGGAATTGTGTGAATTACTTTACCAAAATCATTAATGAAGCCAGGTGTGGTGGTATGCATCTGTAATCCCAGCCCTTGGGAGGTGAGGCAGGAGGATATCAAGTTCAAGTTCAAGGTCAGCCTTGTAAGATCCTATGTCAAAAAATAAATAAATAAAAAGGAAAAGAAAATGGTTAATGAAGAGATTCTTCTCCTTGTTAGTAGTCTGTTCTTAACGGTCAGTCCCAGAGCTTTAGACCAGCAAGGAGCAGGATTCCATTCTTGTACCTTGCACCTTCTTTTGCTTCATTACAGCTAATTATAGCTAGAAACTATATTTGAGAGACCCCAGGGCTGCAATACAAAGTTCTCTGTCTTCCTCACAGACCCATCTACTTTGTCTTCAATCCAATAAAAAGTCCGTGAATTTCCAAAAGGTCACAATTAGAAGGTTCAGGACTGGAGGTGTAGCTAACTGGTAGAGCGCCTGCTTTGCAAGCCTGAAGCCCTGAGTTAAAACCCCAGTTCCACCAAAAAAAGAAAAGTGACTAAAGAAAGCTCGGACTGGTGGAGTGGCTCAAGTGGTAGAGTGCCTGCCTAGCAAGTGTAAGGCCCTGAGAGATCAAACACCAGTACCACCAAAAAATTTAAAAATTAGAAGGTTCAAAGGTAACTAAATGTGCATTTCACCTACCTTCCTTCCTTTCTCCTTTCCTCCCTCCCTCCCCTCCCATCTTTCTCCTTCCCCCCTCCCCTCCCCTCTTTCTCCTTCCCCTCCTCTTTTCTTTTTTAACGATACTGAGGTTTGAACTCAGAGCTTTCATGCTTGCCAGGCAGGTGCTCTACCACTTGAGCCACAACTCCACCTCTTTTTACTCTGGTTATTTTGGATATAAGTTCTTGGTTTTTGTAAGTCCACCTGGACTGTGATCCTCCATTTTACACTTCCCAACATAACAGGCATGACAGGCACGTACCACCGTGCCTTACTTTTTTCCACCTCACTGTAGTGGAACAACAATCCTCCTGATCTCAGCCTTCTACATAGCTTGAGAGGACAGGCACACACTACCACCCAGCTATTGATTGAGATGAAGTCTTTTTGCTTTGAACCATGATCCTCCCAATCTCAACCGCTCAAGTAGCTGAGATTACAAGCATGAGCCACCAGTGCCCAGCTTCACCATCTTGTTTTCTGGGAACTCAAGATAGTTTTAAACAACAACAAGAAAAGTATTAAATTATTGCCTCATTGTTTTCTGTGAAAGGTTTCCCCCTGCCTATACATTTTGTTTTATTTGTGTGTGTGTTTCCTCCTGCTCCTTAGATTGTAGTTCATCTCACTGAGGACCTGCTTTCCCGAGCTTCAATGACAGTAGTAAACGGATGTCCAACTCTTACCATCAATGTTTCTACTGCACGCGAGCACTGGCTGGAGGGCATGCTGAGGCATGAAATAGGTAGGACAACCCTTTCTGTTTGTTCATTGTAGTATCAGGAAGTGTTCCCCAAAGAAATGATCTTTTACTACGTTACAATGTTTTCTTTTTCTTAGTAGTATTTAGCAAAAAGTCATGAGGTTGTTCAGCTTCACTTGGATTAAAGGTAGTATGTTTATATCTTATTTCAAATTAGATTTTTAGGGCACTGTCTATTTGTATTAAGCTTGGAAGGTCACTTAACTCCTTTGGATTTCAGTCCCTCACTTTAAATTGAAAGGGTTGAATTAAGTGTCTCTGAAATTCTTTTCAGATAACAAATCTATATTTCTTCTCTTGAACAATATAGTTACAAAGGTTATACCTCCTCTGATGATATAAACGGGCCTTTTGAAGGTAGCATACTCCTTCATCTGGCTAAATTAGTAAGTAATTAATTTTTTATGGTGCTGGGGATTGAACTCAGGGCCTTGCTCACGCTAGGCAAATACTCTAATGCTGAGCTCCACCCCAACCCTTTATGCTACATCTCTGACATTTTTTTACCATCTTCCAGTAGTATCACACAAGGAACAAATCTTTAACACTTGGGCCTTTGGTAAACATTCCAGATCCAAACTGTGGTACTTTCCTTGGAGAAGAATTAAAACAAGAGTGCATTTTCTTATTATTCATGTGCCTTTTCTTCATAGGCACACATTATTTTCGAGGCATTAATAATCTCCAGCAGCCATGGAACAGTTGGAATGGACGTAAAAAACATGAGCTAAAACCAAACAATCCTACAGAGGAAGGACTAGCAAGTATTCACAGTGTCCTGTTTAGAAAAGACCCCTTTCTTTGGAGGGCTGCCCTCCTCTACTACACTGTTTATCAAGCCAGTCTAATGTCCTTTTGCGAACTCTTCAAAGACATTGGCAAGTTTGTCAAGGACCCCAATACAAGATGGGATTATTGTGTACGAGCCAAGAGGGGATGGACTGATACTTCCCAGCCAGGTAAGTATCCTTTGATAATGGTAGGTTTCTAACTCACTGGCTAGTTATATACTGATTTTCAGATCATACCCTAATCCCTGAATCTGAAAATTCATTCACCTATGAAAAATTAAGCCTTTATTACTTGTGGTCAACACTAGTTTTCCCAAACCACACTCTCTCAGAATGTTTTTGTTTGTTTATTATTGTCAGTAGGACTGGGATTATAGGTAGGTACGTGCCACCACCCCCAGCTCTCTGAGAATTATTTTCCTCCAGATCATTTTGAAACTTTCAGACCAACACAATATAGAAAGAATAGTAGAACAAGTGGAGACGTGCCTGAGCCGCAGACCAGTCTGGCTACATGGTAAAACTCTGTCTGGAAAAAATAAAGAATGAATACCCATATACCCTGAATCTAGATTCACCAATTGTTAACTTTGCCATTTTCACTTTCTCTGACTTAAAAAAAAAAAAAAGCTTTATTGAGATAATACTTCACATGTCATACAGTTTACCCATTTAAGATGTAAAGTTCAGTGGTTTTCTTGAATATTACAGAATTTTATACAACCATCTCTACTAATTGCAGAATGTTTTCATCACCCCCAAAAGATACTCTTATTCATTAGCTGTCATTTCCCATTTCTTCCTCTCCCTCTCCTTTCAGCATCCACTTTTAGTGGTTTTTACTTTTAGTCTCTGTAGCTTACCTGTTTGGGACATTTCATCTTAGTGGAAACTGATGCTTTGTGGCTGGCTTTTTCCCATTGGCATGTTGTTTTCAATATTCATTTGTATTACAGCATTTGTCAGTATTTCAGTCATTTTTATTGCTGAATTAATATTCCAATACATACATAGATCACACTTTCTTTATCCATTTGCCAATTGGTGGGCATTTGGTCTATTTCTACTTTTTGGTTATTGCAAATAGTGCTGCTCTGAACATGACTGCAAAAGTTTGTGTGCAGACATGCTTTCATTTCTCTTGTATGTATACTTGAAGTGGGATGGCTGAATAATACAGTAACTCTATGCTTAATCATTTTAGGTACCGCCGGACTGTTTTCTGTAGTGGTTGCACCTTTTTACATTCCTACCAGCATTGTCTGAGTGTTCCTCTTTCTCCACATCCTTGCCAATACTTGCTGTTTTCATTTGTGTTATTTGTCTCAACTATTTTCACTTTAAAACTAGCAGTATTATTATTAAAATAAACTGATAGGTATAAAGGAAGAGATTCCTCATTGTAGTTTTGAATTGTGTTTACCTGATGATCAGTGATAACTAAGTATCTTTTCATTTGCTTATTGACCACTTGTATATCTTCTTTTGTTGTTGTTGTTGCGGTATTAGGGTTTGAACTCAGGGCCTATACCTTGAGCCACTCTACTAGTCCTTTTTTGTGGTGGGTTTTTTCGAGATAGGGTCTCTCAAACTATTTACCCAGGGCTGGCTTTGAACTGCAATCCTCCTGATCTCTGCCTCCTGAGTAGTAGATTACAGGTGTAAGCCACTGGTGCCCAGCTTTTTTTTTAGCTTTTGAGGTGGGCTTTCCTTATGGAGTAGAGCCCATATTAGCCTTGAATTTATAATCCTTTTGCCTCAACCTTCCAAGTCCTAGGATTACAAGTGTGTGTCATCATACCCAGCTTGTATATATTCTTGAGAACTCTCTACTTTGATCTTTTTTTCAGTTTCTTAATTGGATGATTTATCTTTTTATTATTGAGTATCCCCTCCATCCCCTGAACCCAGGTCCTTGTACAAGCTAGCCATCCCTTTGACTTTTTTTTTACCAGTATTGGGGTTTGAACTCAGAACTCTGTGCTTGCTAGGCAGGCACTCTACCACTTGAGCTATGCATGCCCCCAGCCTTTTTTGGCTTTAATTATTTTTCAAACAGGGTCTTAGTTTTTGCCTAGGACCAGTATCAGACTGCAGTCCTCCTATCTATGTCCCCCACATAGCTGGAATTACAGGTTTGAACCATCATGCCGAGCTTATTTGGTGAGGTGGAGTCTTGTTAACTTTTTGCCCAGGTTGACCTCAAAGTGTGATCCTCCCAGTTTTGGCCTCCCCAGTAGTCAGTATTACAGGTATGGGCTGCCATGCGCAACCCCTTTTGATATTTATTTATTTATTTGTTTTTGGTACTGGAGATTGAACTAAGGCCGGAAGCTTACCCTTTTGACTTTTTAATGTAAGTTTTATATTTGACATTTCATTCTTAAAAACTTAAGCATGCATCTCCTAAAAATAAAGACAGTCTGCTACCTACCATAATCATTATCATACTTTAAAAAATTAACATTAAATCAGCAATATCAATGAAAATACACACCATATTTAAAATTCCCCAACTGTTCCAAAAATGTTCTTTATAGCTTTTTGTTTGGTTGTTTCAGATAGTGTCTCATATAGTTTTTCTTTTTCATGTGGATCCAATCAGTGCTTGTAAATTCCTTCTGGCAGTTAGCATCTTTTACTGTGGGGCAGTCTTCCCCACCTTTTTATTTTTCATGATACATGCAGTGATTGTCATGATGCCATAGTGACTTTTGCTGCAGTGCAGTGCAGTATTCTTCTAGAATTCTGGGTGACTTTGATTCTTTCCCTGAGATTAGTTGCAGTAAACATGTTTGGCAAGAAGTCTGCATAAGAGATGCTGGGTTCATCAAGAGCCAGCTAATTACAGATTGTCTCACCACTCAGCATCTGAAAGATGCTAAGGTTGGTCCTCAGAGGATGACTTAAGGAGCACTTTCCTTTCTAAAGGTCCATTTTCTTCTTCCTCTCTAATTAATGAATATGGGGTGACAGACCGTGAACGTCCTGTTCTCTACCAAAGTTTCCCCTAACGATTTTAGAGTCCATCAGTGCTTCTTGGTTTCATTAGGGATGTCTAGTATAATTGTTTCTATCATTTGCCTAAAGACACTCAAGGCAAAGAGTCCAGTCACAATGCATGTTGATGTTTACAAGCAGGATATAGTGCTAAGTAAGGGTGCCACTCTATTAAAAAGTTACAGCATTTTTATCAGTACCCATAAGACTTCAGGTTGCCCACAAAATTTTTTTTATTTGCGTTTTGTTTTTAACAAGATATAGGAAGAAAAGTTTATGGTAATACAAAAATGTCTTTTGGAAAAAAAAGGGTAAGAATTAGGCAATGTTTGTTTAGGAGTCATTTTGATCTTTGGATTAGCTCAAAAAATAAAAAGAATTTCTTCTAAAAGGATTTTTAAACTATTTATTTGGAGCTTAGAAATACTTACGAGGGGAGAGGGTTTTGTCACCAGAGTAGCCCAAGTCAACATTTTGTGCCAGTGGTAAACTTGTGTGAAAGTGTGGTGCCCTTGCCAAGTACTGGTGACTCACACTTGTAGTCCTAGCTACTTGGGAGACTGAGATTGGGAGGAGCAGTGGTTCAAGACCAGCCAGGGCAAAAACTCAAGAAACCCAATCTCCAACAATAACCAGAGCTGCTTTTCATGTGTGAAGCCTTGAGTTCAAACCTCAGTCTCACACACACACACACACACACACACACACACACACACACACACACACACAAGTATGATGTCTGAGACACACACACACACACACACACACAAGTATGATGTCTGAGAGCCAGGACCAGGCAAGACAGGAAGCAGGAAAGAGGAGGACATCTGTCCTCTGTCTTTGTGTGTGATAGCCACCCAGGCTGCATTCCTGATGAGCAGTATGTCTGCTGTTTCCCATTCCTCATACAGGACTTTCCTATTGCCCTTGTATCCTGTGGAGGCATGTCACTTTTAGACTAGTCTCTTTTATTCCCTTTCTTTGCATACTTTTTTTTTAGCTTTTATTATGGAAAATTTCAAATGTATATAAAACAAGAGCAATTAACATGCTGACACCTCCTTAATACATTACTGTATCTTAGCAATTTCTGACCTTTTCTAGCTGTGGTTAGTCAGTTCTTTCGTTTTCCTGTAGTATTGAAATCCAGTTCCAACATCATGTCCATGAATTTGTCAGTGTCTCTGAGGAGAACAATAGTTTTCATGATTGCCATGCTATTAGCACACCTAACAAAATGAATAGCTTAATATATGACTCTATATGGTACAATTTTAGTCTTGTTTGGTGAGTATAGAGCAAAGCTTTTAAAAACTTACACAAGTTATGTCAGGATGAGCTGAAGGTTTTCTTTGATTGGAATGTCTTTTTCTAATGAGCCTCAGCTCTCATGAGGTGTCCCTGCTTTTCATGTCTTCTTCATCTGCAGTTTTTCTATTCCTAATCCCTAAGTAGTCTCTAAAATCTAGTTCTAATTGTTGTTTTCATAGGGAAAAGCACTATCAAAATCACTTAGAGTGTTTTTTAAACCCTTGTCTTGTTTAAGATGGGGTCTTAAACTTGAGATCCCCCTTCTTCGGCCTTCCAAGTAGCTGAGATTATAGGTATGCACCGCAGTGCCCAGCTTCATAGTCTTTTTTAAGGAGGGGCAGGGATGTTATTATATAATAAGAAAAACAAAACAAAAGAAAATAGGACTTTGTAAAATCCTGTGTCTCCATACGCCCCTGCTGAGACCTAACTACTCTAAAACTGCCCCCAACCTTCCCCATCCAAATCCCATCAACAAGTTTATGTTCCACGTTCATACTTGTATACAAAATATGTTAACTGGGCTGGCAGACTGGCTCAAGTGGTAGAGCACCTGTCCAGGACCTGAGTTCAAGCCCCAGTACCACCACCAAAAAAAAAAAAGTGCATCAACCATATTTCTTCTCCTTTACTCTACCCTCCCATTAGTACCTTCTCCTTAACATGACCTGTTTTACATTCCTTTCCTTCATTGCTTAGGTGTGTGTTCATTTTTTCAGTGAGGATTTTGCCTTGGTATTTTAACTTTAAATATATTGTGCTTAAATCGGTCCTTTAACACCCCTCTATTACTCTTCTTCACTCTTTTGGGTGAAGGAATTCTTAAAGCAAATGTATCAGTCTGCCTGCTGTGCTGGTACTTGCAAGACCTCAGATTTTATGTCATGAAGGTAATAAAATAAATTTTGGCAAATTCAGATTTTTACAATATAAGACTATTCTTGCAGTAAAGGGGATGGATTAGTAGTTTCTGATTTCTTAATGGTTTTTTTAAACATAAGAAAGTAATCACTATTCTGATTTCTCCAGGGTGTTTCAGTAAAGATCAGGTGTACTTGGATGGAATCCTTCAGATCCTCCGATACAGAGAGTCCATAGACTTTCATCTTCTGACTGCCCTGGGAAAGGTGAGTAAAATAAATGATTCATGATCCCCAAACACCCCAGGCTAGCATTTCCTCAAGCTTGATTTTATGATTAAATGAGACTGAGGTTCAAACTTTTTTTACATTGTTATTGGAATAAGTTTTCTCCATGTGATAACATAAAGGAAGAAATATGCTGGCAGAGTGGCTCAAGTGGTAAAGTGCCTGCCTAGCAAGTGTGAGGCCCTGAGTTCAAACCCAGTACTGCACACAGAAAAAAAAAATGGAAGAAATATGTTTATGTCATAGAACCAAATGACAAATTTTGGGGGGATTGATAAGTGATAAAGAGGGAAATATGTACAATTTTATTTTTATATGCATCTTTTTATAAAAGAATTTTTAAAGTTAATTTTAAAGTTAAGATATACTTTCCCCCTTATTATTTCCTAAGAATAGGGTATTCTTAGACATAATACAAGTTTTTAAAGTAATTCATCACAGGCTCATGCCTGTAATCCTAGCTACTCAGGAGGCAGAGATCAGGAGGATAGAGGTTTGAGGCCAGCCTGGGCAATAGTTCCTGAGACCTTATCTAAAAAAAAAAAAAACCTTCACAAAAAAGGGCTGGTAGAGTGGCTTGAGGTGTAGACCCTGAGTTCAAACCCCAGTACTGGAAAAAAGAAAAAAAAAATCTAAAAGGGCTGGTGGACTGGCTGAAGGTATAGACTCTGAGTTTAAACCCCAGTACTGCAAAAAAAAAAAAAAGAAATCACTAGTTATGGATGCAGCCAAACACCTAAGGAATTTAGGAAAAAATAAAGGCGAAAGAAGAAAAATACGCTCCACTTAAAATTTCCCAAATTGTTTCTGAAATATTCTTTATAGCTCTTTTTTTTTTTTGTGGTCCAGTGTCCAATCAAGATTTATGCATTGTAAAAACAACAGCAACAATGCATTGCATTTGGCTGCAGTCTTTATCTCTTTATAACAGTTCCCCGACCCCATTCTTTTTTGTTTTTGTGACATTTTAGGAGTTCAGGACAGTTTTCTTGATAATTTCTATGTTCTGGATTATCAGATTATTTCCTCTTAATGATAATCAGGTTAAACGTTTTTGCCAAGAATACTACAGAAACAATGTGTGTTTTCCATTGCATCCCATAGAAAGCACATATCATTTTGCACCATTATTGGTGATGCTATATTTGATCTCCTGGATAAATTAGTAACCACCACCTCTCTCCATCGTAAAGACACCTTTCCTGTATTGTATTAGTAAGTAACTTGTGGAGCGATGCCTATGAATGGAGTGATATTCCCTGTCAACCTTTTAAGGACTGGCATTAGCATCCTCTGACGATCCTTGTCAAAATCAGTTATTAGTTAGTAACAAAATAGAGATCTTGTTACATTTCTTCTTTCACTTACTCCCTCACTTTTTTGAGGCATTTTTACAGACTTACTCCTTTTTATTTAACTAGTTCACGACTGTTCCCATGTTTTTTTTTTTTTTTTTTAAATGTGTCCCCATGTTTTCTGGCAAATTAAAATATCTTGGCTCATCTTACACATTTTCTACCCAAATCTTAGATTAGCTGTTTCTTCAATAAAGCCTTGAATACTTTTAGTGCATAATAGTATTTAGAAAACAAGATATAAACTCAAGGTATGTCCCTTCTATTGGGGTGCTGTTGCTTCTAGACAGTTTCAAAGAGGAGATCATGTATGTGTGTTGTGAATCATAAGGGCATTCCAATTTAAATCAGACCCCACAGAATTTTTCACAGTTAACCTCCCCATCCATATTTGTATCTCCCTTCTCTTAAAATGAGGGCCTTATTCCCCAATATCAGTTTAGACATACCTCAAAGAGATTGCAGGTTCATTTCCAGACTACCACAATAAAGTGAGTTACACATTTTTCTTGGTTTCACCATGCATATAAAAGCCAGGTTTCCATAGTGTAGTGGGTATCACATTCACCTAACACAATGCACAAAAAAGCTGTGTTTAGAACCAGGCAGGGTGAATCACACTTGTAATTTCAGCACTCAGAAGATTGAGGCAGGAGGATCATGAATCAGCCTGGGCTGGGTACAGTGGCTCACACCTGTAATCTTAGCTGTTTGGGAGTTTGAGATCTGAAGAATCGAGGTTTGAGGCCAGCCTGGGCTACATAGTGAGACTTTGTCTTAAAACAACAACAACAAAAAGGGTTATGTTTATACTATACTGTAGTCAGATAAGTATATAAGAGCATTATGTCTAAAAAAAACCCAATATACATACCTTAGTTTAAAAGTACTTTATCACTGTCTGGGCACAGTGACTCATGACTGTAGTCCCAGTAGTCGAAAGACTGAGGAAGGAAGATCTCTTGAGCCTAGAAGTTTGAGACCAACCTAGCAAGACCCTGCCTCAAAAAAAAAAAATGACTGCTAACAAATGCCAGCTATCATCTGAGCTTTCAGATTTTTGCTGACTTAGGACCTTCCCTTGATGCTGATGCTGTTGACTAGTCAGGGTGCTGTTTTTTGCTGAAGGTTGGGCATCTATGGAAGTTTCTTAAAATAAGACAACAGTGCATTTTGCCACATTGATTGACTCTTCCTTCCATGAAAGCTTTCCATGAAAGCTAGCTGTTTGATAGCATTTTGCCTACAGTAGAACTTCTTTCAAAATTGGAGTTATTTCTCTCAAACCCTGCTGTAGCTTTATCAAAACAGTTTATGTAATATTCTAAATGGTTTATTGTTAACATCAGCAATGTACACAGCATCTCCATTAGGAGTGGATTGCATCTCAAGAGACCATTTTCTTTGCTCATCCGTTAGAACTCCTCGTCTTTGAAAAGTTTTATCATGAGATTACAGCAACTCGTTACATATTCAGGCTCTTCTAATTCTGGTTCTCTTGATGCTTCTACTACATCTGCAGTTACTTCTTCCATTGAAGTCTTGAACCCAACCTCAGAGTCATTCAGAAGGGTTGGAATCAACATCTTCCCAACTCCTGTCAATTGATATTTTGACCTCCCACGAGCCACAAATTGTAGATGAGCATTGGCTTCAATTTCAAGTCACCAGCTGTATTAGCCCCTAGCAATAGAGTCAGCTTGTCCTTTGAAGCATCGAAGCCATGCACTGACTTCTTCCCCCACTCACTCCTACCCCATGTCTTCCTATTCACAATACAAACCAGGCACAGATCCTGGGTTGAAGTGTTCATGGGGTAAGTTTATTTTTCCTCTTCTTTATCCATACAGTCAGTATAAGAACAAAGCTTGTGGTAAGCACCAGGAAGCCCAGCATTGACTTCTCTCTAGCTATGAAAGTCCAAGGTGGCATCTTCTCCTACTGTAAGGCTGTATTGTCCTCATTGAAATCTATTGTTCAGTGTAGCCGCCTTCATCAGTTATCCTAGCTAGATCTGCTGGATAACTTCCTGTGGATTCTGCATCAGTACTTGCTGCTTTACCTGTACTTTTATGTTATAGAGATTGTTTCTTAAACATCATGAACCACCTCTGCTGGCTTCAAACTTTTCTTCTGCAGCTTTTTCACCTCTCTTAGCCTTCACAGAATTGGAGAGTTAGGGCCTTGCTCTGGGTTAGACTTTGGCTTATGGGAATGTTGTGGCTATTTTGATCTTCTGTCCAGGCCACTAAAATGTTTACCAGATCAACAGTTAGGCTGTTTGATTTTTTTATTGTTCATGAGTTCATTGGACTAGCATTTTCAGTTCTTTCTAGAAGTTTCATTCATGACTTAGCTGTTAGGCACAAAAGACCCAGCTTTTGGTTTAGCTTGCCTTTTGACATGCTTTTTTTCACTATTCTTAATCATTTCTAGTTCTGGTTTACAGTGAGAGACCTTTAAGTCTTCTTTTCACTTAAATACTCAGAGGCCATTGTAAATTATTAATTGGCCTAATTAATTGGAATTGATCAGGGAATAGGAAGAGCGAGAGATGGGGGAACAACAGATAAATTTACCATCTTACATGAACACAGTTTGTGGACTCCCTAAATAATTACAATAGTAACATCAAAGATCACTGAAGACAGATCACCAATGACAAATACAGTAATAACACAAAGTTGAACTATTGTAAGAAAAGACAAAAATGTGGCACAGAGACACAAAATAAGCATATTATTTCAAAAATGTCACCAATAGACTTGCTCAGCATAAAAAACACAGTATTTGCAAAGCATCACAAGATGATGTATGCCTGTATGTATTTATTCCCTCCTGTCGTTAACTCAGAATAGTTTAGGAATTAAACCATATCAATAGCAACAAATCTACTTTCATTACATATAGGAGTGTAAATACTAAGTAAATAATTTTGATAATAAAAACTTTTAAAAAACTAATAGGAATAGAATATGAGCATTATTTCTTTTCAAAAAGCCTTTCCTACCAAACCTGGAAGAATATTGTCCACTATTTACAGTGAACCAAGCATTCAGGAGGCAGACTGAGGCAAGAAGATTAAGAATTCAAGGCCAGCTTTGGCTACAAAGTGAGTTTGAGGCCAGCCTGAGCTACATAGTGAGATTGCCTGAAAAGAACAGAAAAAAGAACAAATTGTGTGCGTGTGTGTGTGTGCGCGCAGAGAATAAAAATGCTGTGGAGAAACACAGTGCACAACAACCAAAAAAATGTAACTTCTTATTGTGTTTTAAAATTTCTCCTTTTTTCAGGTTTCTTATGAAGATGTGGATCGCTTAAAGGGATTGGCAGTTACTGAAAACATGAGGGTCCCTCACTTCCTGCAGGACCATGGCCGGTACATGGAACATTTAGAGAAGATCATGGAAGTGAATGAACTGACTGACACAGAACTGAAGGACCTCATATACTAATTAGCATTCTTGCAAACATAGCTCAGCTATACCTCCAGGTATTTTACCACTTAGGTGCAGTTAGCACCAGCAGATTTATAAAAGAGGATGACTGTTTACTTGAGTTTTCTGAAGATGGTCTTCAGTATCCAGCTGAATTTTTAGCTTAAGTACAAACCTTAAACTCTTTCCCTAAAATGTTTCTATTGGCTTCAGGGAAAGTTACTCATATTTCATCTGAGTCTCAAGAAAGTCAAATGAAAATCCTGCTGAGCGTGTTTGAAGCCTCTTGGTTGCATAGAGTGATAAACTTCCATCTGATCACAGAGGCCAGCAGTGTCCTAAAAGGTTATATTTTTTCTGATAAATAATGGTAATTGTATTTCTCTGAAAATTTAGTTTTGTGACATTCAAAAAAAATTCTAAGATTTCTTATTTCTCCCACATGTTAAAGAGACTGGGGAAAAGCAATTTAAGATTTTTTCTTTAAGTCCTTTATTATTATTTCACCTTAAAGGAACTAAATTAGAGGGTTTTTTTTTTCTTTTTTTTTTCCGGTGCTGGGAATCAAGCCCTTAGGGGCCTCATGCCTGCTAAGAAGCATGCATGTACTCTGCACTCTGCCCCTGAGCCACATCCTCAGCTCTCTGAAAAGTGCTTCTTTTAGTCTTTTCTTATTAGAGAATTGCCTCTTTTTTTTGTCCACTTCTCTCTAAACAGAACTCTGTTTTCATTTGCTGAAACATTTTAATTTTGCCCCTTTAAATTTTTAACAGTTTTAAAGTCTTCCCTTTGTATTATGTTATATAAATGATAAATGTACATTGCTGAGAAGTTTGTCTACCCAATTTAAAATAGTTGGGAAAGAGGAAGGCTACTCACCTGTTTTGGAATATGTAACAAGAAGGGGACATTTGCCCCCATTTAGACAGATCTAGAATAAACCTGACCATGCTCTGAAAATGAAATTTCTGGGCATTCCCATCTGATAAACCACCCTTGTGACACTTGCCTAGTGTGTTTTATCAGGATCCTTGACTTCATCAACCAGTAATGACATACTTTGAATTAAAAATTAAGAGTTCTGTTTTGTTATATTTTTCCTGCTATTAGATAACGAGCTTTGTAATTGATCAGTTTTGATTTATATTGGGTGTTATACTTGGAAACAAATTGTTCTTCATACACCTTACTCTAAAGATCAGAAAGAATGCTGCTGTAAGCACCCCAGGCAAGATTGCTACAGCTGTTTTTACCCAAGGCTATCAAAGAGTTTTATCTTTACCTCATTTCAGGCTAATATGGTGCTATTGCTGCAAAGCCTGGTTCACATTCATTCTAGATGATTTTAGGAAATCTTCTGTAGGTTAGGTAATGTGAATTTTCTCTTTCACATACCTAGAAAGGCTTGCCTTCCAAAAAAGAATGTTATAGCAAACAGGATATACTCTAGTTGGTGCCTAGAGGTTCTTAGAAAGCCACACAGCATCTTGCCTTTGGCAGTAGAGGCCCAGGTCCTTTGGAATACTGAAAGCCCCCTCCTACCCCACATACATTGTGCCATGCTGTCTGGCATGACTCCACAGATCTGTTTGCCAGGTGGGGTCAGAGTGCACCAAGATTTATCAGACACAGGAAATTTACTCTTGACACCTCAAGCATGTATCTCCTTGTAGTAGAGTTGTGTATACTTTCAACTTTGTGTAGTGTTTTCTGACTTTATCTAAAACTCACAGAAGGTAATTATGAAAACTGTGTTGTAGGAATAGACAGAAATGGTGATGTTTACATCCTGTGATTTAAGCCCAGATGCTTTATCAGTTCAACATTTGCAATCAGTAACACTGCTAATCTTACTTTATGGTTTAAGTATAAAGGAAAATCACAGAAGCCTTAATTTTCTACTGATAGGATAATTTGTAGTGGCTCAGTAGTCCTGGAATTTAAAGGGGACAGATATTTCTGTGTCTGATTTGGGAAAGGAACTGCTTTCTTGCCTTACTGCTTTGGTGTAAAATGAAAAATAGGAGCATTCTGAATACGAAAGCGACCTTAAGTTACATTGATTGTCTTTAAGATGTTTTAAAAGTTAGCAGTGAATCAAAAGTAGTTTCGGAACAGTAGAAATACATAGAGCGTTAAGTTTTCAAAGTTGAAATTGAAAATTAAATACACGTTTATTCATTCTCTTTCTTGAAATAGAGATAAGTCAATTTTGTTCCCTAAAATAAAAGTTTAAATAAACAGAAAGTTACATCAACAGTACTTAGCTGAAGATCATATGGATTTTAATTATAATTCTTTTTGCTATTGGCTATTGATTAGAATTCCATCAGTTTTGTTTACTGTAATTCCAACATGTATCAAAGACAAATTTTGATAAACTATTAAGTTTTAATATCAGACGGATTCAAAGTAAAATTAATGTTTGCAAACATAACTCTGTAGTTTTCATTTCTGAATATTTTTATTTTTGTAAAAGTGCTTTAAATTCGTATTGTTTGTTTTGTTGTATCTTTTCAGGCATTTTGTGTCTACCTATAACAGAGAAATAGCTTTGAGGTTCTCAAATGAAGTATGTGGATATCTATGCATATAAACTTCTGTTCTTTGAAAACTGTATTTTTATTGTGGCACTTCTTATTTTCTGTTGCGTGGTAATTATTGAAAGGACATCAGTAAATCTGACTTCCCAGTGTCCTTACATATAGAGAAATGTTACATTTACTGTAGCCCACCTTTCCCCTGATTCCTTCAGCTCATAAGCTCTTGGGATGTATAGAGTAGGAAAAAGGAGAGGGACAGTTTTGTTACTGCCCCGTTCATTTAGTAAACTTTTATGCAGAGCCTCTTGAGCAGGATCTGTGCTGCGTGCCAGAGGTCCTCCAATAAAAAAATCCAGTGAGTAAGAGGCCTGGAAGCCGATTACAGCCCAGCCAGTCCTGTATTCAAAAAGTGCTACCAAAAGAATGGACACTGTAGGCAGTGGACCTGCCTGTGTGTTTTAAACAGAGGCAAAAATGGTGATTGTTGAGTTTTATCACCGCTCTTTGCAAAACTTGTGTTTGGAGCCTGAGCAGTGTTAGCCCAGTGGAAGGAGTAGACCATGAAAGCAGCAGCCTGGATGGGGTGGGGGTGTAGCTCAGTGGTCGAGTGCTTGCCTAGCATGTGCACAGCCCTGTGTTTGATACCCAGCATGTCAAAAAGGGGGAAAAAAAAAAGCACAACCCAGCCTGGATGCCCAAGGAACTGACACCTGTATCCTTAAGATGATGGCCCTTGATCAGGGACTGAGAGATGAATGCATGTGCCCTCACCCACCAGGGCAAGTAGCTGCTCTTTGAATTCAGAGAGCTTTGCCAGGCTAAGGGTTGTGGTTCATGTCTGTAATCCCAGCACTCAGGAGGCTGAAGCAGGAAGACAGAGCATTCTTGCTATATAGTGAGAACTGTCTCAAAGAAAAAACAAGTCTTATCAGCCAGCTGTAGTTTTTGTTCACTGAAATTGCCATAGCTAAAAGAATTAATGCCTTGAAACTGAAGCCAGAATGTGTGATACCAATGCTTGTAGCTAGCTGGGGAAGAGCCTTAAGAAGCAGCAGACACTGCGCCAGTGGCTCATACCTGTAATCCTACCTCTGCCTCCTACTCAGGAGGCAGAGATCAGGAGTTTTGTGGTTCAAAGCCAGCCTGGACAAATAGTTTATGAGACCCTATCTTTAAAAAATCCATCACAAAAAAGGGCCGGTGGAGTGACTCAAGGTGTAGACCCTGAGTTCAAACCCTGGTACTGAAGGAAAGAAAAAAAGCAGGATTTTATTGTACAGTACTTTCCTGGGGGTTGGGGGGATATCTGGACAATTTTTTTCCTAACATAGGAATGAGACCTAAAAAAATTCCTGCCATCATATATACCAAAGTTCCTAATGACAACAAATACTTAATTACCTGTGGTGTAACCATCTCAAATTTAGGTTAACCAGAGGACTTGGTTCTCCTGCCCTTGTACAATATCTCCATCATGTGTAGAGTACTTTTTCTAATAATTGCTGTTAGATCACTAAGAAAATGACCCTCCTGGAGTTGGGACGACACTAATTCTTTTTTGTCCCTGGTTCATGTTGAAAGATCTAATTTTCTCAGCAGTGAATTATTTGCAGGGCTGTACTCAGTAATTAGATATTAACGGAAAAGATCCTGAAGGCCTGCCAGGCAGTTTGAACAACAGCAAGAATTCTGAGTGGATTTCTGAGTGCCCACCTACAACTGTCCACCAGAGGGACCTCTCGCTCTTTTCCTGTTTCTTCCCACTCTGTCCAGTATTTTATCTTTGGCTGGCGGCCACTAGAGGTTTAACCTTTTTTAGTTGACACTTGCAGCTAAATCCTCACCTGTACTTTGATTTCAAGCAAGAATAACTTGTAGGGAAGGTTTGTGTATCATTTGAATTCAAGAGAAGGAGTTACCCAAGTCTCCAGTAGGCCTGTTCTTAACTCTGCTGCTGCTTCTGTCCATCTGAGACTCATACTGATAAGCTCGCCATAAAATTCCTTGAGATGATTTGGACTGAGTCTGCATATTTACTACTTACGGATCTTTTAAACTCAGCTGTTTTATCTTAGCAGCAAAATTAGCTTAGATGCTTCTCAGTAAAATCAGTTTTTCCCTTTTAGAGAAATAGAGAGAAGGAGCTATTGATGGAAGCTGTTGGCCAAAAGGGAGATTTCTCTTGATCACAGACATCTTAAACCCCATCTTGTTTGGGTACTCAGCAGCTTGCTGGCTCACTCCAGACCAAATATACTCAGACAGGTTAAGCCTCTAGGCTATTCAAGTAAAATGCAGAAGTCTGTCTCCTTCACATCCAAGGTAAACAGGCTTCCTACTGAGAAGTGGGCTTCTTTCCCAGGCCTGGTAAGCAAACAGCTAAGGTGTTTAGGGCTAGATATGTAGCTGGATCATCCATATACTGAGGGTGAGAATTAAGGCCTTTGCAGCCTCCAGGGTTCTACTGGAAGCTGTTGGTGGTCAAGGTCAAGACTGAGGCTGACTCCTCATAGTTCTGAGGCTCTTGTGTGTTCACTGCTTCTAGTTGGCAGTACACATCTTCTACTCAGGAGTCCCAGCACCAGAACAGAATAGAGATCCCCTCAGAGAGAGACTAAAATTCTCTGGTGACTTGGACTTCTTAGATAAGTAAATGACGATCGATCTGTGCTGTTCAGAAATATGAACACTTCTACAAATATGATTTATTCAGTGTTATCTGGCAATTACAGTAATGAAAAAATCCACACTGAACTCTGTTAGGACGGTGAAGTCAAGGACTCAAGATTCTTAATAAAATTGTCCCAGTAACAATGGGTCCCTGTTTATCGGTCAGCTTCAGTGCTACATGTTTTCAGTTGCCTTGCTGATTTCTGACAGGATTTTGTAGCTATTGTTCTTGTTGCTGAGTCTCTTACCTACCCTGTTAAAAGCCACACTAAAATTCTAAGTAAACAAAAGCCACCACAATTCATCTTGACACCATCCACCCGGTTTCTAACCTCTTTCCACTGTTATTTATAGTAGGTTCAGCCACATTTCTAGGCACCATGTCTAAACCAGCTTCCCTCCACATTGATATTTTTCAAAGTGGGAGCCACAGGGCACCGTTACCAATGCAGCAGGACCACAGCCACGCCTAGTCACTGTCCCATCATCAGACTGTGGGTTAAGGCATATGAAAGCTCCTCTGGTGATCACCATGCACCAAGTGGGAAGCCCAGTACCCGAGAGGAAGACTCACTGCCTTGGGAAAGGCGGTTCACAAATGACCCACCAGGGTCTAGGCCAGTCTGTACAGAGGGTCTCATCCTTGGATTCCTGACTCCCTGTCCTTGGCTTTAGTGAGTGAGTGAGTGTGTGTGTGAGTGTGTGTGTGTGTGTTTGCAGAGGGAGTTATAGTCCAGGAAATTCATAGGATCTCTCAATGCATAGGACTGGGATGATGTCTGTTTGCCAAGAGATGAAGCATTTTTTGAATTTCTATTTTAAAATGGCACTTCAGAGTGTCTCAGAACTCAGCAAAGAACTGCACATTACACAGCAGCTAGGGCTGGCTGGCTGCCACCCTTCTCTGGCTACAAACTTGGGCTCTATCCAAAGTAGCTTGTTCTAGTGCAGTAACACAACCCCAGCCAGCTGCGCTTGCTCCTTATCTCAGCCGAAGTTGGGTCTTGATATTTCCCGCCCCCAACAGTCATTTAATTAAATAATTCATCATAACGGAGTCAGCAGGTGCTTAGGCGGTTGCACCTTCCATCATAACTACGGATTGAAACAGCCTGCTAAGCAGACATCATTAGGTACCCCAGAACCAAAAGCACACAGTGAAGCATGCCTTGTGTGGTTTGACCCCCAAACTTAGGAAAACAGAAGCAGCTGGGAGATCCTTCAGAGGCTCTTTCTCCCCGACTCTCTCCTGTCCAAGCCATCTCTGCCAGTCACCTCCCCGCAGAAGCAGAACTCTCCAAGGACAACACAATGCCTTCTTTGCCTGCCACTGTCCTCCATAGGCCTTGGAACTTCACTGCCCTGCCAGACCCAAGATTGCCACCTTACCTCACCCAGCCTGGTCACCCAGGCACAAAATCAGAGGAAAACAGTTCTACCCTCTGTCCCTGGAGGGATGGGGTGGCACCTAGAGACACCCCCTTGGGAAGCAAGAACCAGAGGCCCTGGATTCCTCTGCCCGCACCTCACCTTTGCTTTTAGGACCTGTCCTTGCTGTCCCAGGCTGTACCTGTGCCTTGACCATCCCTCTGTTTCTGGGGTAATTCTAAACTCTCAGGTCAACCTCAGCTACCCATTCAGTTTCCAGGAAGACACAGGAAATTTGGAGACTGGAACCATGCCTACCTTTGTCATGGCCACTTGTTTTCCACAGCCCTCCTTGGCTTACTAACAGGCCCCGGCCAATTGTACCCACTCCTTATTGCTCTCTCTCTTTTTTCTTTTTGTGGTACTGGGTTTTGAACTCAAGACCTCATGCTTGCTTGACAAGCACTCTTACCACTTGAGACACTACACCAGCTAATATCCATTTCTTATCACAGTAAAATTTGAGTCCTTAATGCTCCTCCCCCGAATGATCAAACCATTCATCACAACGGAGTCAGCAGGGCACTTGCATGACTGCATCTTCCATCACTGACTGTCGGAACTCAGCTTTTGAAGCAGACACCAAAACCAAAAGCCCACGTATGGTTTGACCCTGCAAGTCAGCTTTCCCCCATCCCCAACCCCTGCCACCATTGAAGATAACATGATGGTGGTGGTTGTGATGTTTACTTTGTGACAAACATTTAATCTCTATTATAATACTGCAAGACAGGAAGAAATATCCTCATTTTTCGGAAAAGGAACCTCAGGTAGGTCAAGCAACTTCCCCAAGTCACACCGATAGAAATTCCAGAATAGATTTGAATAGGATTTGGGGCCCATCACATCATTACAAACTAAGATCTCAGTGTCACTAAGGACTTCCCCCACTCTTTTCCTGCCAGTACCCCTATATTTGTTGGGGCCTCTGGCTCTACTGGGTCCCATTCACAAAGGGAAGAAAATGCCAGAGGACTAGCTCTGCTGCTCTGATGCAGAGTGTGGTGTGGAGGGACAGGTGAGAAGCCGGCCTCACTCCTCAATTCCAGGGATTTCTCTGTTTGCTACACACTTCCTCCACATCAGGATTTGTCCTGGGTGTCAAGGCCAGAAGAGGGACCAGGTGGAGACCTGCACCACCCCAAGTCTCCTCATGGCCTGCCTTACTGCTGCCCTTGGAGAGGCAAGCACAGCCACATTCCACTAGACTTTTGGGAGCTATGTAGCTCCCCTCCCTCACCTCAAACTTCTCCGTGTTCTGTTGCTTATCTGTTGCGGGAATCTCAAGCTGAGATACGGGACACTGAGGCAGTTTAGCAGGAAGCAACATTTTATTGTGCCGGCACAGACAGCGGACTCGTGTCCAAAGGCTGAGCCCCATCCGTTTCATGGGGCCAGACCTAATCCTTAGTACTGCTATGGGCAGTAATTGATCCCACTGCAGATGGGTCTCCTGACACAGTTTTCCTAGCTATAATTTTAGGGTTCCATTCATGTGCTCCACTTATCCTGAACTCTGGGGGTGGTAGGTCATATGCAAGTTCCAGGTGATTCCTAAGCCCTTAGCCATCAGCTGTACCACCTCGGTCACAAAGGCTGGCCCATTGTCTGACCCAGTTGACACAGATTCTCCAAACCAAGGGATGATTTCCTTCAACAGACATCTGGCCACCTCCCGGGCCTTTTCAGTCCACGTGGGGAAGGCTTCCACCCACCCTGAGAAGGTACAAACAAACACCAACAGATATTTACATCCTCCAATGCATGGCATTTCACTGAAGTCCAGGATTAAGTTTTCAAGAGGAGTTCCACCAACATTCGGGGCACAAGGGGACACTCTTGGTCCTTTTCTGGGATTACTTTTGGCACATAAGGTACATCTCTCACATATTGTCTTACTTATTGCTGGAGAGCCTGGGGACATAAAAATGCTGGGCCAGGGTGGACTCAAGGGCTGTTCGCCCTGAATGAGTTCCTTCGTGGAACTGTTTGACAAATGTAGGGGCCAGTGACTCAGGTATGGCAGTGCAGCCATCAGTAAATTTCCACCATCCATTTGGTAGAAGATTTCCCTCCTCAGTCTTAGGCCATGCCTGTTCTTGTGGTGTGTGCTATGGGCCCCATTCAGCTAAGGTGCATGGGAACAAGGCAGCTGTCAGAACAGTTGGGGCTGGTCCCCTTGTGAGGGCTGCAGGTTTGGCCTCCCTGTCAGCTTTCTGGTTTCCCCAAGTAACTGTTGTATCTCCCTTTTGGTGCCCTCAGCAGTGTATAACTGCCATCCGTTTAAGGGCCCACACAGCATCTATCAGTTCGAGGATTTCCTGCCCATACTTGATACTTTTTCCTCCCGAGTTAATGAGTCCCCTCTCTTTATATAAGGCCCTGTGAACATGAATGGTTGTGAAGGCATCTTTGGAATCAGTGTAAATATTTACTTGTACTCCTGCAGTGAGCTGTAGCCTCCACATGAGGGTGACAAGCTCAGCCTTTTGTGCAGAAGTCCCTACCAGCAGCAAGTGAGCCTCAATAACTGAGTCCAAAGTCACCACCGCATAACCAGCAAAGTGTGTGCTGCCCTGGAAAAACCTGCTGCCATCTGTGAAATATTCAATAACCTGATTGCTGATTGGTTGATTGGTTAAATCTAGCCAGCTCAAGAAAACCTCATCCATAACCTCTAAGCAGTCATGCTTCGGGGGCTGGAGCCAATTGGCAATAGAGTGGCTGGGTTTAGAGTCTTAACAATCACCAGCCAGATGTGTGGATTTTCACATGGCATGCTCTGGTATTTGACCATCAGAGAGTTAGCCAATAATTTCCCTTGTACCCCATGAGTGTCAGGACAGAGTGGGGAACCCAGACAGTGAGTTATTGCCCTATGGTGAATTTATCTGCTCTGTTACCAGGGCAGCAGTGGCTACCAAAGCACACAGGCATGGTGGCCAGCCTTGGGAAATGGCATCAATTTGCTTTGATAAATAGGCCACCAGGCAGTGCCAGGAACCTAGCAGCTGGGTCAAGACTCCTACAGCCGTCTCCAGTCTCTTATGTACATATAGTAAGAAGGGCTTCATTACATCTGGCAGGCCCAGAGCACAGATTGGTGAGTGCCTTTTTGATTTCTTTAAAGACTTTCTCTTGTTCCTTTCCCCATACCCATTCTCCCCGCTTTGTGAACTCATAGAGGGGTTTGGCCAAGAGGGAGCAGTTAGGTATCCAGATTTGACAGAAACCTGTGGCCCCCCAAAATTCTCTGATTTGCCTGTGGGTCTTAGGGGCTGGGATGGAACATACAGCCTGTTTCTTCTCAGGGCTGAGCCTGTGTTGCCACTAGGACAAGAGAAAGCTGAGGTATTTGACAGTGTTTTGGCAAATCTAGGCCTTTTTTCCTAGAGACTTTATATCCTGCATCCCATAAAAAAAGAAAGGAGAAAGCGTGTCCTTTCCATGCAGTCTTCCTGAGTTGGTTAGCCAGCAGGAGGTCATCTATGTACTGGAGGAGTGTGCAGCCATGCTGGTCAGCTGAGAAGGCTTTTAGGTCAGATGCCAGGGCAGTTCCAAAAATAGTGGGTGAATTTTTAAAAGTTTGTGGTAACTGATTCCAGGTTAGTTCCCCCTTTCCCCAGTGTTGTGATTTTTCCCATTGAAAGGCAAAAATGGGCTGGCTCTGTGGGGCCAGGCAGATACAGAAGAATACACCTTTAAGATCTAGGCAGGTAAAACACTGTGCCGCAGCTGGGACAAGGCTTAAAAGCATGTATGGATTTGGGACTATGGGGTGTGCAAAATGACAGCTGCTGAATTTACTGCCCAGAAGTCCTGAACTGGCCTGAAATCCTCAGTACCTGATTTCTGGATTGGCAATAAGCATATGCTCCAGGACAACTGACAAGGTCAGAGGATTCCCATATCTTAAGAGTCTGACAAAGTGCTTTTGAATTCCAACCTGGGCCTTGAGAGGAATGAAGTACCATTTCTGGTTGATAGGGGTGACTCCCAGCTTTAATTCTACCACTACTGGGGGCACATTTCAGGCCAGACCTAGAGGGTTATCTTCAGCCCATACTCCTGGAACCTTGAAGGGAAGGTCAGGTATTTCAGGAGTCTTCCCATCAGGAGCATAGAGCCGCCATTCCTCATCTTGTGCAAGCATGGGGATTAGTGTCTTTGCCTTGGGTCCTCTCAACTTAAGGCTGCTGTGACATCTGAATCAAAAGTTATCTGTGCCCTCAGTTTGCATAGCAAGTCCCTGCCCAACATGCCCACAGGGAAATTGGGGAGATAGAGGAATTCATGCCTTAATTCATGACTCCCAAGGTTGCATTGTCTAGCCATTAGGAAAGGGCCATGGACCCAGTCCCCTGTAGCCCCAATAATAGTGGTATGCTTGATGGAAAGAGGTGACCCACTGGTTGGGTCACAACTGAATGTTCAGCACCTGTGTCCACCATGAGGTCAACAGAGTGGCCCCCTATTTTCATTTGGACCATAGGCTCCTGGGGGCCCAATAGAATGGAGCCTGGTCTGTCCTAGTCTTCCTCATAGCCTTCCAGACCTGCCAGACTGACAATGTTTTCCTCTCAAGGACTGGCTCCCCTGTGGATAGACTGATATATTCCTTCAACAGCCTGGCCTCTGCCTCTAATCTGGGGGGCTTTTGGTAAGTCCCCAGCCTGCTTGGGACATTCATTCTTTCAATGCCCTTACTGATGACAGTAGGCACACTGTTTCACTCCCTAGCATGGGAGTGTCCTAGGGGCATTTGCTGTCACCCTCAGGGATT
Organism: Castor canadensis; assembly: GCF_047511655.1. NCBI lineage: Eukaryota > Metazoa > Chordata > Mammalia > Rodentia > Castoridae > Castor > Castor canadensis. The sequence goes on from NC_133387.1 coordinate 93,136,022, forward strand.
TCCTCTGCCCCTGCCTGGATTTGCTCGTCAGGGCCCACTTGACTGTCCGGCAAGGTCTGCTGCAAGGAGGTCCATTTTCCTTGGATCTTGATTGATAAACACCTTTGAGGCCACCTCCAGGAGCTGGCTAGTGTTCATTCCAGCAAATTCTTCCAGTTTCTGCAAGTCCCGCCTTATGTCTCCCCAGGCCTGGCCAACAAAAGCGGCACTTATCATCCTCTGGTTTTCAGTGGCTTCCGGGTCAGGGGGTGTACAAATGAAAAGCCTCACACAAACGCTCATAGAACTGTCTGGGACTCTCATCTGGCCCTTGGAGGATTTCTGATGTTTTGCTCATGTTCATGGTCTTTTCCCCTACATCCTTCATGCCTTCCAGTAATGCCTCCTGAAATCATTCAAGTTGCTAGTAATCTCAGCTATTATTGGGATCCCAACGTGGATCTTGTTCTGGAAAATAGGCATAAGCATAGGCTTGGGTGTTTAGGGTGGCTAGTGATCTTCTAGCCACTTCACAGCTGCCTGCGTCATACAGTGTCACTCTTCAGTATTAAATAGAGTCAAAAGAAGCTGTTGACAGTCTGTCCAGGTGGGTTGGTGAATCTGGATGACAGACTGCATCGAATCAGTCAGAGCCTGAGGTTTTTCCATGAAGGAGGGGGTGTGACGTTTCCAGTTGAGGAGGTCTGTGGTGGTAAAGGGCTGGTAGACAAATACCCATCCTCCTCCTTTATTTGGCCTTCCTTGTCATAATACATGGTGCTCTGGACTTCCCTCAGGGGCATCTGCAGGGCAGCTAGAGTCTGAGGAAAGGAGGGGACCTCACAGAGACCAGTCAGATGCTTTCGATTGAGTAGGGGATGTGGGGTAAGCACTGGTGTACTCAGAGTGGGTATTCAGTCCATAGGACTTAGGGAGGTCTGGGGAGTTGAGGCCCCAGAAGCTTCTGAACCAGATTTTATAGGTGTGACTGTCCCTTGAGTTTTTCCATCAGTGTCAGAGGTGGGGGGTATGGAATTGGGCACGGGTGGCAGAGGTGGATAGCGTGGCACATAGGGTGGTGTTACCTTCTCAGGTTCCTCAGCCAGTAGAGGCTCCTTTGCTTTCTCTCTATACTTGGAAGCTGGGGCCACCCTAGCTATCATAAGTCTACAGGCCTCTTCCAGACAGGGCCTTAGCCATATGGGCCAGCTGAGGACAGCATCCTGCCAGCAATCAGTATAAGGAAATTTTTCTGGGTATCTGGGCTTTCCTACAATTAGTCTATAAACTTCATTTACCACAGTTTTATCTAGTGACCCTTCTGGGGGCCACCCTACACCAAGAGCAGGCCAATCTACTTCACAAAGGACCTTAAGCTTATTAGGAGTGAACTTAACTCCATAGTCTCCATTAAATCCCCTTTTAAAATTTTTAACCACACACTCCAAGAGAGTGTTTTACTCTGATTTCCACCCATCTCCTCTCATTACCAGACTGCAAGACACACAGAAGGGGAGGGGTTTTGGAAGAGAACTCACTCTGTCCATCTCCTGCTGGTCCCTTCACAGGGATTTAGGTGTCTCTTTGGCTGTAGTGAGTCCATATAAACCTGGGACCAAAGGCCCTATTAGGGCTCACCCTTGACCATATGAGTTCACCACAGACCTGTGGACTGGGACTCCTCACTCATTTTGCAGCTGGGTTGCGTCTCAGGCTCGCACTTTCACATACTCTCACCCAGCACAGTACTTCCATCCTGCTCCCTGAATCTGAGAGACATGGTTTCACCCCGAAAGGTGGTTAGTAGCGGTCTCTGGGAGGTGATCAGTCTCCCCTTCAGCCTTCTGAGGCAGGCCTGAATTTGAACCCGGGTTCTTACCAGTCTGACAAGTGGCGCTCCCCTCCCCTCGCTGGTCCCACACCTCATCAGGTTCCTCTGTGCATTTGAGGCCCTCACCCCTACTCGCCAGGAGGATGAATCCCTCCTCCAGATCAAGCTGTCCACTGGCGCTTATTGACAAGGGAGGTGATAAATCACCGTCTCCACAATCCTGGCAATAAGCCCCCAAGAAATGTTGCAGGAATCACAAGCTGAGATGCAGGACACTGAGGTAGTTTAGCAGGAAGCAATGTTTTATTGTGCCAGCACAGACCCAGTGGACTCATGTCCAAAGGCTTAGTCCCGAGAACCAAGGGGTCTCACCTTATATACCCTTGCAAGTAGGTTACAGAAGCAAAAAGCAAGGTCTAATACATACATAGTTATATTTAATTCTATAGGCTACTTTACCCTAGTGCTACATAACTTTTCTCCCTCCCCAGTTATGTGACCCTCTCCACATTCAGATCTCTCAGGTTTTATCTCTCTGCTATGCCATCCCTATCTCCCTGCTACTTTGTCAGAGCTCAGGTCTGGTGTGTTTTCTTCTGATCCTCCTCCCTGCTACATACCCCTTGTCATTCCTCCCTAAGCTTTTATTCACTCACTTACTCCTCACATGCTATTATGTGCCAGGTTCAGGCATACAGAAGTGATAATCTGTTTCTTGGGTTTAAGTCCTTGTTCCAGGATGGCTTCCCAGGAAGACTCTTTGGATTTGCCCTCAGAGAATACACACTCTCCTTCCTCTTAATCTCTCTGCTGCAAAATCCATTTATTCTTAGTTGTGAGCTTCTTCCCTACACTTTAAAAACAAGGTCTCTGATGTCAGACAGAACTGAGCCCAAATCCGGGTTTTGCTGTTCACTAGCTGTGAGGCTTACTTAACTCTCTGAGTTCTGGTTTCCTTTCCTGGACTGGGGCTGATGTAAGAGGTTAGCTTGCTTTTAAAGTGCTCTTCTGTGTGTGTGGTGGTGAGGAGGCAGGAGGCAAGTGTCTGGTTCCTTCTTGTTCCCTACCACCTTCCTCTAAGTAGCCACTCCCCTCCTTTTCTGTGCACCTGACTTTGGCCTCAAACATGGGTGTTTGTAGACTGCATGGAAGGGGCTGGGGGTAGATAAGATGTTCCTGGAGCCTATCAACTCAGAAAGAGACTACAAGTCAACAGAAGGTGGAACTGATTATGGCTTCTTGCTGTCCATGCTGGACAGTTGTCCTGATCTTAGTGTCCTCCCAAGAGGCCTCAACCAGGTAGGCCCAGGCAGGGAGGTGCTACCTAACTCCCAGAAGCTGAGGATGAGTAAGCTCTGCCTTGCAAGCTACAGAATTAGCTTTTATCTCTTTATGGGATAGTTTCTTCAGGCCTTTGATAATGGCTGGTTTGCCTGCTCCATCCTGGGAACAGCTGCCCTGCCACCATAACAGGAAGAAGACTGTGGGCAGAGGACTGTGCTGGAAGGTTCTAGACCTGCAGGAATCACCAGGCTGGAGGCCCAGGTTTGAGTTTCATGGTTTTCTTAAAAGTGATGTAGAATGTAGGAATGGACCACTTTGCCTGGCTTCTGGGTGAGGCTTTTCAGAGCTGAGACAAACAATTGAACCTTCCTCTGCCCACATCTTCAGAGATTTACTGAGAGGCGAATACAGAATACAGGAGGATCCCACGATGGCTTGGTTAACTGGTTAACTCCATGTCTGGGGCCAGGCAGTTGTAGGAGTGCCATGTTATGGAGACACGCACCCTGGCCCCGCCACTGCCCCAGTCCATGGAGGAGTGACCTGAGAGGCAGGGGTCTTCCTGCCCCATGCCTGTCCCACAACTAGGCCTAGCCTGGGGGGGTGGATGACATGTGATTGATTAATAAAAAGCAACTGGAGTCCTCTTCAGTTCTCTCAGGGACTTTTAATTCACCTCCAAATATAAATTATTTCCTCATTCTATAATTAAACACTTGATGCTTTTGGTGAGTCTTTCCTAGCAGAATTGATATTCTGCTCTAGGGAGTGGCATAATAAGAAGAATTACGGAGGCTAATCCCCAAGTCTCCACCTCCTCTGTGAAGATTTCAGCACTCTTGGTCTATAGGAAAATATAGCGTTTATGTATCTTATTAAAAAGCGTAACTGTTCTATTGTCTTTTGTGTGTGGCTTGGGCCTTTTATTATTTATGTGTTTTGTTCATTATGATTATGGAACATTTCAAACATACACATAAGAAAGAAGACACAGTAGCCAGCCACCAGTGGCTCATGCCTGTAATCCTAGCTACTCAGAAGACAGAGATCAGGAGGATCGTGGTTCAAAGCCAGCCTGGGCAAATAGATGGTGAGACCCTATCTCAAAAAAAAAAAAAAAAAGCATCACAAAAATGGGTTGGTGGAGACTCCGAGTTCAAATCCCAGTATCGTAAAAGAAGAAAAGGAAGAAAAAGAAGAAAAGTAAAATGGGACTGGGTGTGGTAACTCATGCCTCTAATGTTAGATACTCAGGTGAAAATTGGGAAGATCATGTTTGAGGTCAGCCCAAGCAAAAAGTTAGCAAGACACCCATCTCATCGCCAAGCCAGCCCTGGTAGTGCACACCTGTGACCCCAGATATGTAGGAGGCATAGATAGGAGAACAGTCCAAAACTGGCCACAGGCAAAAAATGAGAGACCCTGTCTCAAAAATAAAGCAAAACCAGCTGGAGGTGTGGCTCAAGTGGCAAAGTGCCTGTCTAGCAAGCGTGTGGTCCCCAATACTGCAAAAAATAAAAAAAAAAAACAGAGTAAATGAACCCCCATGTTTCCTTGGCCCAGCTTCAACAACTAGCCACACTTTGCAGATGAATGTGTCCATTGGACTCCAAGGTCTTCCAGGAGATAGGCCATTAATGAATCTTAAAAGCTTCTATAAAACTTGTGCTTCCAGTTCTGTAAGCTTTGTTAAAATCTTGCCTCTGGGCTGAAGAGAGAGCAGTCCTCAGGCTGGAGAGGCTGGACCTGCAGCAGGGAGAAGCCCTGGAGGTTGAGTGTAGCCCAGAAAAGGCTGCTGATGGGGAGGGTGAGGCCAGGAGCCCGGAACTCAGTCATTGCCCCGGGGCAATGTTCTATTGGGACCTGAGACTTTCCAGGGCTGTGATCACAGTAGCTAAGCAATGATGTCACCCTAACATCTCAGCATGGCCTCACAGAAGATTGCTGCTGCCCAGCTAGTCCCAGCTTCCTGTGGAGGCTGTTCCTGCCCTAGCAGAGTGGAGGTGTTGGGGGGTGGAAGTCTTGGATGAAAAGGGCCGCTCTAGGCTCAAAGACCTTTCTCACCCACCAGGCCTGAGGATGCTGCTGCTTCATATGATGTGGCATCTCTGATACCACTAAGAAAACAACGCAGCATCTGAGGCTGGGCTGCCTAGGAAGGTGGGTAAGCTCCTCTCCACTAGTCAAGGACAGAATTGTCTGGGGAGGGCAATTGTTGTTCTAAAAACAAGGGGGAGTGAGGATCAGGTGCCCTGGTGAGTCGCAGCCTGTGGGAACTGTTGGAGGAAAACAAGTGTCCATGTCTCTCTGAAGATTATTCAGTGAGGAAGGATGAGATAGGAAGGGGCTGGAATTAGCAGTATCCCCCAAGGAAAGAGGGACTGTGTGGACTAATAGTGTTTAGAAGAGAAAACAAAGGCCAGTGGTCGAAAGGCCAAACCCAAGTACCTGTGATCTTCTCACCAGTTTGGGTCACGCCTGCATTCATCCCCACGGCTGGTAAGAACAGTAAATAAGAATCCTTTCCACAAGGGCCACATGCTTTTGCCTGTCCTGATCTTCATGAAGATGGTGCCAGGTGGCCCAGAACCAGTGCCACTATCTTTCACTAGAGTCTTACCATCATTCTTTCCTGTCCCTTCCTTGTGTTGTTGTGTCTGTGGGTGTATCTGAGACACCCAGGGAGCTAGGTTGCTCACTAAGGGTGGGCCTTTTCTTCCCTGCCTTCCCTGAGCCAGGCTGGCTGGAGCAATGCTGGCATGGCTGAACTTGTTGACAAATTGTTGAAATCCTTAATAACAGCTGTTGATACCTCTTGGGTATCCCTTCTTCCTGGGCCCACCAATGGGCCCTTCTTAGGTCACCCACACAACCAAGAATTAAGGCCTGGCTGGCAGATGTCCTGAGGACCCAGGCCCAGCTCCTGGTGTCTGATCTGGTTAGTGTCCCTGCCCTGTTACTGTTATCTATATCACCTCACCCCTGCATAGTGCAGTGCTTGATAAGGAACTCTTTTAGTATGGATGGATGAAACCCAGACATTGCCTTAATGACCAGGCCTGGCTTCTATGCAGCCAGAAGGTCTACATTCTGTGTGACTGGACAGCTATGTTGATAAGGGACAGAAATAAAGTCACTGGGAAGAGAGAGGGCAAAGAACAGGGCTCAACTTGCAGAGCTTCACAGGGCACACTTCTGGAAAGAAATGGAAGTCTTGGCAATACTCAAGACGGCACCAGCTTCCACTGAAAACTCTATCTTTTGGTACTCATCAATTTATGCAACTTGCTTCTATTTCAATCAGAGTTTGGAAGAGGAATGAGAGAGAAGGGGTGGGTAGTAATCATAGTAGAAGAAATGTATTGTGGAAATAATCCTTGAGGTGACTGAACCCACCCTTGCCTCTAACTCCTGAAGGTCTTTGATGTGTTTCGCTCTGTGCTTGATTTTGCTGGGGTAAAGTTAAACTAGGATGTGGTCATTGAGTGTAAAGCAGAATCTCTGCACCTTGGCATTACTGACATTTTGGGCAGGATGAATCTTTTTTGGGAGGGTGAGATGATCCTTTGCACTGTAGGAGTTTGGCTGCATCCCTGACCTCTTTCTACCCCTCTACTAGCTCAAGAGCACCATCATTCACAGCATGACAACTAAAAATATCTCCAAACATCACCAAATGTCCCTCTTTCCCTCACTGAAGACCATAATGCACCTGTATCAGTTGTTAAATAACAAGTGAAGACGGGCTGGTAAAGTGGCTCAAGTGGTACGAGTGCCCACCTGGCAATCATGAGGCCCTGAGTTCAAACTCTGTTGCTGTCAAAAACAAAAACAAAAAACAAGTGAAGACAGTGAAAAAATATGTGCTGGAATGCCCACTGCCAATCAGCTGCCAGCCAGCTCTGTTTCTGGTTGTATGGGCCTAGCCTGGTAAACTCCATGACTCATCTGTAAAAAGAAACAGAAGAAAGATAATAGGACCAACTGTACTGGACTCTGCTGCTGCTGAAGGCAGTTTTTTTAAAGTATATTAAATTGGATTGTTTCACTTAAAGTGGCTCTGTACATGGTTTAAGTTTGGCCTAAAGGTTTCTCAGCACATAGTGAGCTGTAACCTAACTTGATGTATAAACAGACTGTAACCTACTCATGTATCAAGTAGCTGAGTCTCAGCCAATCACAAACAGCCAGTTGCTAAAACCATGTTCAAATAAGACAGATATAACTTGTGGCCAATCAGGCTGTCTTTCTATGTCACTTCCTTTTCTGTATGCCATTTCCTTTTCTCTGGCTGTAAATATAACTTGTCCTTGTGATAGTGTGGGGGATTCTGAAATATTTTTGGTCTGAACTGTTTCAGATTACAAATAAAGCCAATTAAGAACTGCAAAACTAGGTTTGAGGTCTTTTAACAAGTATAAATTACCTATATTGATTAGGTGACAATAAGCCTGGGTTAATGATTATTTGAAAATAGACACTTGGACTAAGATAAGCTAGTGGTCCTAAAATCATTTTTTCCTGTTGTTAGAATTAAAGACCCTTTGGTGCTGAAAACAGACACACAAGAGATAGAGAAAATCTTGACAAGGCAATATCTTTTGATCAAAAGGGTACAAGCATGTACTCACTCCAGCTGAGCAGACACGTGAGCACAAAATGGCTGACAGTGGCTCCTCCTTATATCCCTGATGCAAGTGTACCTGCCCCTCAGCTGGGATTTGTCCAGGTCAAAGGTTCACAATCGTTCTCGATTGCCTAAAAGGCTTAGGGGATGGGTTAGGGCACGTAATTTGGTGGGCAATTTTTGTGGGCAATGGGGCTATACAAGAATCTGGAAGAAGAAACAGGAACCTTTTAAACAATGCAAGTCACTTAAGTTGGTGACCTGAGGAATTTTAAGTAATCTGAGGGTGACATATACTTTGATAGAAAAGATAATTTTTCTTACACTGTCCATCAAATACAAAAGGTGAGGCAGTCTCAGGTAACATCAATCCTTCTTTTCTTCAGATGGTGGAGGCTTATGTGCATCGTGTAGCCTCAAACTGAAAACCTGGAGAACTTGGTCAAAACCAGAGAAACTCAGAGCAGAAGATGACATCCCTGGCTTCAGAAGAGTGCAGTCCTCCATGGAGGGCCAACCTCACTTCTCTTTCCTTGTATCCTTAGGGTAGCAATGAGGACCCATGGGGTGTACCACTTATTTGAGGCTGTGGAGGGCACCTGGCTGCCCTCAGGAGTCACTCCTGATAGAGAAAGTTCAGGCTAGTGCTAGTAGCACTGCAGTGATGGCTGTGGGCTTCTAACTGCACACAATGAGTGCAGAGGTGATATCTCAGATCTCTCTGGGACAATGGGCAGGAAGGGAGGGGCTCCTACACCTGTGGTGATCTGTGATAGAGAAGGAAGGAAGCTTCCACTTGGTTCCTAGGAGCTTTAAGAGCTTCCTTAGCACCCAAACCCTTCACTTCCAGAAACCCAGTTCAGCTTCAGGAGACTCCCCTTAGCATCAACCACAAGACCTTCCACTGTTAGGCTCCTACTTGAACTATCTGACAATTGTGGAAGGCAGGAGGAGAAAAGAATCGAGAAAAAGGAGGGAACAGCTGCTTGCTGGTGGCTCATGCCTGTAATCCCAAATACTCAGGAGGCAGAGATCAGGAGGATAGCTAGCACGGGTAAACAGTTCGTGAGACCTTATCTCATGCCCCATCCATGCTCATCTCTTTGCTTTCCAGGACTGGTGGCCCAGCCTAGTCCATTGGGGAACTCCCTGGAGCCAGGGCTTTTGTCCAAACTGTATCACAAACAGTGCTTTGAGTTCTGAATTTTGCTCTTCTGCTGTGCTAGCAATGTGTGTCTGATCCTCTCTTGTGACGCTGGGCGTTGGCAGTGAGACACAACTCCCAGCCAGGTAGTCTTGGGGGGTAATAACTGATATGCCTGTGCACAGTATTGCCAGAGGTTTTTGGATACAGTTACTCAATAAATTATGCTAGAAATGCAATACTTCATTATAAATTAAAATGTGTGTGGGATGATTCTTCCCATTTTGGGCTAGTGGATGTGTTCTGAACACTTAAGCTAGGCAAGGCTGTGATGTTTGGTAGGTTAGGTGTGATACCTGTATTTTCAACTTGTGATATTTTGGGTGGAATTGGGACATGACCCCCTTGTAAATTGAGAGCATCTGTATACTTGTGAAAACCCACAGAATGTACAATACAAAGAATGAACCTTAAGCTATGGACTTCAGTTAATTATAATGTGTTAGCTCAGCAATTATAGCAAGTGTACCACAGTAACGAAACATGCTACTAAGAGAGAAGGTAGGAGGGAGGATATGGAAGCTGTGCTTGTGCCCAGTTCTCCTATAAAGCTAAAATAGCTCTTTAAAATAAAGTCTGCTAATGATGATGATGATGATAATGATGGTATTAATAAAAAACATAATCAAAATCAAAAAAGCAAAACCCACGTGGTCTGGGCTATAATAAGAACAGCAGCTTGTAGGCTCACTTCTGCCAATATTAGAAGCAAAAAGACCAGTGAGGTGTGGATGCGGTGCAGCTCCCTTCTCTGGCTCTAACTGAATTGCCCTAATGAAGGTGACTTAATTGAATTTCTCCTTTTCTCCCACCTCATTTAAGAAGTCTTTTCTGTCTACAAGTTTGGTGCAAAATGCAATCTGGCTATAAGGATTTGGGGCACATAGCTGGTGAAGACAGATGGAGGTTTTCCTTTTTTTTTTTTTTTTTGGTGGCACTGGGGTTTGAACTCAGGGCCTCACGCTTGCTAGGCAGGCGCTCTTACTACTTGAGTCACTCAGCCAGCCCTAGGTAGATGTTTTCATGAAAAAAGATGCCCAGCTGGGCAGCATCCTTAACTGCCCCTTAGGACTTCCGAGGCTAATGCAGCTGCTTTCTAGCTGCTCCCTGGAAAAGGACACCCCTCCCTCAGGATGGGCATAGCTGTCTGAGTACCTCAGAGTCCTCAGAAGAGGGCTTCCTTCTGGTGCCCAAGATGAGCGATACTCCTTGGATCAGATGGCCTTTGGTGGAAGAACGAACTCTTATCACAATGACCAAGAAGCCACTTGGTTCACCTGCTTGGTGACAGGTAAATTCTCAGCCCTGGTCTTCCCTGAGTGTCCAGTGTGGAAAGAGGAATAAGCCTTCAGCTACCACTGGGAACTGGGATGTCCTAGGTAAGGTAAGGTTACGATTTCTTTTTTCTTTTTTCATTTTTATGCCTTTACATTAATGTAAAGCATAGAGTTGGTATGCCAGAATGGATATGGGGCTGAGAAAAGCCCGGGTTTGGCTCTCATTTCTTTACTTACTGGTTGGGTGATGTTACGAGTGAAGTGGACAACCCAACCATGGTCTCTAGGGATGTATAATGATGGGCCTAAGAGAGAAACCAACCAGCTGAGGCTCAGGGAAGGGGGGCTGTGGCAGTTCACATGTTCTTGCCTCTCTTTCAAACCCTCCCAGCCTCCCCTCCCACAACCACAAAGGACCCTCCTTCCTTGATACACTCAGGTTTGTCTTCCTTTTCATTTTAATCTTTTTTTTTTTTTTTGGTGTTGCTGTGGGTTGAACCAGGGCCTTGTGCTTGCTAGTCAGGCGCTCTTCTACCTGAGCCATGACCTCAGTTCAGGTTACTTCCCAAGTGTCCCGAGCCAACAGTTACCCCTAGGTATCCATGGATACCTTGAGCTCCCCTCAAGGACACCAAAATCCATGACTCAAGTCCCTTATATAAAATGGTATATTTTAAATGAGCCCATAACCTAGGCACATCCTCCGTATACTTTAAATTATCTGTAGATGACATATAAACACCTAATTCAATGTAAATGCTGTGTGAATAGTTGTTATACTATGTTGTTTAGGGAATCATGACAAGGAACAAAAGCCCGTATAAGTTCAGAACAGACACCATTTGTTTTCTGAATAGTTTCCAACTGTGATTGGCTGAAGCCACAGATGCAGAACCTGCAGATATAAAGACTGTGTTTGTCCCTGAATCTACACAGGGAGACTCTGGGCTAGGAAGCTGGGAAACGAGTGAGCAGGGAGGTGTCCTTGTGATATAATTTTTGTCCTACACCAGGCGTCTGAAGCACAAATAGAGCTCTAAAGAAGTGTGGAGAAGAAGACGGGAGGAAGGATGGGCAGGAAAGGAGAGTGGTTTCAAAGGGTGCCAGGCAAGATGACAAGAGTGTGAGAGGCACTCAGGCAGTGTAGGTGGGGGAGCCACTGTGGGGGTGGCCACAGCCCCACAGAGAGGATCTGACAATGGTGGTAAAACATGCACGGCAGGGGAACACACCCCCTTTCTGCAATTGGGCATATTAATCTGTTTATTTTTTTCAAAACAAAACTAAAATCACCACTGAAAATCTTTGAGGAGGGTGCTCATCACAGTTAAAAGCTTCCTGTCACGCAGCCAGAATGTCACATCCTAGAGAGGCAGAATGAGAGCTCTGGCATGGCTCTGGCAGGCCGTGGCTTCCTGGGCCGGCTCCCCCGTCCTCTTCATCTCTGCTGCAGTCCTCATACTGCCTGCCACTCAGCCCCACCCTGCTGAGCTCAGCCAGCCAGAGTCAAGATGTCTCAGTGCTCGTTGACTGTGTCATGACCGCCTGGCACAGCCAGTGCCCAACATGCTGTCCCCAGGGAGGTCCTAAAGCATCCACCCAGCAGGCAGCCGGCCAAGGCCCGCTGCTGAGTCCTCAGAATGAAGAGGAGAAGGCCCTGACTCTTCACCGGGAAGGGCTAACTCCTTCCTGCACCCTCAGAGGTCAGAGGCTGGAAGAATCGATATGGTGTCGTCATCGCTCATGCTTGATGTTGGCTTCAGCTCGCTCTAAGGTGACCCCATTGCCATTCCGGGCGCCGTCCTTCTTGCTCCAGTCCTTTTCCATATAAAACTCGGCTAGCACCGGGCAGTGTTCAGAAGCCACTCCGCCCCAGGACCAGTTATCTGGAATCCAAGGATTTGTAAGACCTTCTCTCACTACAGCCCAGTGACCTGAATTGAGAGGGAAGAGATCCAGAAATCAGGGCAATGGATGTCAGGAGGAAGGTCTGTGCTATTCACCTGTAAGCTGGGGTGCCCCAACAGTCCCTCTTAGTGGACCCATATCACTGGCCTGCCCATGCCAGCGCAAGGTCTTGGCCAATTTGATTTTCTATATAAATGAAGGTTGACCCACTTGGGCACTGAAACTACGCAAAGGCCAGGCCTCTCATCATCAAGGAGGAGCTGATGTCCTCCTCTTTTATGTCCTACCACAAATCTAACCAGCAAAAGTAAGTTTTTATTTTAATCTTGTTTTCATTTTTTGCAGTGCTAGGAATCAAATCCAGGGTGTCATGCATGCCAGGCAAGCATTCTAGCACTGAGCTACATCCTCAGCCCCAAGTAAGTATTTGACAAAGGGTCTGATAACAATATCCAGATGAGGGCCCTTTTTCACAAAGCAAAAGATCCTGAGGAGGAAAATAGATTCTTTCTGAAGGAAGGGTAAAAAAGAAACACAGGGGTTTATGAGGAAGTAAAGGTGTTTTAAAGGTGTGGCTGGCCTCTGCTGCTGAACTGCAGGCCACATCTGCAAGCTGCATTCATCTACTTTGATGACTGTCACTCCCCGGAGGCCCACTGAGAGTCCAGCGGGAAAACAGTGTCCAGACAGAGGAACCTGCTGGACTTCCAGACTGGAAATTCTAAGTCCCGAGGATCCTGGCCCTGGCTACATATCAGATACTCACACTGCTACCCAGACATCCCTACTTCTCTTATTTTAAGTTTCTCTTTGAAGTATAACATGTCCTTTTTTGGAACTCTGTAAAGCTGACAGTCAGGGTTCAGAATCACTGTTCAATCTCTCTCTCTCTTTTGGTGATACTGGGGTTTGAATTCAGGGCCTCATGATTGTCAGGCAGGTGCTCTGAATTTCTGCCATGTACCCAGCTCTTTTTTACTTCAGGTATTTTTTTGGATAGGTTTTCACACTTTTCCTCTGGCTGCCTTGGATCTTGATCCTCCTATCTATGCCTCCTACGCAGCTGTGATTATGGGCATCACCACACCTGGCTTGTTTGTTGAGATGAGATCTTGCTAACTTTTTGCCTGGGCTGGTCTCAATCTGTAATCCTCCTGATCTCACCTCTTGAGTAGCTAGGAGTAGAGGCATGAGCCACCATACCTAGCCTAAAAAAAAAATTACTGTTCTTGTATTTCATTAGAAGAATGTACTGCCTTCTAACTGGGATGGGGATGGATGTAGCGTGTGTGAGACCCCGATTCCATCCTCAACACCACACACACACACACACACAATACCTACCCACTGGTTTTTGTTGTTGTTGTTGCGGCACTGGGGTTTGAACTCAGCGCCTACACCTGGAGCCACTCCACCAGCCCTTTTTTGTGTTAGGTATTTTCAAGATAAGATCTCATGAACTGTTTGCCCAGGCTGGCTTCAAACCACAATCCTCCTGATCTCTGCCTCTTGAGGAGCTAGGATTACAGGTGTGAGCCACCAACATCCGGTTGTTCATGCATTGTGAACAGGGAAAGCAGAGTGACTCCTTCCTACCTGTGAAGACCTTCTTTAAGCTTCTGCTGATCCAGATGTTGTCCAGTGACTTAGAGCCTTGAGGATTCTTGGTGCTAATGTTGGTGAAGGTGTGGGCAGGAATCAGGTGAAGGAATTTCTCTCTCCTCAGGAGGTCATAGTCACTGTTATCTGGCCCTTGGCCAAAATCCCCTAAAATAATAACATCTTTTTCTCCTGGAAGTGGAAGGAAGAAAATCTGGAGTTAAAGAATGTGTGAAGGAACACCTGACATTGGCACCAGTCCCTGGAAATGGGACTGTGAGTCCCTGACTTGACTCCCCAGGGTGAGGACTGCAGCATGGTTCTCATTCATTCACCCAATCTTCCAAATTTCATGTGCAACTCCCTGCCCAAACTTTCTGAGTACATTCCTTTGGAAATGGGGGGTGGTGTGGTAACAGAAACCACCATTGTTGAAGCTCTTAAGAGTCCTAATCTCATAGTGGAAAAGGCCTACGGGTCTTGGCCAAATGTTTAACAAACATTTACATGGTGCCAACTTGGGTCCTACCTTGTGTGGGAAATACAGAGATGAATAAAATACAACTGTGCCCTCTGAGCTCACAGTCTAATGGAGAGACAGACATGTGAACAGGAGAGTAGAATGTAGGTGAAAATAAGAAACATGTACAGAGACCAACATGGCACAGGGAAGAGTATCCAGGGATGACTTCCTGGAGGTGATGGTTGATTTGGGTCTTACAGGACACACAGGAGTGCGTGGGGCAATAAGGATGACAGAGAACCCGTGTAGTAGGGTATAACGAAACAGTCTGGTTTGGGTGGTGGTGGTGGGGCAACCTGGAGTAGCTGGATGCTTCCAGAGTATAGAGAATCAAGAAGCCAGGTGTCCAAGAGGAGGCTAGAGATGTAAGTCCTGCCTGGCAGATCTATCACCTGAAGGTCGAATAGATCAGTAAAGCAGGGGGGAGGTTGGGCACAGCCTATTACCCATGATGCACATGGTTTACCATTCTCTAAGGCTATTTCTGAGGTTCAATGCTGTATTTAATGCTGCAGTGAGGGTGTATGTCCTTTCTGTCCTAAGTGTACAGTCCCAGTTAAAAAGGATTCTAGATAAATACTGCTGACCTAGTTTCCAAAGACTGCTCCAATGTCAACCCTCTTCAGCAACATTAGGAAGTCCCCTCTGCACCTCTCACCAACAGTGAGTGTTCTCACTAAAACAATTAATTTGGTTCATGAAGACAGTGTCTTCTTTCGATTTGGAGAAAAACAAGTAATGCTCCAGCTGTTGAGGTTGGAGTATCTATGTAGAGTATTTGGAATTCTGCTGCAAAGGAAATTGACCTCTTCCTCCTTGTTTATTAATCTATTCAATCATTTGTTTATGTCAGTATGGACCCCTGGTTATTTGTTTTATACATGGAGTTATAACCCACTACTGTTATTTACTTTGTTGCTCACTCTTTTAAGCTCTGGTTTCCAGGATCTCTTTTAGTAGGTCCCTGAATCCTTTTGACACCCACCCAGCATGTTTTTTGTTAGAAGGCTTTCATTCTTTCTGACCCCCATGCTCCAGGATCATTCTGGGTCTTTTCCATTCCAGTTTTAGAATCCACATTTGTCCAAGGAGCCCTAGCTTCTTCTGTTGCAGAATGCCTTAGAGGGTGCTGGGAGTGCTTTCGGAGTCTCTTCTTTGTACTGGGTATACGAGTGCTTTATTTATTGACTTATACAAACTCTTCATATGGGAAGAATACTGACCCTTTGTCATATATAGGAAGGTTTTTTTCCTAGCTTGTCATTTGCCTTTTCATTTGGTCTAAGATCATTCTGAATCATATAGATGTTTACTTTTTAAAAAATGTACTACAATTTGACAAAATTTTCCTAGAGTGACTCAAAAAATCAGGCAAATATTCACTAAGTTTTTAGGGTTTCATCATTCTTTTTCTTTTGATTTTGAGACAGGATCTTGGTCTGTAGCCCAGACTAGCCTTGAACTTGTAATCCTTCTGCCTCAGGCTCCTGAGTGTTGGGATTACAACAGCCTCCTGCACCACATATTTTAAACTTTAAGTGGAACAAAATGACAATCGTATTCTTTATGAGCAGTGATAGTTTTGTCTCCTTTCCCCCTACTTCCTCATTTCACTTTATTAATCCAAATAAACTAGGAGGAAAAGCGGCCTACAGAGATGCTCAGAAAGAAATAAAACCCTAGAGTGGTCTATCTGAGAGCTGCTGTTCTGGCCACAGAGAACAATCATCCAGTTGTTTTCCCTAGTGAAGAGAAAACAGCTGGATGACTCTGAGATGGAAGGTGGGCTTTGCCATCTCCCAGCTGGGCGGTCTTAGGCAAATCACTTGGTCCATTAACCAGGGAAAACCCACCCACTTCCTACTGGCTGTTGTCAGGATTGGAGAAGCCACAGAGCACCTGGCATGGTCATTTTGAGGGCATTTCAGGCCTCCTTCTCTTTCAGTCTTCTGAATCAGATTCACAGAGAGACCTCAGAAGAAATTAATATTTGAGTGTAGATAAGGACTATAAAGTGCACACCGGGCCAAAGTGGAAAGTGTTTCTCTTTAAAGTGCTTTAGGCATTTCTCCCACAGTCTGCAGGAAGTAGAATAGTTATGAAGTATTTTCCAAGCAAAGTGAGTAGGAATTCTAAAAGAACAATGGACCCCAGCCAGCCTCTGGGGATTCCCATGAACACTGCCTGACCCTTCTAGTCAGAGAATTCACTTCAGGGAAGTTACATGACCCCAAGGAGTGGCATTTCTGTCACACTCTACAAGGGAGGCTTTATGGAAAGCAATTCACAAACAAAATCATAAATGTATCTGAGACACTTGGCAAATCTCTTTCCTTAGCATGAATTGAACATGCTCCAGTGACAATGTCTAGGGGAAGTCTAAAGTGAAATGACACAAAACACCACCAGAGGGCAATCGTGTGCTGCAGATGGTGTCCTCCTCTAGGCCCAGGAACAAAGGGGACAGGATGGAAGCCTTCCTTGCCTCTGCGTGGTCCCACATGCTAGATCAGAACTCTGCACCCAAATCAGGGTGAGCCTGAGCCAACTTCTAACAGGGAAGCTGACTTGGGAATAATATCAATGACCAGAACTCACACCTGGCCAGCATTATGACTGGTCACCAAGCCCTCACTGTGTGTGTGTGGCACTGTGACCACTTCCTGGACAGCATGTCATATAACCATCACCAGTCCGTGGGGGCAGTCATTCACCATCTCCACTCTCTCTGCAGGTAGAAAGCACAGACTCAAGAGAAATGGAATGGTTTGCCCAAAGTCACCAGGCCAGCCCTCAAATCCAGGGATCTTCACAGGGCTAGGCTTGAAAAGCCACAGAGTATGAGTGCACTGTGGCATACCAAGAGCTTGGAACAGTGAATAAACAAGTGAATACCTCAGAATTAAGGGTGGCTTGATTTGGAGAGGAAGAAAGAAAAAGCGGCTGCATTTATGGAATAGGAAGGAAAACTGATGGTTCTGAAAGACTGAGGCAGGCAGTTGGTTCCCAAGGAACAAGAGATGTCTTTCCTGGGATGCAGACCTAGAAAATTTGGGTTGGAAAAGATGATTGGGATGCAGGAGAGAGGCTGGTGTGAAGGGTCAATAGCCCAGTTCTGTGGAGCTCTGGTGACGAAAATGAAGGTTCTCTTTTTGAACAAGCTCATCCAGAGTTCTCACAGCTCATCCTTCCAGTTAAACCCGAGGTAGTGACAACATGGAGGCAGCTTTGCTTCTGAGAATGTGGAGGTGCAAAAGCCCTGATTCTCCTCCTACAGCTACCTGCCTGGTGGGCTCCCTAGTTGTTCCCTTAGCTCCCAGAAGTGAGGGGAAAATGCTTGGGGCTGATTTCCTCAGAGACTCCCTACAAATATAAAGTCCCAGTGATACTGAGGGGCTGTCCTACCAGATGCCAACCATGACTACGCACCCTACTGCACACTTGCTAAGGTCACAGAGGAAGACCCTGTCCTCAAGCTCTGGTCAGGTCTGAAAGAAAATTGTACCAAAGGGCAAGCATAGGACCTGTCCTGCTAATGTCAGAGGATGCACATTCCACACAAAGGCAGAAAGGTTGGGAGTTTATGAATCAAACAGTTTCTGTTTGCTCTGGGGGAAGAGGCTTTGTCTGTGTTTGAGCGGAACTCCCCACTAATTGATTTGCCCTGTGATAGGCTGTACCACTTCCTCAATCCCTGAGTCTGAAGTGTTATTAGTTAACAATTAATTGGCTATTAGTTACAAGTAGGGAGACTCAGGGGGCATGAGTCACTGTCCCTAGCTGGATGTGTCAAGGCCGAGCCAGGCTGTGGGTCAATAGTCCCTTGACAACCTGAATAATAACCTGCCTGAGCTTTTCTGACCAAAACCTAACCTCTTCCTGGATATCAAGGGAAAAAGTGGTGATTGCTAGAGAAATTATGAGGCAACACCTTATGCTTCTAGGTAAAGAGAAGTTTGAGATGGAGAACAACAGAAAAGTCCACAGATGGGAAAAACTCTCAAGTCAGGCAAGAGACAAATTGTAGGTGAAGTTTCCCACACAGCTGCTCTTTGGATGGGGTACTAATCTTAAATACCTAGCTATCTTCCTTTCATTAACTCTGCTCTGTCACAGGAGCACATCTTTTAAGAGAGGTCAAAAAGCCACAAAGCTAATACCTTGGAACCCACACGTGACATCCTTTGAGATAAAGACAAGACCGTGCCTGGGATCACCAGGCTCCATGAGATGCAGGGTTGTGATCATCTCCTGTCCCCAGGACTGCTGACAAATGGCCAGACTAAGTGGTCAGAAAGATGCGTTGGAGGACATCTTTCTTGGAGGTATGGCTGCCTCCCCTGCACACAGGAAAAGACATCGTCCTACCTTTCAGGGTTTCCTGTAGGGTCTGTGCAAAGCTTGCCAACCGGGGGCCATCACTGTGATTCTTGCTGGGATTCTCTCCCCCTGGCAGGGCCAGGGTGGCCAGGTGAAGGTTGACAAGGGTCAAGTCATTACTTCCCACCTGGGCAGCAGGAAACGAAGCACAGGGAGAGGGTTAGAAGCTCCTGTTTCCTATATCCATTACAATCAAGTCACAAGTAGCTTCACGCACAGAGCTGATAAAGGTAAAGGAGAACAACGCCAGTTCTTACCCCCAGGAGATGACTGTAGAGTTTCCTAGACTTGGACCTACAGGAACAGACCTACTGTGTTCTATCAGCCCATCCTCCAGCACCACTGCAACATCCAACTCACCCCATACTCCTTTTTTTTTTTTGCAATGCTGGTTTGAACTCAGGACCTACACCTTGAGCCACTCCACCAGCCCTTTTTTGTGATGAGCTTTTTTGAGATAGGGTCTCAGGAACTATTTGCCTGGGCTGGCTTTGAACTACTGTCCTCCTGATCTCTTGCCTTCTGAGTAGCTAGGATTACAGAAGTGAGCCACTGGTTCACAGCTCCATACTCTTTCTTAGTACCTAAAGAACTAGACATATCTGGCATTGTCGGGACTTCCCCCGCCCTTCTATGCAATTGTGTAAGAGAAGAAGGGCCTCCAGCAGCTGGTTGCTATAAAGATTTGGGGCCCTTATCCATGAGCCGGCCTAAGGTTCCCCTGCAGGATGCCCTGTCGGATGTCTCCTCACCCACTCAACTCACATTCTACCCATTCTCCTTTGGAGTCTTGTCCCTCTGGAGCCTCCTATGTCCTGATGTTGACTTTAACTTGATTTTTCACATACAGAAAACTCAAAGCTCGCCGAGGCTGGTCAACAGATGTGTCTGTCCCTGCTCCCCAAGGCTAGGTCTGTGATCTGCAGCCATGTATGTGTAGGGGTAGTTTATCTTCTGGGCCATCACAGCCTTACTCAGCCACTCAGGGTTTGGCAATTACTCAGCCGCTCAGGGTTTGGCAATCCTGGCCTTCCGTTTGTCATGGCAACAAACACTAAACATTGCCAAGAAAGGAAGGGTGTGTGGGGAGTCCCCAGGAAGCAGAGGTTAGCAGTCTTGTCTTGCAGGTGTAGCTCCCGTTTGCCATGGTTAGGACTGACAGCCTCAGAACACCAGAGAAACTACCTTGACGACAGGGCTGGGATGCACTCCCTAAAGGGATGTGCCTGGAATGTATCCCAGACTACTTGTTTGGCCTAGAACATGACCTGAAGTACAAGAGGCCATGTGCCTGGCTAGGTGACTGCTTTAGAGGATGTGGGCCCATCACTCATGACCTCATAGCATTTGCTCATTAGCCCACTAAAAACTGCTTCTTGTGCTAGAAATGGCACACATCTGTGATCCTAGCTGAGGCAGGAGGAGGCTGAGTCAGAAGGATCATAAGTTTATAAGGCCAGTGGGCTTCATAGTAAGAGACTGTCTCAAAACATCAAAAACAACAAAAACCAAAATAAAGCAAAACCCCTTTAGTGCCCTTTAGTGACACCAGCTCGTTCTAGCTGTTGCTCCCCTTGACCCAAGACAGAGTAGCCACTTGACATTAAAAAAAAATGGGGCCCAGCAAAAGGATTGTGAGTTTGAGGCCAGCCTAGGCAAAAGTAGCATGAGTCCCTGTCTCAAAAACAAAATAAAAATCAAAAGGGTTGGGGCCATGGCTCAAGTGGTAGAGCACTTGCCTAGCATGTATAAGGCCCTGGGTTCAACCCCCAGAACTGCAAAAAAAAAAAAGAGGGGGGGAGGGGAACAACGTGATGTGATGAGGCTTTAAAGATAATACCTGACAGACTTACATGTCAGTACCACAGGCACAGGTGTGTAGGCAGAAGCCCATCAATATCATAAGCAGGGGGATGAGAGATATCACTGGGTACCACAGCAGATACCCCAGTGTGTGACCATGCACCCATCTGTCACCTATGCAGCTGAAGTGTGAGAGACAGGACATGGGCTTATAGCCGGAACACAGGGGTCACCCCTAATCCCGCCTCCTGGCTGGAAAAAAGCTGTGCTGGGCAAACCCCAGGCTCCAGAACTGCTGGGAAGCACATAGAAAGAAGGGGTCTCATGACCCAGCAGGAGATGGGCTTGTGGGGCTCTGGCAAGGAACCACCCAGCCCAACCTGGGATTTCACAGTTAGGAACCATGGGGATAAGATTCATTGACTGGCAGCATGGTGACTGGGCTTCTGGCTTCTCCCCCTCTTGCCTCCCAACTTCTGAGTGGTCTGATATTCAAGAATATTCTCCAGGACATGCTGGAGAAGGCAGGCACTCAGACGGACCTGCTCAGCTGCTCCCAGACTGGGTGACTGGAGGCACCCGGGAAGGAGGGCACATCTGGTCATCAATGATGGGGGCCCTGGTGCCTCAGTCCAGAGCCCCTCCTGAATCCCCTCTGCACTTAACAGTCTGTCAAGAGGCCTCTTCTCCCAGGAAGTGAGTAGTTGTGAGGGAGTTGGCCTGGGAAGGAGCCAAGGGAAAGAGGCTCTTCACAGCAGTTCTGCTGTTCCTAACGTGGCCATTTCCAAATACCAGCTTCACTAACCTGCACCAGGTAGGCTGAAGAACTGCTGAGGGCACTTTTGAAAAACAGTTTGGGCTCTGTCCCAGAAATTCCATCTGGCTGAGGCTCCAGGAATCCTTGACTTTAAGAAAATCTCTGTGGGTGATTCTGATCTATGCCGGTTTTGGGAACCAGCCACCTGATCTCCTCCCTTTTCTTTCTTTCTTTCTTTCTTTCTTTCTTTCTATCTATCTATCTATCTATCTATCTATCTATCTATCTATCCATCCATCCATCCATCTATCATTGCCCAGGTTGGCCTTGAATTCCTGGGCTCAAGTGACCCTCCAGTCCCAGTCTCCCAAGTAGCTAGGACAACCTACACACACCTAGCTTCTCCTCCAAATCCTTGCTGAGATGTAGTGTTATCTCTGCTGAGAGGCCCTTGCCATCCCTTTCATTCCTGCCCTGGACAAGGTCACCTGCCAAGGAAGCTCCAAGGAGTGGGTGCTGACCCAATCCTGAGAGAATAAAATCAAAGCAAAATGAGGAGGCTTCTTGCTTATAGTTTTATGCAACCCCCCACCAACATCCTTTAGAAGGAACTGGACCACACAGATGATGGGGAGAAGGTACCTTGAACCTTGCAAGGTATGGGCTGGGGTCCGTGGGCTTCCCATGCCCATTGCTGGGTGAGCTCTCTTGCAAGGCAGCATCTCTCAGCTCCACCCCAGCTGCTGTGTCCCACAGGAATCCTGAGTGCCCAGCTCCCTGCGGTGGAAAGGGAGAAAGAGTTTTGGTGTCAAGGTCCTAATTCTGCAAGATGCAGTCAAGTACTGGGTAAAAGAGGCAGGAAAGGCCAGACAGAGAAGCAGCAGGCTTCTCCTTGTTGGAGTCTCCAAGATCACTCACACAGAGGCTATTTCTGTAATAAAGACCATACCCCCAGACCACAGCATGCTTCACACACACTACCAAGGCAGAGCTTACATACGACTGCCATGGCCTAGGCTCTTCCCTTTTTGGGAGGAGATGGAAGAAGCTGAGAGTAAGCCCAGGGTTATATCATGAATATATACACATGCCATAAGGTAGCCGCTCATACTCCTATTTGCCAAATGAGAACACTGCTGCTCAGAGAGGTGAAGTAGCTTCCCTAAAATCCCACAGCTATCAATGCTGAGAACCAAAACTAAAGACTCCAAGAGATGGCTTTTGCTTGCTGATTAGTTGCTGCCTCCCATGATGGTGCCAGGCATCTAGTCATTCATCTGGGTATTTGCCGGATGAATGGAGGTCAGAACCAGTCCTACTGCTTTATCTTGTCAAGGGCCCTTCACAGATGGATAGGGCCTTGTGTAGAGGTCTGAAGCTGGGTCAGAGGCCCCGAGGGTTGTGAGGAGGGAAGACACACTTTGGGATATGTGGGTAGAGTCCTGGGCTAACTCCCTGCCATCTCCGGAATCAGAAAGGCTGCTCCAAGTCTGCCTGCCTTTGCTGCTGCCCTGGGCCTTGTGGAAGAAGAAAGGCTCTTCTGTCCTGCCCACCCTACTCCAGCCTCCGCAGCCTCCACTGGTCACCACAGCGCTTCTTTGGTACCTGCTGCCCAGGAGGGATTAGCATGCTATCAGACAGGCAGGCTGGCAGTGCTTGTTGCTGCTTCTCTAAGTTGCAAAAGGAGAGGAAGTGACACTGTACAACCATCATCGTGTGCCACCATCTCTGAGTCTCCAACTTCAGCTCAGGTTCAAGCCACACACCTGACGGGGTCCATGCTTTGCCTGCAATGAGTGATTAGGAGGTGGGAGGGAGGAAGGGGCTGAGCCCAGCGCAGACTTCTACAATGTGCAAGAATCTCCTTGCACACCCTAGGGAGGGAGCACTAGTTTAATGAGCTCAGTCCCAGATGCTTCAGGGGCTAAGGAACCTGGGCAAGCCTCTTGCTTATCTAAGCCTTGGTTTCCTTGTGGTAGGGCATGGGGGAGAATGAAGTCAGTATGATCACCATGTTGGCTTTGGGACTATCTTCTTGCTTTGGACCCCAGTGGCAGTGCCTGAGAAACCTTCCTCACACATTACTCAAGTCATCTTCTGCCTGAAAAAACGTCATGGCTAACCCCATGTGGGTTTCTGCACCTCTATCATGTGCTTATTGTGTCCCCAGCAGCCCTGGGCTTTTCTTGCCCCTACAATTCTGTGCACACGGCTGTCTACCACATGTGCACATGTTCTGACAGGCCATGGAGGAACAAATATTCTGCCAGAGAATGCTCGCAAGGCTCAAGTCAGAGCGCCACCTCCTATGGCAGAAGGACAGCTCTTGGGCACATCGTTTCTTCGTAGGCCCCCATTTTTTCATCTGTAAACTGCCTTTCCTGCTAGGGTGCAAGGCCTGGAGAACTGACCAGAAGGCTCCTGGATGTAACTCCAGGCCTTGGAGACAGGCAGCTGCTGTTACCACCCTTTCACAATGGTTTATTTATTTATTTATTATTTATTTATTTATTTATTACATTTATCGTCATTCTTGCAGTCAAGAGTAGCAAATAAAATGCATCATTGTGTTCACAATGGTTTAGAGACTGAACATTGGTGACTGCAGATACATTTTGCTTGACTCACACAGCAATTCAGAGCATTTTTTTTTGCATTATCGGCGCACATTTAAAATTCAGGGAATTTCACATGAAAATGAATCTGGGAGATTTGGTCACACCAGCCCACAATACTCCATGGTAATGCCTGGCCAGAGCTAGAGGTGACAGCAACCTGAGACAGGCAGAGGCTCTCAGTTCAGTTGCCATGCTGCCACATGCACAGTCTGCCAGGTCCTGCCTTGGACTCGGTGCCCAAAGCATTCTAGCACATGCTATCTCGAAAAATCCTGGAGTCATTCTGTGCGCCAAGGAAGGGGCTATGGCTCCACTGCACAGATGAAGGATCTGAGGTCAATTCTCCATTCTCTCTGCAGTTGCAGAAGGTTCTCCAATGGCCTTGACTCCCCTGCCTGGACTTGTGACCTGTCTTGTCCCTCCAGCAGGTTGTGAGATTCCTGAAGGAGTGAATGGGACCCTTGTTGATCTTTGAAAAGTGGGCACAGCTAGGGCTGGGCTGCTGGGTCTGTTTTTCTCACCTGTGTGAACTCAGCATGGAACCTAGTGCCTAGCACAGAGTAACCTTTCATAAAAGATTTGATTAATGAATGAATAAAGTACATCATGAACCCTCGCACACCTGCATACATGTAAAGTGCTATTTTTAAAAAAGCAACGCGATATTATTTCTATGTGGACTGAGAGAGTCAGCCTTGGGCTATGGTCACAAAGCCAACAGTGAATGTGTGCTGACTCACTGTCAGCTGCAGAAGCTGCTTCCATTCCAAAACAACCACCCCGGAGTGGGAGCTTTATATGCACGTTTTTCAGTTGTCGCTGAAAAGCGTGGAGCTTATTGTCAATAAATGTTTAATCCAGTATACACTCAGGATTTAAGAAGCCAAATTATAAAAAGTGTAATTTACATGTGTCTATAAGCATAGTAGGTAGACTCAAGATTTTAAAATCTGCATTTATAGGAGATAATAATTCCTCAACTCATGAACAATTATCAGAAGCCTTTTTAAAAATCTAAACCTCTGTTGAAATTAGACATTCTAAAGTGACTAACTCTGGGCTTGAATATAGTATGTAAGAGTGATAATGTTTATATATGGAAATTTACTCATACCCATAAGAATGATACTGTTGAATTAAAACAAAATCCAAAATAAAAATCTGCTGAAAGGTTCAAGAGAGCATTTTCCACCCCTGGAAGCAAGTATGTCACATATGAACTGCTGTGAATCAGTTCTCCTCAATGAATGATGGGCTTTCTGCAGACTTGGCAGAGTACAGAACTGTGGCCAAGGGATTACAAGGACAAAGGACAGAAATACCCACTTGCTGCCTTGGCCCTGGACAGGATTTCTCCTCCTCAAACCCTAAGCTCTCATTTCCATCTGGGCAGGAGTCCATTCCCGACCTAAACACTAAATGAGAACTAGGGCATTAGAAATGAGTGGCTAAGATTTAAAAATTGGGCAGAAATACAAAACTTCATCGAAGATACAGGCAAATGTGGAAGTCCTCTGGGGAAAAACAAATGTTTAAATAAGATGAACATGAAGGCCAGGTGAGGTACCTTCTGGAGCTGACTCAAAGGCTTCTCAGAGACAACAGACCTCCAGCATCCCCGGGGTCCCTTCCACTTACGGATGTTGGGCAGGATCGGCTGGTTTAGCTCCGTGCAAAACTGCAAAGACAGAGCACAAGTAAGTCAGTGTGTCTGTGTTCCCATGCATAGCAGCCTTAGAAGCTGGACACAGTGATTCTGAGTCATCACATGCTATTCACAGACTAGTTGCACTTCATCCCTGTGTTCTCAAGACCAAGGTTTACAATTTTACTTGCCCATTGAAAAATAAAGTTCCCAAAACAAAATAAAAACCAGGCAAAGACCCATACAACTAAACTAATACCACAAGCTAAAAAAAGCATATGCTGCCCACCTACAAAATGATGAATTAATATGGAAGACCTTCCACTCATAGAGTTCGATTCTCTCTGTAGCATCTTGCCCAAACCATTCCAAGAGGGTTGCCAGAATCCTTTTCATATTTGTGAAACCAGAGGACTTGAGGTGCCAGGAGCACCTGAGTCAGTGTCAAATCCAAAGGGAGAAAAAAGATGATCACACTGACAACAGGGAGCTTAGTTTAGAGGGGACAAAAAATGACTACCCCAGCTTAATCCCAAACCACCAGCTTGGTCACTGTCGTTTCCTGTCGTGGATGGATACTATGCCCATTGTATGGGGATGCTCTGTGTACGACTTTTTTGCTTATACATGTTCCATGTGTTGTGGGAACCATAAAATGACCACAACTAAGGCAGAACACAATGCACAAAGTAGGACAAAGAGCTGAAAAACTGACTTCACAGAATTCAGACCAACTCTTCTAATGAATTTCTTGGTGTTGGTTCATTCGAGGGGTTCCCAGGATTGGCCAAATTTGAGCCCAGTTTTTGAGATACTTCATCTGTAACCTGCCCCTCCCTGGTGACAGCCTTTGGTCCCTCAGTGTACCTTGGAGCACTCCACTCATCTCTTTCCCTACACATCCCCAAGTGAGGGCTCCCTTCTGAGTACTGTAATGGCTCTAACTCTGATTATACTTATTTCCACCATATCAATTTTCACTTCTGTCTGGAAACCCCTAATCTGTAGCTGCTGCTCAGATTTCTCTCCTCAGTGTTTTGTTTGATTCTTTTGTGTTTTTTGAGACAGGGTCTTGCAGTGTCACCCAAATTGGCCTGGATCTCAAAATTCTGTCATAGACTCCTGAGATTAACAGGTATGCACCACCAAGCCTTACTGTCCTAAGTTCTGAATTGCATTTCCAACTGCCTCTTTAACATCCTAGAACCTCAAACCAGCAAGTCCCCAACAACAGAGCTTCCTCTCTTTTCCTGCATCTCAGTTTCCTGCATCTCTGTCTTCCCAGCTTTTCCCTTTCCTCCTTCATTCCATGTCTACCAAGCCTCTACCCAGTGACTCTACTGTCATCTGTGTATGGAGCTCAGTCCGCAGCTGGGCCTCTTTCAGATCCTATCTTCTCTCACCTGGCCACTGGCATGGTCTCTGGGGAGCTTTCCTGCCTGTCATTTGATCCATCTCCATGCTGAACAGTGAGTCACAAAAACCTTTTCATTCTCCAAGTGCAGTCTGCAGACCACCAGCATTACCATCACCTGGCAACTTGTTGGAAATTCTCGAGACTCATCCTAGCCCTGCTGTACCAGATGTCCAGGTTGGGACCAAGTGATCCACGCTATAAGAAGCCCTCTAAATGATCCTTGTGTGTGCCAAGGTTTGAAAAGTCCTATGGCTCCCCAGGTTTTCCCAAAGCATCTGTCCTAGATTCTGGCAGTGCTGGGGGTAGACAGCCTCTGGCTGGCAGAGAGCTGCTCTCATGCTGGGGGTGCACATTTAGTGGCTGAGAGAGGCCAGGCTCTAAAGGTCTGGTCTTTGTTCCCACATTGCTTACTCTTTAGAATGGAAGATGAGGCAAAAGCAAAGGATTCAGCTAGTCGCTTCTATAATGACAAAACTATGGAGAAAATAAGAGCGGGTGAACAGAGGGGAAGTGCTGGGAGGGCTACATCAGATCTTTTTTTTTTTTTTTTTTTTTTTGATGGCATGGAGTTTGAACTCAGAGACTCATGCTTGCTAGGCAGGTGGTGCTCTACCACTTGAGCCACTCCACCAGCCCATAGGTCTATGTTAGAGGCAGTTGCTTTAACAGTGAGTCATCCAAGTGTCCGCATTTCCCCATGGTGGACTCCAAGGGACAGAGACTATGCCTGGGTCACTTTTATCAAATCCTATCTGGCACAGAACATGAATTCTGTTTGCTGGTGAATTGGAAAACTCAAGGAGATCAACCAGTCTTCAAATCCAGGCATGACCTACAGAAAAGGGGATCCCTCCTTGGGGCTATTATCTCAATAATTGCCTCAATTTTCATCTGACTTTTTCACACTGATGAGCTCTATGCAGCTTAGTGTCTGGGGAGTGTCCTCTCTGCAATCTTTTTTTTTTTAAACAACATTTATTTATTTATTTTGTGGTACTCGGGTGTGAACTCAGAGCCTTCACCTTGAGCCACTCCACCAGCTCTTTTTTGTGATGGGTTTTTCAAGATAGGGTCTTCGAACTGCGATCCTCCTGATATCCGCCTCCTGAATAGCTAGGATTACAGATGTGAGCCACTGGCACCCGCCTCTTTGCAATCTTGTCATCAGATCGACATTGAATCCCCTTCCAACACTGCCTTGTGCAGAATTGCCATTGACAGTGCTTTTCCTGACTGGGTAGAGGGTAAGAGTAGCAGTGGGAAGACTGTACTACAAGATGAATCCGCTTGGCCATCCTCAGATGGGACATGAAACACTTTTAAAAATGCATCCAGAATATACAGGCTATACTTTAGGGATCCAGCAAGGAAATCCACTGAAGCAAGGGTCCAGTTTCCTGGCAGGGAACCATGTGCTTGCTGAGCAATCATTGCAGCTGACTCCAAGAACAAGAGTGGCTCTCTGTTGCCACCTGGGTCTTCAACATTCTCTAAACAAGCCCCCAACCCAAGGCCTGGCTGCTCATCAGGTCTTCTGGGATGCACCCTGGAAGCTCTCTTTTAAAAAGGCCCCATCTGTACAGCTAACAGCATAGATTAGAGAGACCTAGACTCTGGGGACAAGGCTGTGCAGGGACACATTGCCTGCAGGCAGCTGTGCCAACAGGCTGGCTTTCCATGATGAGAAATCTAACCTCTCTCAGACCTCAGAAGGACTTTCAGATACTTGAGGACAGGTAGGTCTCTGATAACACCCCAACACACCCTAGCGCAGATGCTCTCATTCCTGGCAATACCACTGTGGTAGGAGCTGTGGCCCAGGCAAAAGGCACTGTTCCTCCATAGTCACCACTCTCAAAGATGGTCTCTGGACTAAGGTTGGGAAAGTCAAAGTGAGATCACAGTGTCACTTGTTAAAAATGCAAGTTCCAGTTGGGCCCATGGTGGTCTGAACCTGTAATCCCAGCACGTGGGAGGCTGAGGCAGGAGGATCTCAAATTTGACACCACCCTGGGCTACATATTGAGTTCAAGGCCAGCTGGAACACACATTGAGACCCTGTCTCAGAAACAAACAAAAATGCAGATTCCTAGGCTCTACCCAGTTCTACTTAATTAAAGGCTAGGGTGGAACCAGGTAATATGCATTTTTTGGTGGGACCAGGATTTGTACTTAGATCTTTGTGCTTGCAAAGCAGATATTCTACCACCATTTTCCTCTGATTATTTAATTTTCTTTCTATGGGATGCTTCATGAATGTGTGTCATCCTTGTGCAGGGGCCATGCTAACCTTCTTTGTATCATTCCAATTTTACTTATGTGCTGCTGAAGTGAGCACTTGCTCTAGTATTTTAGAGATGGGGTCTCACAAAATATTTGTCCAGGCTGGTGTTGAACTGTGATCCTCCAGATCTGAGCCTCCCAAATAGCTGCACTTGGCAGTAATCTGCATTTAAGAGCCTCTCCAGATGATTCTGAAGTTAAAGTTGATTTCATGGATGAAGGAAAGATGTGGCAGGCACTTTTGGTTATTTTTTATTTAAAAGCCTTTTACTCACTGGTAAGCTCTCAAAGTCCTAGGGACACACAACCCCTGAGTCCTACGGGCTATCTTAGTTTTGTATATCTTGATCCTCTCTCAACCCACAGAGCAGATAATCCCTCAGTCTGCTTTCTTCTTCAGTATTTCTTATGTTACTGGGAAACAATTAATGATTTAAGAGACCAGAGAGATAAGCATTGATAGCTGAAAGCTTTCTATGCCCAATTTTACGAGTTAAGTAAGGGATAGGCTCTTTTTTCTATTTCTTGAGAAAGGAGCTGCCAGTTTGTTAGAGGAGAAAACTACATTAGCAGTTCACAGCAAACCTCAAAAGGGAGGCACCTGGACTGGAGATGTGGCTCATGTGGCATAGTGCCTGCTCTGTAAGAATGAAGCCCTGAGTTCAAACTACAAAAAAAAAAAAAAAAAAAAGGAGAGGAGGCACTTTTTAGGTCCTTGCTACTCCAAGTGTGGTGCATGGACCGGAGCACCAACCTCAGAGAGCAGCCTGCTAGCAGTGCCAACTCTCAGGCCACTCCAGATCTGCTGCATCAGAGTCTGTCTTCACAGTATCCTGGGCTTAGGAAGCTTTGAAAGTCACTTGAGAGCCTTCCCGTTGGCAGGTACTATGCCAGATGCTGTTGGACACAACATCTCTGCTATCCCCAAAGAGCCCATGTTTGCCAGGTGTTCACGAAAGAAGCACTGGCCTTTGTAGAGGAAGCTCAAGCTCGGGTGTAAGTTCAAGGTTGCACAGCTGGTGTTAGAGGGAGGGTCTGAAATAGGTCTCTGATGCTCTACCACCTGCTTAGACCAGAGGAACAGGTGGAATGGGGCAGGTTCCAAGGGTTGGGGCCAGCCCTTCTCTACTGAACTCTTGGATCCCTTCTCCCAAAAATGTCAAAGGAAAACAAAAGCATCTTCTGAGAGACCTTAATCTGAGATCAGCTGGTTCTCAAATTTCCTGCTTCACCCACATAGTCAGAAGGAGAAAATAATAGTGTTGTGAGTACAAGTGACTAACCAGGGCAGAAAGGTCAAAATGGCAAGGGAAAGGTGTGTGTTATTCAAAAAAGTCTCCCAGCTAGTTCTGCTCTGCAGAGCCTGACTAATACCATGTACTCTCACCTGTGTTTCGCAAACCACAGTGGCTAACTGATCGCCTGCCTTCATCAGAATTAAGCTGGCTCTTGTTCTTAGAACAGTGGATTAATGGACTCTGTTCCTGCTTGGCTGAATCAATCTCTGAGGTTAGCACCAAGATCTGTGTTTGTAACAAGTGCCCTAAGCAATTCTCAAGTTCGAGGAGCTCAAACAAGTTGGACAATTGCTGATGTAGAACTCAGCCTTCTGAGTTTTAATACCTGTGATCTGAAAGGACAGCTTTCATTATTGAAAAAGAAAAAACAAAAACAAATGTCATGTTAGCTTCCTCCCAGCCACACCCTGAAAGCACTTGACTTGCTCTTTGCAGCTAACCCCATGAGATAATATACAAGGAGCCTGGCTTGGTGCACAGCAGGCACACAGCAGGTATTTAGGGAATGTGTAAGTCGGTGGCTTCTCTCTCCTAGCATAAGTTACAAGAGCTACCATGGACACAAGTTGTTCTAGCACCAGACCAAATG
Source organism: Castor canadensis (assembly GCF_047511655.1). Lineage (NCBI taxonomy): Eukaryota > Metazoa > Chordata > Mammalia > Rodentia > Castoridae > Castor > Castor canadensis. The sequence goes on from NC_133387.1 coordinate 93,167,044, forward strand.
GAAGGTAGAATCATCATTGTTCCTTAGCATTGCCTCACAAACAGCTGGTCAGAAGGTTGACCAGTGCCACAGTTTGGATATGAGATGTCCCTGTAAGTAACATGTTAAAGGCTTTGTCCTCAGCTAGTGGTGCGATTGGGAGGTGACGGAACTTTTAAGATGAGGGTGTTAAGTCCCTGGGAGTGTGCCTTTGGAGAGAATCCCGGGACCCTGGACCCTTCCAGTTGTCTTTGTTTCTTGCTGCCATGAGATAAGTAGCTTCCTTCATTATGCACTCCTCACCATGATATTGTGCCTCACCACAGGGCCAAAGGCTAGAGGGTCAAGTGCCCATGGACTGAAACTTGTGAAACCATCAGCCAAAATAAACCATTCTTTATTAAAAGTTGATTGTCTCAGCTGTGTTCTATCACAGCAATGAAAAGGTGACTAGTACAACAGTGACCAAGAAGTGATGAAAGTCACTTGATCACCACCCCAGCTTTAGGCTTGGCAATAAGAAGCCTCAAAGTCAGACATATTAACAGCATGGGCACTAGCATTATGGAAATGCCCAAAAGTTCATGCCTAAAGGACATGACCTTAGGACTTCTTGATCCGGGTCTGCCCTGAATCAACTGACTGCTATCTCTGCAGTGAGAAAAGGGCTGACTCTCTCTTTCTCTCTGTGTCTCTTTCTCTTGGCAGTACTAGGGTTTTGTACTTGCTAGGTAGATACTGTACCTCTTAAGCCATGTTCCCAGCTCAACAAAAGGGCTCTAAAACTTGAAAAAAAATGTTATTTTTAGCTCATGGACCTTTGGACTTTTCCTCTTTACTTTGACCCCTCCCACTTTCTGAAAAGAATATTCCTTAATTCATCTGGTTCTGACTGGGGGTTTTACAACTTCACTAGGTGGCTTGCTACCACCAAAACTCAGAGGTCTTTTAAACTTTCTCTGGTTATGTTACAGCAAAACTTGGGTTCACTGAGCAATTTACAAAGATGTGTTGTTAAAGGTGACCATACAATTAGCTAGGGACAGAGAAGCAGGAGTACTGGTAGGCATTTTAAAGCAAACACCACATGGACACCTTATCCTGCTTCCTGGAAGGGTGGGGAGGCTATGTTTTCATTTTGAACCCTTGGGGCCAAATTTCCAGATGAAGCTGCTCCCCTGAGTTGGTGTTTCACTTGCTTTCCTGATTCTGGACATGACTTCCCTTTGACAATGAGTTTGCCACATGGTAACAAGCAATTTCCTTTGTGTTCTCAGTGGTGGCTATCAAAAACACCATCTATTTTGGTGGATTAAGAAGCCCAGGTGGGTTTTCCTTATAAAGATACATTGCCATCATCATGGCCCTGTCTTAGGCCATGCAGGGCCAAGAGACTGAACTTTCATCTGAATACTACAAGACCATAGGGCAAAAGGCAGACCATACTTTTTATATCTCCCTTCCTCCCTTTCTCCCTCTCTTCCTCCCTTTCTTCCCTCTCTCCCTCCCTTTCTTTCCTCTCTCTCCTTCTCTTTCTCTCTTACCTCCCTCCCTCTCTTTCTTTTTTGGAGACAGGGTCTCACTATGTAGCACAGGCTCGCCTGGAGCTTGTGACATTCCTACCTCAACCACCCTGAGTACTGAGAGAGACAACGGCTTTAGAAATGTTAATGGTTAGCAAGGGCTTATCCTTGCTAGGATCTTCTACCACTGGAATGTTACAGCCAGTGTTAGAAAGCAGTGCATCTCACACTCACTATATAGTGAGTTCAAGGCCAGCCTTGAGACCCTGTCTCAAAAGTAAAATGTTGATAGTTTGAAAGCCATATCACCTACAGGACAGAAATTGCTGTTCTACTGGGACCTATGTGCCTCCATGGTGATTTGTGGCCTGACAGGCCCAGGCACACCTCTTGGCAGAGATAGGGGCTCAAGCACTGAATGCAAGCAGCACAAACATAAAGCAAGTTAAAGAGTTTTCCAACCTCCTTTTCCCTCATTCTCAATGGAAGAACAAAAACACTGCTCAGGGTCAACGCCTTTTAAAGAGAAGAGCTGTGTTCCTTTAAAGAGCCAGGACGAGCACGGCCACCTCAGCTCAAATGTAAAACAGGTCCAAAGTAGGAAAGAGCACGAGGTGTGTGGGCTTCAGGGCTGCCCCAAGTGCTCACATAATAAGGCCATGGTGCCACCTCTACCATCTGTGCCCAGGGACCTGCTGAGGGAGTACAGGAGGTCAGTCCTCCTGCGTCTCAAAGGCCCAGGGAATAACTCACTTTTTCCAATAGCAAAAGAAAGACCTTGCCTCATTTCCTGGTAGCTTTAAGAGTTCAGAGGGCCACTGTTACAGGCTGAAAGGAGAAGGGAAGGGAGGTACTTTGGGACCCTGGGCCATGTCACTGAACATCTTTAGGTCTCAGTTTCCCCATGTGTAGCATGAAGGGATTGGAGAAGATGAGCTCGCCCAAGGCCATTCCGAGTTCTAAAATTGCATGTTTCTAGAGCTCTGGGAGGAGAGGTTGGAGAAAAGAAGAAAAGGCAGGAGGGAAGGTAAAAGTAGGAGTAGAAATACAAGATTCTCCTTTCTCCTTTCCTCCCTCCTCATGATAATTGCTGTGTAAACTTCATGAAGAAGCTGATGGCATTGACAGGACATTGAGTCAACTTTTAAAAGGCCTAAGCCTAAACAGGAGCCTTTGAAAAACTGCACCACTTTTCCTCAATGTTTCTGAGCCCCAGCTCAAGACCCCTCATTAGCTACCCAGTATAGGAGTTTACTCTCATTAGGCAGTATTCCTAGTAGGTTAAATCTAGGCAAATCCAGTAACAGTGAGAAGATACAGGTAGTCAATCCCCTATAATCAGGTTCGCTTCTAAATCCTGTAAAAACAGAGCCAGAGGGAGGAAGAATGGGGCTGCACTTCCTTATGTGTCTAGCAAATGGCAGAAACTTTTCATACATGGCCACATCAAATCCTAACACAGCCCCCTAAGGTACGCCCATTTGGCACTTTGGGAACCTGGGATTCAGAAGGGTGACATGGTTGGATTAAGCATGTGGGCAAGTAGGCAAGGCAGAATGAAAACCCAACATTCAAATGTACTCAGAAATACACCAGACCCAGTGATGATATATGTGCAGGCCTGTGTGCTCCACAGAATGCACATTCCAACTTCTGGGTTCTCTGAAGCTAAAACCTGCATGGCCACACTCCACAGCAATCAGTGTTACCATTCAGGCCTACTGTCCAACATGCCCCATGGTGGCTCTCACAATGACGGCCTTCCTCCTGGTATGGCCGCGCCCATTCCATGCCACATGACCAAGAGTTCTGAGCATTGCAAAGGACCCCTGCTCTAAAAGCTTGGGCCACCCTGCTCTGTTCAAGAAGCCCATAATCACCAGCCCATAGTCACCATGTGCCTCTGTAGGCCAGCTACTGCATGCTCTTTCCATGGGGACTAGAAAGGAGTTCTGCATGGCTGTTCAGTTTTGTCTATGCATTCTAATCATGCACAGGAAGAGAAGGAGCAAACAGGGAGACATTTCCTGGCCACACAATCACCTGATGATTGGCTGCTTTTATAGAACAGGAAAAGAGGCGCTCACAGGCCGTCCTGCCCCCAGTGGCTGCTGGCTCTGTTAACCTTTCTATGTTCCCTAAAGACACCTATCACATGGATCCTGAATAAGAGGTTATTGTAAGTCAAGTGAGGACCTCCAAGAAAACCCTTCAAGGGCAGTTAAAACATTTTTACTTACTTATTTGCTTATTTGCTCATTTATTCAAGGGCAAGTGTAAACTCAAAAGACTAAGAGGGAAGATTTCATGGGGATTGAAGGATTGGTGGGATCGTGGGCCACAAAAAGCACTCATTAGGGATTCTACACTTCACACTGCCACCACAGTCTTCATCAGTACCACATTCATCGTATATGTCTGCCCTTTGAGAACGTTCCAAAGGCTCTTCTCTTCTCTCAAGGTCTTCGGATGCTGTCTCTTAATTCTACATGAGACTTAAGAGTATGATAGTATGTGTGTGTGTGTGGTTTTCGTTTTTTCCTTTTCTTTAAACCGAGGCTTATGTCTTGCTATAAATAAACACAAGCTCAGAATAATTTATCAAGTAGGCAAAGAAAAAAAATGATGTATAATATTGTGCAGAGTCCACCACTGCTAACATTTCGGGTGGAGTTCCTCCTAGGCTGTTTCATTTGTGTTTATCCATATATTTCATTTCCCTACCCACATGCACACACACTTTTGTGCTCTGCTTTTTCTACTTATATTGGGCCAAGTTATTAAAAATTCTTCTAAAATCACTTCATGGGCTAGTGGTGATGGATGTTTCATTGGTCAGAAGGAATTTCTGCCTTTTGGGGGCTTTTTTCATTTCATTATAAACTTACCACACTACACACTCACATGCTCAAAGTCATTTTCATGACTTTAAGAAAAATTCTAAGAGTTTAAAATGACAATATCTTTGTTTTTCAAAGAAACCAGGAGCTGTCTTGCTCTGTTTTGTTGGGACAGGTCTCACTATATAGCTCAGGCTGGCCTTGAACTCTTGATCTTCCTGCCTCAGCAATCTGAGTGCTGAGATTACAGGCATGCACCATTATTCCTGACTTACTCAGGCGCTATTGGTTGTGTTTTGTTCTATTTTAAGATATGTACCTGTGATAAACAAATGGCAACACCAGGGATCTGGAGAATGAATCACCAAAGACATTAACCTCCCTAGCTGCAGAAATCTATGAATAGAAAGGATGTGACACATTTAAAAATTGTCTGACACTAAAGACAGGAGTCTTCACAAACAGCTTCCTTTCTTTCACTTGAAGACAAACAATCCTCACCTTTATTTTTTCCTCTAGGTTTGTTTGTAATAAAATGACTCTGAACATTTGTCCTCATGTCCACCTGAATTTGCTAAGATCATCCTCTCGTAGGTGTGAGGCCTCAGGCCAGTGGAATGGTTTGATCACTGTGTTTAACAGGGCCATGGGATTGCCTAGATAGAACACAGTGGAACTGTTTGTCAGCTCTGGTGCTTTAAACAAACCCATCCACACTCAAGCAGCAAATGCCACCTCCATCATTTGGGTTTCTCCTGTAGGAAGAATTCTTCCACGTTGGACATGCTTAAGTGGGGTCGTGTTCATTATTCAACAGTGAGGGCAGTGCTCTTATAACCTGTTGCCTCTCAAATACCCCACCTTCAAATATCATCCCTATGGGGTTAGGGCTTCAGCACAGAAAGATTGGGGGACACAGACATTTGGTCCATAATAGTTTTGGAATTATAATGGTTAGGAAAGAGACATCATTCCCTGCCCAACCTGAGTTTGTAGTCTGGGGATAAAGGCCAAAGGGGTGGAGATGGAAATGATCACCTAAACATAAAGCTGCAGCTCGAAGCTGTGCTATACTGGAGTGGTTTGAGAAGCCTGTGTGCATCCATTATGATGGTGGGGAGTTTGACTTAGCTGGGGAAGGCTGAAGAAGTGATGCTTGAGCCCTGAACTCAGGGGAAGAGGAGTTTACTATAGAAAGAAGAGGGAAGCTCGTTCCAGGAAGCAGGGGCAGCATGGATGAGGACCCTGTGGTGGAAGAAGCATGGAGAGTTTGTAGGAGAGAGAAGCCAGTTTGGCTGCAGTGAGATGGTGAAGGAGAAAGAAGGGTGGAATGAACTTGAAGAGGCCTGGCCATGCAGGTACCTGCATTTGGAAAAGGCCACAGCTACAGTGCAGAGTGCAGGATGGAGAGGACCCTTGTGGAGTGCTGGGTCTGGGGGGAGCAGGGAGGTCAGAGCCTCACACTGAGGAGGCTACCTCCAGTCATACCTATGAGAGGAGTGCCCAGCCCAATAATTCTTGGAAAAGTGGCTCTTTGAAGCTCAAAACCAGACAGTTTTAGGGCAAATAAAATAAGCACTTCTTTCCCAATTAGGCACGAAACTTGTAAGTAATGATTGAAACTAATTATTCAAATAGAAGCAGGTCTGAAAATAGCCATGAGTTTTGGAGGATTTTGTGGATATTTTAGGAGAGCGTGGGGGCAGCTGCAGGCAGCATGGAGCATATCCCCCATCAGAGCAAAAACACTGGGACAGCCATGCCATCGTTCACACCAAACATGCCTCTGTGATTGGAAGGTTTTGACATTGCCTGAAACACTCTAGTAATGAAGTCTGCAAATGCAGAGAGCTTCATTCAGTACTTCTCAACTGAAATGCTAAGACCCAGATTCAGCAGGAAAGGCCAACCATGTGTTATAATATTCAATCTGTGAGCACAAAGTCACCTGCCCCTAGCTTGTATAATGATAATTTGTTTCCAAGGACAAACCATATTGACCAGACCCCTCTTCCCTTTCTGGACCCTTCTTTCCTCTTTAACGTCATCAGGTAAACAGGCTCAGGTAGGATGGATACAGAGGAGCCTGTCACAGAACCTAGATAACCACCCTACGGTATAATAAGATCATGTGACGGTTAATCTTGATCATGAACTTTATTGGATTGAGAAGTGCCTGGGAAATTTGTGAAGCTCACCTCTGAGCGTGTCTGTGAGGAGGTTTCCAGTGAAGATTAACTAAGTGGGTGAAAGACTGCCCTGAATGTGGGTAGTACTACCCCATAGGCTGGGGGCTGATGGAATAAAAGGGGAAAAGGAAAAAGCCCACTAGTTCAGATCCCCTCCCCTCTCCTTTCCTCCCCCTCCTCTTTTCTGCCTCCTCTCCCCTCCTCCCCTTCCCCTCTGCTTCCTGTTCACCATGAGTGAGTAACTTCTACCACATGCTTCCACGCCCATGACATTCTGCCTCGCTATGGGCCCAGAATCAACAGAGTCAAGGACTGTGAACTGAAACCTCTATGACCATGAGCCAAAATAAACAGTTCCTCACTTCAAGTTGTTTATGTCAGGTATCTTGTCACAGTGATGCAACAGTAACTAAGAGAGCATTTTTACCCCTGTGGTTTCAAAGGTCCAATACAGCAACCTAAATGATAGGGATAGGGAAAAAGAAGATGGCAAGATAGAGAAAGAAAACAAAAAAGGGGAAGGACTAACAATTACTTAGATACTTCAATCCAAAGAAAATTACCTAGAAGTAGAACAAAGGTGGTATTTTGCCTCTTACGTGAGCACCTACATACTGTGTAAGCCCCAGGGACACATTTGGTCAATCTGTACATATGGAAGACTAATGCACTCTTTGACTCACTCGAGATTACAGAGCTCCCGGGACTACCCACATGCGTTTCTGTGAAGAGCCAGAGTTATTTAGGAACTGTCACATTAAATAGAATTAGCACTTATGAACCCTCAGGGAAATTTCTCTACTTGCCATTTTTCTTGTGAAATGCCAACCTTCAGCTATTCTAAATGGTACTTATGCAGCCTGCTCTCCTCAGCAGTAATCACAAAAATAAAGACCTCAAAGCTGTAAGAGTGCTACTGATTCATGACTTATTTTATTTGGATTTGCATTATGCTAAACACCACTCTTTAAAGCCTACATATTTCCTATTTTATTTCAAGCAAACCCTATAGATTTGATTGCTCTTTTCTGTGTGGGCAGCAAGGGATGGAGAGACCTGCAATTTTTCGCTCCCTAGACACTTCATGGTAGCAAGAAATAGAAGTGGTGGTTCATGAAATAAAATAATGCCTTGAGACTCGCCCAGGTCTCAATTTTCTGGGCTAATGGGAAAAATGGAAAGTCAAATCCCCACACACTCTTTTAGTCAAGCTCCCTTCCTATTAAATTTTTGGCCGAGGACATTTAATAGCCAAACTGCCTGATGTTAGTTTCTGGATCCTTCCAACCCACAGACAATGTGTAAGATGAAAGCAAAGGGGACAGAGAGAAGAGAAGGACTGTAAAAATCCAGTTGAATACTTGGCAAGGTGCACGTCATGCCCTGACAGTGCCCTGTGGGGCGGGGGACCCACTTCATGTGACTGAATCTGAACTCCAGCAGTTCTCATTTACTGATGCCATTGGCAGAGCACTGCAGGCTCTTTGCACACAGGCCATGGTGTGACCCACACCACAGCTCTGCAAGGGAGACATATCATCTTCAATTGACCGATAAGGAATATGGGGCTGGATGAGCTAAATGCCAAACTCAAGATCACCCAGAGGGTAGGAGGCTGAGTGGGACCAAATCCAGGTCTATCTGACCCCATTATGCCACGTTGGCTTCTCTCTGAAGTAACACGAGTTGGCACTAGGACCCATGGGTTCCACATGTATACTTGCAGATTCAATCAACAATAGATTAAAAAATTCAGAATATATTCAGAAAAAATGTGTCTGTACTGAACATGTACAGACTCTCTTGTCATTATTCCCCAAGTAATATAGAACTATTCACACAGCATTTACATTTTATTAGGTATTATGAGTAATCTAGAGACAATTTAAAATATATAAGAGAATATACGTAGGCTGTATGCAAATACTTTGGCATTTTATATAGGGGACTTTAGCATCTGCACATTTTGGTATGGGGGAGGGTGTCTGGAAACAATCCCCTGCAGATACCAAGGGGTGACTATCTAATGAGGGCAGAATAAAATCCAACTTGTGTTCTAGGAGGGCTACTTTGGTAACAATATACATGAGGAACTGAAACAAAATGAAACTAGAGAGACTGAACTGTAATTTTCTATGTTTTAATTTTTCTCCCACCTTTCTTATTTTCTAGAAGTTTCATATGTCTAGCCATAGTATAAATATCAATTGGTGTGAACTTTATTCATGTAGAAGACACACTCTCTTCCCTTCCTTTCCTCCCTCTCCAGCCCCATCTTTAATTCTTTTTCATAAAAATGCTGATTAAGTGCTGTTACATAAAAACGTCCCTGCTACATCCTGAAATGAAGCATATAAACACTTGTTATATCTTCCCTCTTCTCAAATAATGTCCACACAAACTGAGTGCATAACAAGGATGTGTAGGCAGAGAGAAACCAAATGGACAATCAATAGGCAGCAATTGATTCTTCACCAGGAGTTTTGGCCAAGTGAAGAGAGGGAGAGGAGGCAAAGCTTGCCTGGTAGAGGACATTGACCATAATAGGAAACTGCAGTCTTCCAGTCTGCAATCACAGGTGAGAGGCTTTACTGCTCCCTCAGCAACTTGTGCAAATCTTGGCATTCAGTCTAAGCCCCAAACTTGCCGTCTTTTCTTCCAGGTTCATTGTAAATGCTGGGGATCTTGTATTAGTTCTAGGCACTTTTTTCTTTTTTTAATCTCTGAGGGTCCTCAGAGCTAGGCATGCTGAGAAGATGCTTGCTGACTCAACAGTGCTTTTACAGAGCCACTTAAAGATACCTTGACTGTCCACTTGTGTAGAGAGCTACTGCAAGGTAAACCACAAAGGCAGGCAATTTGAAAGTAACTCATAGGAGAGGGGTTGCTTGGTTTTCTTTGGCTGTATTCTTCCAACCTAATTAATACTGCAAGTTAAAATGACTCTGCATTTCATGGACAAGAGTTAGGTGGGACAGGCTTAGAGCATGGGCAGGAGTGGGTGGCTGTATATTTGGAATGTGGTAGGGAAACCAAGTGTAGGACCTAAAAAGAGGTTTTGGATCCTGCTCATAGTGGATGTCAGGACACACTTCTGAATTTCTACCCAGATGATTCAAAACTAAAGTTAGGTTGGATGCTTTCCCAGGGCTTGGATCTTGTGAAGGCCCAAACCCATCATTTCGATGCTCCTGAAGGTTAACAAAAAATATTTTATCAGCTGTAGGAATTACTCATTCTAAATACATAGTTAACGATTTGTCAGAACTCTCCACTGAATTATTTCTGGCAAAGCAAGCTTTAATGACCAGCTCAATAAGGCTAATTTTACCTGCTGAGGACATCTGGCATAACTGTGTTTAGCAACTCAGCAAAATTGGTTTCACCTGCCTGCCCTTTTGTTTCATTTAAAATGAGTGACTAGCCCAAACTTTGCTGAATACAAAGTCATGTTCTCCAGAAATGAATGAATGAATCATTCATGAAATGTCTCAGAATTCTCTAAAAAACTGAACTGAAAGTTCTTTCAGGACCAACTCATTGTTAGCACTTCCTGATAAGAGAAGCATTTGAGGGTGGACGGAAAAAGACAGGAAACTGTACATAACTCCCGTCACCAGGGCTGTCTGAGTTCCTGTAGGAGGCGGTGGCTATGTGCAACAATTTTGAAGGGATAGTGATGAATTTGGCATATTGTTCTTTCTGCTGAAAAGTCGAGTAAAGTTAAGAAGCATACAAAGCAGAAGAGAAGAGTGCTTAGGATACACCCAAGGGCAAGCACAGGTCTTCCAATACTGGAAAAGTCCCAGAATAGGCCCTCTTCCAAGCCAATAAATGAACTAAGACAGCACTTCTCAAATATTTTTGACTATGACTCATAGCAATAAAAATAATTTCTGTATGAAAACCTGGTATATTGTATTTATCTCACTGCTGCCCATCCATTCATCTACCCACTCCACTCACCAATCCATGTGTACGTTCAGACATATACATGTATTACACATACATACTGAAACAAATGCTAGGTGAAATACACCAAACTGATTTCATGATCTATTATTTGAGAGTCAAACTCAAGGTCTGTTCATGACAAAGTCCTTGGTCTTCCTATATTTTTTGTTTTCTCCTTTTCATTCTCCCTTTGCCAAAACCACGTGAAGTGTTTTGTGGGACGTTATGTGGATAATGCTTTAAAAATCTCTTCAAGCATGGGAAGTTGTGTCACTAAGGCTGGACCAGCTTTGGGACACCAAGAAAGTATGTATGAGTCACTCTTAAGAAACCCAATAGGTGAAATACACTGTTCGGTAAACATGGTGGCCTTTAGCCCCAGGAATACATCCAGCTGTCAAAAGCCACTTGTTCCCAATAAGATTAACTGCTGAACTTTCATCAGTGATAGAAGCCAGAGGCAATGAAATGACATAGTAGAAAGGGTTGAACCATAATGACTGTCAACCAATTTTATGTGTGGAAAAACTATCTTTCAAAAATGAAGATGAAATACATTCCAAGACAAACAAAAACCAAGTAAATCTATTGATAACATACCTGTCTGATGAGAAATACTAAACAAAGTTCTTCAGGTTAAAAGCAAGTGACCATAGACCAACTCAAATCCTCATGAAGAAATGAGTAGCATCATTACAGGTAACTATAAAACACACTATAAAGGCATGTTTCTTCTCCTTTATTCTCTACTGATTTAAAAAGCAAGTGTAGGGGTTGAGGATGTAGCTCAGTGGTGTAGAATGCTTAGCATACATGAAGCCCTGGTTTTAATCCCTGTCACTACAGGAAAAAAAGAAAAAGAAATTATACAAATAGCATGCACACAATTATATTGTTGGGCCCATAACATATAAGAATGTGATACAGGTGACAAGGTACAAAAGAGCCAGGAGGGGAATAAAGATGTACTGGAATGGGAAATTATACCAATTGGTAACTAGAATCCACAGGCAAAAATGAAAACTAAAGTATACACTTGTTCTGTTTCTCTCATTTTCTTTGAAAGGCCTAACAATATAAAACTAATAGTTTTAACAACATATAGTTCAGCCTGTAACATACATAGATTTAATATGTGTAACAACAGTATAAAAAGGGGGAAGACAGAATAGAGTTCTATAGTACTTGTGTTCATACACCTTACTGGAATTAAGTTAGTATAAATCTGGAATCGAGTACAAATTTGAAATAGCTTAGTATAAATCTGGTAAGTTAAGATAGGCATGGTAAATCCTAGAACTACTGAGAAAACAAATCAAAAATATATAGGGAAAAAAATCATTGAAGAAAACCTGCCAGGTACAGTGGCTTACAACTGTAATACCAGCTACTCAGTAGGTGGAGATCAGAAGGATCACAGTTCAAGACCAAATGGGGCAAAAAGTTAACAAGGCCCTATCTCAACCAATAAGCTGGGTGACTGCATGTGCCTGTCATTCCAGCTATGAAGGGGTTATAAATAGGAGGACTGAAGTCCAGGTCAGCCTGGGCAAAAATGAGAGCCCCTATCCAAAAACTAATAAAGCAAAAAGGGTCCACCCTTTATCATGGAAAAGGAGGACAGAGAATCTTATATTTTCACTCCTTGTTTTACCTCCCCTCCTGTCTTTCCTTCTCTTCTCCATCCTTTCTCTCAGAGTTCCAGTAATATTTAGATTTAGAACTGGAGATGGCTCAAGTGGTAGAGTGAGAGGCCGTGAATTCCAAACCCTAGTACCACTGAATGAGAGCACAGATCCCCTATAAACTAGATCATTCCCTTAGAATGACCCATATGGGGATCATCCCATCAGCCACCAAAATAGGGAACTGAAGAGATGCTGTTTCTGTGAAAATGGGATATAGCTCTGTCTAGAACCTGACCAGAACCTGGCCACAAAAATGGCTTTTCTGCTGACCATGGGCACTATGCCTCACTGGGAAAAGTTGATTTATTCCACTATTAGAAGCATATCCACTATTAGAAGTATATCCTCACCATTTCTTATATTCTGTCTATAAGAAAAAATAATTCAACATATCTGGGGTGGAGTAATGAACCCTACCTTTACCTGGGCCCAAATGTGTGAACTCTGGGGGCTCTGTGGGGAGGCTTCAGAGCCTGTGGGCTCCAAACTCAACTATGTACAAAGAAATGCAGGTGAATTTTTCTGGGATAAGGGCATAGGGTTTTCATCTGATACTTAAGGGAGCACCACTAATCTAGAATGGGAGTTGGCAAACATTCTGTAAAGGGTCAATAATATATAACTTAAGTTTTGAGGACTATACAATCTCTGTTCCAACTACTCAACTCTACACTGTGGTGTGAAAACAGCCACAGGTAATAAGTTTAGTGAATAGGTACATCTGTGTTCCAATAAAACTTTATTTAAAAAAAATAAAAACAAGCTGTGGGCTGGATTTAATCCAGAGACTGGCCATAGGTTACTTTGATTTAGAGGATCACCTGTTCTGCCCTGTTTTAAAAATGAACTGTGAAGCCTGGCCATAATTGACTTCCACTTATGGAATACGTATAATTGACTTACACTTATTTGTACCACTTCCTGGCAACACGGCACATGGGTGGATCCCAAGAGTACAGCTTGGGAAGCAGAGCTGCTGGGCAGGGTGGCAGCTGTGGTGAGCCCCAGTCAATTCTACTCAGAAGAGCCTGAGCTCCCCAGTGGGGTCCCCATTTCAGCTCACTAGTTCTTAGAAGGAAAAGTAGCCAACTTCCTGCCACAGAGATGAAGCCAGGCAAGTGATGACAATGAATTTAATAATGACCAGACACTAATTGGTTCAACTCACTAAAAGAACAAAATCAGCTTGCACAGACACATAAATATTAACCATTCAAGATTGTCTTCCACTTAAGCTTTGACTTTAAGAAGGACTACGTGAGGGAGAAAAATGAGCTAAGAGATCTCATGTTGATATTTTTAAAGGACACATTGTGTTTTACACAATATTTTCAAATTAATTTTTTTTTTGTGATACTGGGGCTTGAACTCAGGGCCTTATGCTTGCTAGGCAGGTCTCTACCATTTGCATACCTGACCCCTGAGAAGTTTTTCTAAGTTAAAATTCTTGAAGCAATTTTTTTCAATACTTAGCCTAAATAAAGGGTGTGTCCAACCCACTTTCATCATTCTTTCTCACACTCCTCATCAGTTCTTATGACCATTTGCAGAATTCTCACTTGGTAGGTGGTCTCCAGGCAGCCCTCACACCACCACATATTCCTTCATTTTCTGTTGCTTCCCCCACAGTGCCCACATCTGCAGCCCAGAACCTCTTACTGCCCTTTTTCCAACCATGGGCCAACATTCTCTGGCCTTCTTGCTGGATGGACCACATGGTGCTCATGGAGACATAGACCAACCACCCAAATCTGTTTGCTGTAAGTCAAGCTGTCAGAGGACCTGGGATTCAGTTCTCCATCATCTGGATCTGCTGCCAATCGTAGGACATGTGACAATAGAGTTGTTCCCTATGCGGGTAGGGCTGTTGTCCAGGTTAAGTGAGATAGGAGAGGCAGGGGATATCCTGAAAGGAGTCTGGATATGGAGTCCAGTCCACAGGATAGATCCACATCTGCCTGGACCCATGGGAAAATGGGCACTTCAAATTCCTTGGCCTCAGTGTCCTGTCTGCAAAATGACAGGGTTGGATTAGATAGCTTTTAAGTCTCCCTCAGTTCTGACATTTTGGGATTCTAGGCATGCCATTCAAGTGTAAAATGTTTTTTGTAACTTTATCTTCATAATGAACACCACTCTGAGGGCATGCAGTAACAAGCTAGGGTTTATGCATGTGCACATGTGTATTTTTTGAAATACCACTACCAATTAAGGCCATGATCACTTAGCTTAGCCATGCATGTGCCTCAGCTATGTGAAATGGCTTACCTCCTATCCCCTCCTGAAAATTCCCAGGGAATTACTACTTCTAATTCCAGTGTTGCTCATCACCAGGGTTGGGCTGGAAGAGTCCCTGACTGATGCATCAAGTCCAATTTTTTAGTTCCAGGATTGCTGGTGAAATGTACTACCAGGGGTCTTGGAGATCCTCTGTTCTACCTGTAGGAAAACTGGACAAAGTGGGACTCCAAAGCCAAAGTTCTAAGAATAATACCTTGGAGCAGCAGAAAGGAGGACCAGCAGGCATCCTGTCCCACACAGTTTGGCAGATGGAGGCAGGAGGAGGATATTGCTTTTCCTTTAACATTTTCCAATGCTAACAATCAGACTAACAGCAGTAATGATAACATTAGGCACTGTGACTCCAGTGTTTACTATATGCACAATCTTTCTCTCGCTCTCTTTTTTTTTTGTGTGGGGGGTGGTGGTACTGGGGTTTGAACTCTCAGCCTTACTCTTGCTAAGCAGGTGCTCTACCACTGAGTCATGCACTCTGTTTCATACATTATTTCACTTAGCTCTCATTAAAAAAATCCCAATGATGTAGGTGTTATTGTGCCCCTGCATGTTGGGAAGAAACTGAGGTTAATGGGTGACTTGCCTGATAGGTTCCCTGGCTAGCGCTCAGCACAGCTGGATTCACAGCCCTGTTCTCAAAGATGGTGCATGAGCTCAGTTGACTTGGGATTAACAGCTGAGTCTGGCCTGGGGGGAGCCAGGAATGAGTTGGGAGGCCCTGACTTGCAAGGTAACCCAATTCACACAGGCAGCTCTTTAAGCAGGTGCTAGTCTCAGTTGGGTCAGCTGATGGCTGCCTTCTGATCCTGACAGGGTGAGGGTGACCTCGGGCTGGAGTCACTGCCAAACTATTGTCCACAGCTTTGCAGGAAGCCGTTTGAAAGGGTCATTGAAAAATGATCTTCTAAATCAAGCTGTACCAATATTTTCCTTCCCTTTCATGCAATGCCATGGTTAAAGGCATTAGATGAACCTGTTTTTAAAGCCTGGGAAAAAAGTCCTTGTGACTTAAACTCAGAAAAACAAAAAGGTCGCACACTGAAAGCAAAGAGTGCATAAGGCCAGATGACAAGTTCTCAGAGTAAGTCCTTGTCTTGGGACCAAGGGAATACATGACTAAAAAACACATTAAAATATAAGACACTTTTTCAGAGAAATGTCATGTCCTGATATTTATACATATCAGATCCCCTTTTCATGGTTCTAATAATTTTTTGAAGAAACTGACATCAAAGCTTAAGTTACTAATTATATGGTTTATAACTTATTTTTAAAATAAGCAACAAATCACTGTGTCTAGTCTGGAAAGTGACTCTGTGTAGTCTTAGTGGAGAGAAGAAATTCAGACCCATTGGGCGTCCCCAACTTCTCCATAGTCTACTGCCCTAAATTGAAACAAGTAGGAAGAAGTAAAACCTGGAACCCCACTGGTCTACATATTGGGGTCACAAGGTATGTGTTCACCATTTGCCTCTTCCCAGATGGTGAATAGGGAGATGAATCACAAAAGCCCCCAAACTCAGTAAGAACCACTGGGAGTAAGGAAGAGGAGAAAATATTAGAAGATAGAGCACAAAAAGATAAAATGTTCCCAGAGTCTTCAACTCTGAAAAATGAAGTCCTAGAGTCAGAGTGGGAGGGAGGTCCAGAGAGCAGCATTACAGATAAGGAAAGGAGATCTGGGACTCCAGAAGCACCCTCTGCCAAGGCCAGGAGAACGGGGCTCTGGGATCTACAGAAAGCAGAACACCCAGGCACTTCTGAAAGCAGAAAGCTCTCCATCAAAGACCAGGTAAAGGATGATTCAGGCTAAGACCGGGAGATTTTAAGCTGAAATAGTAAGGTCATAATAATGTCTGACAGCAATAAGAAAAAGCATTGGAAATCTTACTTTCTTTTTTTTTTAAAACTTCTGATTTTATTCTAATATAATTGTGTACAGGAGGTTACACTGTGATATTTACATATGTGTTTAAAAATATGTATTAGTTGGATTTATACCCTCCATCATTCTCTCTCTTCCCCTCTCCCATGCTTTTTAGAACAATTTCAACAGGTTTCATTCTTCTATTTTCATATATGGATACAAAACACATCTACCATATTCACCCTCATTCCCCCTTCCTTGTTCCCACCCCCCATGGGTATCCACCCATGGGAAAGATTTATTTTTCCCTCTTGCCCTTCATTTAAAAAAAATAAGTGTATAATAATAGTCCAAGGGGATTTTGCCTTGGTACTTCAGGTCTGTATATATGGTGCTTTATCAAATTAATGGCCTCCTCCCCCATTATTTACCCATTCTTTATCACCATGCTCCCCTAATATTCAATAGCTTACTGTATACTACATTATATTATATTCATATACAGATGGGCTGTTTCAATATTTTTCATTCTCTAACATTTTCTTTCTCCCACCTCCCATAGTCCCCTCAGACAGACTCACTAATACAATTTTGTTCTGTCACTATATATGTGTATGTATGTGTGTGTGTGTGTGTATGTGTGTGTGTGTGTGTAATCCTAAGTTTCTAAATATACATTTAACTTATAGGTCTAGCTTCCAAATATGAGAGAAAACATATGGACTTTGGGAAATCTTATTTTCTATGGCACCCCAAAACAGTGCTATTTAGCCTTTTATGTCATACATAACTCTAATATTTTTCCCCCTTTGGGCTGGCCTGATCAGTAGGGGTGTCTGTCAGTTCAGACCTTTCAGGCAGGTTGGTTCTCCCAAACTGCTTGGACCTGGGGTGGCCAGTCTTGGCATGACCAGTCCAGGAGGTCCATCAGCTAGTCTCAAAGGGAAGTTCAAACTCACTGGAATCCTCCACAAGGCTCTGAAACTGCTCTGAGGCTGCTGTACTATGTCTGACTTTGCCAGAAGGCCCTGTGTGGGCCTCTCCATCCCTCCATCAGTCAGATTTCAGCAGCCACTGGACTCGCTAGGTAAGTAAATCCCAGCAGGGGGATGAGGTGGCTCCTGCTGTCTATATGGTCAGCCTTGGAGGGGCCTCTGAGAGGGTCTGGGAACAAAAGTGGGGAATGGACAGAAGGGTTGAGGGTATGCAGAGAACCAAATTATTTAAGGAGCTTAAAAGATGCCAGAAGCACAAAGTACTGGGTTCTGGAGGTACAGTAGAGGCTGCAGAACCACAGCCAGAGGGGCTGGGGAATTCGTCCCCCCATCTACATTCAGGTCATTTACTGAAAGCCACTGCTTTCACACAGAAGCATCCCATCTCTTTCTCCCCTAATTCAAATCTTTTACTGTTCTGATACAACTTACCACTGCCTGTGGGGGAAAAGACCCATTTAGAACAGCTTGCATCTTCCAAGAGTGAGGCACGTGAAGATACCCCCTTTTGGGACTGTCTGTCTCTGGGTGTCCATCATGGATGGCGGTGTCTTGGGAGTTCAGTAATCACAAAATCCAAAGGCAAAACTACAAAAGGCACCCCCACTGCAAGAGAGTCAGTGAAGTTTGAGGTTTCCAGGCTGCGGGTGTGTGGCCCTGCTCGCTGGCTTTCCCTACTCCATTAAACAGACTATTTCCTTAATGAAAGGAAGCAGCAGGTTATCTAAGGAGGAAAACTAGGTTCTCCCAAATAAGAGGATGGTGTCTACTTCGCTTTTGGTGCCAAGAAAAGGCAGTTAGGTGGCCATAAAAGGAAAACTTTGACTTCTCACAGGATATCTCTGACTATTACGGTCTAATCTAGTCAATCATCATGATTGGTGTTAATAACTGAGGCTCTATGGCAGTAATCCTGGATTTCAGAGTGCACAAGCGACTGGGGTCTGTTTAGAGTGTGACTCTGGTTCAGGCGTCTGGGATGGGGGCTGAGTTTCTGCATGGCTAACAAGCTTTCAGTGCTTCAGGTCTGGGAACAAACTTTGGGTAGCAACGCTCCAGAGTTTACAAAGAACTTTTCTCAGTGCCTCTCCAACACGCCCAGGGAGAAGGGAAATCTGTCAGTCACGAGGCTCCTCAGAGGCTGTATCTTATTTCAATAAACTGAACTAAAAGTAAAAAAAAAGAAAGAAAACTAATCCAGGCAATATCATGTGTCAACCAAAATGCAACTACCTACCAAACTCATGATGACTGGTTGCTTCTAGACTTTTCTAGAAATGTCTGCTACTTGCTTTGCACACAGAAAACTCAACAAACGCTTGCAGCATGAATCACTGAATGACTGACTGAATGAATGCACAGAGGGAAAAGTAAGAACTTGGCACCTAGCTGACACCTGTATATATTTAGATCATCTTATAGAGCTTTCTGTGGTCACCTCTTGAGATGAGGGAATACAAAGCCACCACCAGAGTTGGGGAGAGAGGAAGAGAGGAGGAGGAAGGAAAGAAAGAGACAGGGAAGGAAGGAGAAAGAGGAAGAAGGAGGGAAAGAGTAGGAAAGAGTATATACAAGAGCTAACTTTTGGGGATCACTGAATGCCAGGCATAGAGTTTAAGACCTGCACACAGACTGTCCACTTACTCTTCTCAAAACCTCTGTGAACTAGAGATTATAACGATTTCCATTTTATAGACTGGGCAACTGAGGTACAGAGAGGATAAGTAACCTGAGGCAATTCAGTGAGGAAGAAGGAGGAGGCTTTAGGTCCAAACACAGAATCCACATTGGATTCTCAGCCACAGCACATTGTAGCATTATTCCACATGGATTGACTTGGCTCTACGTCCTCTCTTAAATCAGACAGTAGCACTGTTCAAAAGATGCAACCAATATTTCTGGCACATATGTTTTTACTAGACCAATACCTTAGCACAGGGGCTCCATGTTTGCCAGCTTTTTCTGACTTTTTAATCGAGGAGTAAAACAAATATACGGTATACAGTTAGTACCATAAAGAAAAATTGGGGTGGGGGGTGGGAAGGTAACTTTTTAAAAGTTTCAAGAACATACAGAGAACTCTTACATACCCAGAAGGCTCAATGGTTTGCATTTTGCTCCACTGGCCTTTTCATTTATACTTGGTTTTCTCTCTGGCTCTATCTGCATGTCTGTGTGTGTGTGTGTGTGTGTTTATTCTCAAACACATCAGCATGTAATTCCTAAGGACAAGGCCATTCTCTTGCACGATCACAAGCAAATTATCAAATTCAGGAAAAGTTAATGTTGATGTAATATCTTTATCTAATCTACTGTCCTCATCCAAGGTTGTTGTTTGGCTCACTGATAGCTTTTATAGCCAGGCCTAGTGTGTTTTAATGGCTGAATGCATATTAAGAATTAATATACGTAATTAAGAATTAATACAAGTAGAGTGCTTTGGCATTTAGAAGGCCCTTTTGCTACATCAACTCATTTGGCTCTCATCTTGCCTCTGTAAGCTCCAGCAGCAGTACACTGTCCTTGTTTTATCCAGGATGGAAATGAGGCTGAGGATATATTAACTATAATGCCAGAGCTCAGCCCCCTGCCTCCCTTCATATCACTGCTTAGTGCTGATTTTAAAGACTTTACTCATTTAAGTGCCAAATGATTACTAATGCAAACATTTTTAAATTCCAAAAGTAAAACAACAGCATTTGAGTGCTTATCTCTCTAGCCACATACTTTTATGCCATTGGTACAGATTCTAATTAACACCCACAGCTATGTCCTGAGCTACCTAGTAACTTGGCACGAATTGGGAGGCCTGAGGGGTAGCAATGCAGGGTCTTGGCCTACTGGGCATCTGCCCAGCCTGCTTTGCAAAGCTCATTCCTCCTTGCATGCAGAACTTGAACCCACAACCAGCAAAGAATTCCCAGTTTCAGACTTGACTTGAACATAGGAAGGAGAGACACACTGGACATCTCTTCCAGGATTCAGTGAAATATTAGTTTAGGGGAAAGGAAGCAGTTTCCCAATCTTTAGAAGTGACCTAAAAAGGGACACAAACTTATAAATTTGTCTATTAAACAGAAAAGCACTGGTTTTAGAAATAGAAGTACAGAGTTCAAATCATCACTCTTCCACTTAGCTCGTTGGCCTTGGGCAAGTTATCAGACCTTATTGGGCCTCATTCCATAATCCATGCACCCAGATAATCACAAACATCAAACCGAGGGGAGGAACTCATAGCCCGGCACTCAGGAGGCCTCCAGCTCATGGTCCTCTGAAGCACAGAAAGCCTTGAGTGAGGCCCACATTGTCACAGGGCAAGCCCCTGCTACCACCCTGCCCTAAAAGGAGGCAAGCAGTATTGAGTTTGTAAGTGTGAATGAATATGAGTGATATGAGAGTTTTGATTAAAATTCTGCATAGCTCACTCACTGTCAAGAATACAAAATAACTGCACACCTTAGTGATGGAGCTGGAATTTTCCCATGGGTGGCACTCTGCTCTGTTTGTGAATATGGGGTAAGAAGAGCAAAATATTTACCTTTTCCAGGGCCTCTTTGTCAAGTAGTTCTTGCACAGCTAGAAGCTTGATGCTGTAAGAGAAAGTTAGAACCACACTTGAAAACAATTTCATGCCACCCAGCATCATCACACAAGTCACAAGAATGAAAGTGTAAAATTTCAGCATGCATTTCATTTTTAAAATTTTATATTTTAATTAGTATACATTGATAGTGTGAATGCGTTAATGCCACTGAGTTGTACACTTAACAACTGTTAAAACAGTACATGTAATGTTATGTACATTACACCACAAAAATCCTTTTTTATTCCTTGGTGGTACTGGGGTTTGAACTCAGGGCCTTGTGCTTGCTAGGCAGGTGCTCTACGACTTGAGTCATGCCCCCAGTCCTCAGCACAAAGAATTCTAAAAGTAACTGACAGCTGCTTCATGTAAGGAGTCTGAATAAACTGAGAAGACTATAAAGAAGAACGCAGATGCCCATGTCAGTATTAATCCTCGCTTGATGGGCCTTTGATGATAATGAGCAAATAGCTAAAATCATGGCATACAAAGGGGGCCTGCTCAGCTGCACATTTGCTTACCAAACACTGATGGTGCCTACTGTGGGCAGGTGGCTGAACATGAATGATGACTTTATGACATGCTCCCTGCCTGCAAGGAGCTCATGGCCTCTTGGAAGCCATGATCAGATCAGAACATGATGCATAACGTGCCACGGAGGGACCAACATGGCCTTGCCACGGGAGAGGGCTTGGAGGAAGGCCATCACAGAGAGATCTACAAAGACACCACAGTGAGAGAATGACTCTCCAGTTTCCAGGTTAGAGCCTGAGCCTGGATGTGACCAGCAACTGAGATGAGAGAATCGAGTAGTGGATGTAGGATTATAAGGAAGGCATTTTCCTTCCGTGCTATGATGCCCTCACAGTCTCTCTCCGCACAGCTATGCGAGGACATACAACCAAATGTGATGGCTGAGTTAAAAGCGGCTCCAGGAAGTACAACAAATGTTTTCAAGTCTTAAAGAAACCACCACTACCAACAGACACAATTTAGCAAACGTCAGGGCTAAGGGGCAGGTCTCTGAGCATTCTCTCTGCTCCAACCACATGGGTTCTCCTTCTGACCAGGGGTGTGCCTGTTTTTTTCTCTGATTTAGAAGGGTCTTTTCAAGAACTTTGTAACATCAACTCCATTCCATCACCTCATTCTAACTGAAATGTGACTGCCATTCCTTCAAATAGCTTCCTTGGACACCCAAGGTGGAATACACCCAAGTGCATTTTCCTCAATACATTTATTGCTGTCTTTAGAGTATTATTTACAGGGGTGCTTCTGTCTGTCTCCTCTCAACTACGGAAGCACTTTGAGGTTGAGGGTCCAGGCGTTCTTGCTCATAACTCTATCTGAAGTGTTTACAATTGGTGCATGGAAAACACTCAAGGACTATTTATTGACTGCCTGGGCCCTGACGCCTATGAACCAAGATACTTTCATAGCTTACACATTCCAGTGTGGATGGGAAAAACTGCAGGTCATGCCTCAGTTTCTCCATCTAAAAAACAATGCCTCAAAAAAATGACAGGATGGATTCGCCCTGGGTGAAAGGTGCGGTGTGTGCAGTTGTGTAACTGACTGTCGTAAAGGAAATACGCCTGGTGGCTCCTCCTCAGTTGTTCTGACTCCCAGTGCACAAATCTAAGATTGCAGGTTACCAGTTTGGACAGCAGCTTCTGTGCTAAGTTAAGAGTATCCAGTTGTAGCTCAAGTTTCAGAAGCTTAAATTGCCTCTGAATAACCATGGAAAATATTTATTCTGGAGGGACTTTTAAAATAGTCTCTTGTTCCTGCCCTGTCTGTGGTCATGAGGTCTGATCTAGCCTCAAATATCAGATATCTACAGGTTGGAGAAATGGTTGAAATACTTAAGATATTTAACTCTCTTTTTCTCTCTACTCACTAAAGAACATGATCTGAAAGCCAATGAAAATACCTTCAGTTGACTCTTACTTAGGTAAAAAGGTGATGGACACTACTTCCTGCTCTCATCAACTTACTTTGCTCTGGAATAGGGCTGGGAAATTCTTGGCCTGCACACGGCTATTCTCCAACCCCCTTCACCTCTTTCCATGGAACTTGCCACACTGAACTGAAATTCAACTTCAGAATTCTTCGCAACACTCCAGTGAGCTACAACCAATCTACTGAAAATGGTATGTGAGCTCAAACTCACAAAACATCTACTCTCAACCTAGTATCAGTATTGATGGTACTAGAAAAGGGAAGGAAAAACAGAGGCACCCACACTACTACAACCCAGACCCTAGCTGGGACAGCTTTCAGGGTAGGAAGAGAGATGGCTTCAGTTTCAAAACAGCAATTATGCATGTTAATAAGAGCTGTTTAGTGCCTTGAGTCCATTCAGCAAGTATGCCTCTTCCTCTCTACAGTGGCAGGCTTTGACAGGTGCTACATGTTCCCTGTTATGTAACTACCCTAAGGTTATTTCTAACTGCACTGGAAACTCTCCAAGTTTGGGGTACTTATTTCAGTACTTATGGTGTCAGATTTTCTAACACATCAGGAACTCCCTAGGACGACATTTCACACATACTTAGGGGCAACAAACCTATTTACCAAACCTTCCATTTGATACCATCTAATTTCTAGCCCTGGAAGAGTCTGAGATATCATTTTCAGTTTTGCCTCTCCCTCTCTTCCTCTCTCTCTTCCACCTCCTTTCTTCCCCTTCTCCTCTCTCTGCTAATTCCACAAATATACTGAATACTCTCTATATTTTAGAAACTGTGCCACACACTGGAAGACAAAGGTGAACATGCCCTTAAAGAGCTAAAAGGAGCTGTCTGGGCACATGCCTAGGAAGCAGGGTATGTCTTCCTGAGAGTTCTTGGGTTCTACTCTGGGCTTCAGAGGATATCTCTGCCAGTGGCCTGGAGCTTGGTCAGCATCAGATGAAAGCTGCAATGACCTAAAATTTCTTTTTCTGCACTCCACCTGGAGAAGGGAGGAAAATCACACAAAAGCAGTTGATAGTGATTTACTAAAAAAAAAAGACAACTTCAAGGGAAAGTTCTGATGTTAAGTCAGGTAACACTTAGAAACACCCAAAATATGTGCAATTAATTTTTGCTAAGAAAGCCTCAAGGTGATTTTGTTTTTATTTATCATACATTGATAATAAGGGGAGGTTTCAATGCGGTAATTCCATTCATGTGTACACCCCCTCCACCATATTCCCATTTCTCCTCTCCCTCTTCCCCTCTCTTTCAAGTAGTGTTCCGTGGGTTTAATTATGTTGTCTTCAGCGTACTTCCACCCTCTTCACCCCTCCCGGTATCTTCTGCCTTCCCCCTCCTCTTCCCCAACCCCCCCAAGAGAGTCCCCCATGCTCATTTACGTCCCTTATCATCTTCTCATCAGTGTTGTCATCATTTTAGGTCTACTTTCCACAAATGAGCAAAGGTGCTTGAGGGCAGTGTCTCATTCAGCTGGATAGCATCTGGCACAGTAAGGTCTGCAATGGGATTAGAAGTGGGGATGGGGAAAGTGTGGCACACACAGTGACAGTGAAGCAAAGTAATGTCGTGGAAGAGAAGCTAGAGGGCATTCCTGCGGTCTGAGTGGGTTGGGGCTGGAGACTGAAGCAATCTCAGTGGCCCCAAGAACTCTGAAAGAACTCTACAGGGGCACAATGTACTTAAGGGGTGAACTCCCAACTCCAGAGACACTCAGGCTTCCTAAAGAGAACAGGAGTCAAGAGCTTATCATAGTGCCTTTCTCTGAGGATTCTAGCAATTAGACTTTCCACTGCACTTATGAGGTGACATAGCATAGTGCACAGGATATAAAAGTATGCAATAAATATATAATGAAAGTAATGCAATAGATTCATTTATCAGTGCATGAATGAAACATTAAGGATTCTGCATTATAGGCAGTACTGGGTTTCAGGAACAAGAATGGCCTTTGCCTTCAGACATCTGAATCTAATGGAGGAATCAGGTGAGCAGACCAGCCATATGAGGTGCATACCCTCAAGGGGTAGACATGCTACATGGCCTGCTGGAAGGACACTTGTCCAAAGCTGGAAGGCTCCCTCTGGAGTGGCTCTTGATCTGACACCTACGGGCTTAAAAGGCAGAGGGGACAGGAGCAAGAACATTCTATGTAGGGTGGCAGGAAGGGACTTCATGAGCAAGGGAATGGGGACAGTGGGCAAGCACAGCCCATTCAGGGGCTACACAACAACCAGGGGACTCACAGGGGCTGAGGAAGGAGAAGATGCCAAAAAGATTATTTTGCAAAAGCAGGTGCTTGTTAAGCCATGTTGGGGAGTTTGGACTGTATTCTGAGGGCAAGGAGAACCGTGAATGATCTAGGGCAGAAGAGACCCAATAGAGGTGTAACAATGGTTGTGGTGTGAAAAGTGAATTGGTATGGAGGTGACAAGACTTGAGGCAGTCAGACCCAAGATGGGTCCAGGTAAGAGATCATGGGTTGTACATGGAAATGGCATTGGGCTCATTCTAAACTGATGATCAGTTGGTAGGGCTTTTTAAATAAATGGATGTGTGTGGAGGCAAAAGAAATCTCACCTCAGTTTGTAGCTTGTGAAACTGGGAGTTGGAGGGACTGTTTACTTCATGAGGAAGGCAGGGCTGACATGGTGAGTCAGATCTGGGACTCACTGTCTTGGGGCCTCTGAGTGGGGTATAAATTGGTAATTGGCTGTAGCTTGGCAAGATGTGGGCTCTCTATTTGGATGAGGGTAGCAGGATGGTGCCAAAGAGGATTAGTCAGGAGGTTGTAGAGAGAGGACAGCAAAGGACAGAAGCCCTAGAACTTGCCAGGGAAACAGAAGAGGAACTTCCTGGAAGATGGAAGCAAGACTCAGAACTCAGAGCCCAGGAGCCAAGGGGGAGAACAAGGCAAGAAAAAAAGGGAGCCACAGCTCAGACTCTGCAGAGTGCCTGGGAAGGCAGGAATTCCTGGAGAGAGTGGCTCCAGGGAATGGTAGATGCCAGGATTCAGTGGGTGAGAAGTAAACAGGAGGAGAGAAGGAGAAATAGTGAGATTGAAATCTAGATAGAAGATGGGGTTTTTACCACAAAGGTGGTGTGACTTGTCACAGAACAGTATGCTTTGCCAAGGAGTAGAACACAAGACAAGAGGTCTTGGCCTTACAAAATGGATGCAATTATTAAAGTGCAGACAAAAAGCCCTGTCAAAACTCTTCATATTCACTTTCATATTCTCTCTCTCCATCTTTCCTTTTTTCTTTGTCCTGCCCCACTCTGCCCAATGATAAAATCACAGAGCCCAGTTTTTCTCTGAGAACATAATCATTTACATGATTTGGTAAATATAAAGACCATGAAAGTTCCAAATGATGCCTGGCAGCTGTGTCTTGTAATATAGTACTTCCATGAGCACCTGCACAAGGAAGAAGACAGACGACTGGGAAGAGTCCCAGAGCATCTGGGATCCTGGATAGGCAGACTCTGTCCAGTGCACCAGCCATGTTGTCTCTACGGTCCAGGCCAGACAAGGGAGGGGTTTCTTATGTCTCTAACAGAGGGGAGCAGCAGCAGGAACTTGGGGGAGAGGCGTCCAAATAGCCTTCCAGTAATGGCAAGAGTAAGCCAAGAGGAGATGATGGAGTGAGGGTAAAATTCACAGCCAGGGCTTAGTGGCCACAGGCAAGGGCCACTCTGTATTCCCATGTTCCTGTGCAGGACATGGTTGTCATTTAGGAAGCTGCATAAAAGTCAAAGTCAGAAGTGATATCAATCCAATTGTCCAAACACCCTTTCCTTCCCTTTCAGAGATTCCTCTCCTTTGATTCCCTCAGAGCAACGTCAGGACAAATCCCTTTTTGTGGTCTAGTACAAGTCTCTGCATGTAAATGAACACATGTGAGGAAAGGAACAGCCCAATTGAAGGCCCTGCTTTCCTCAGACATGTTATCTACAGTGTTATATCTGTTACTGCCAGAGAACATGCTGGCACCCCACCTTGCCTCTCCAAAGCCAAGTGCAGGGTTAGTATGTTAGTTACAGAACAATCCACATGGAATTCAGCTTGGGCAATGACTTCTCTTGGTGCTCTGAGGAAACCAGTCTGCAAGACAGTCTGGGCAGGAATCTTCTCTGAAGACAGTTCCCCTGGGTCCCCCTTTTCCCTTGCCCATTGCAAGCTTTCAACTACTTGAATCAATTATAGTAATTTCTATTTTCTTAGAAATCTGTTCAATCCATTCATATTTCCAAATTGTAAGCAAAGAATTGTACTAGTAATTAAACTTAAACTCTGTCAGCATGTATGCACCTTTCCTTGTTTTTTAATGCGTAGGTAATTTTTTCCCTCATTTTAAAAATTAGACTTGTGGGAAACCAGTCTAGTTTGCTAAAAAAAAATTAGTACCAGGATTGGTACCACCCTTTTTCCAATTAATCAAGGTCTAATTCCCTCCTCCAACTTTCCTTTTTTTTCTTTTGTTAATTTCTCTGTCCATCTTCTTGAATGATCATTTACTTAGATGAATTTTTTTGTATATAAAATCATACATTTTCTCTATGTATGTATTTGTGTATATTACAAATTTCATTATGCAACATTCTTGGTACATTCTACCTAGCCTGCAGTGGCAGTTTTAGTCTCCTATTGGATTCAACAGTTATTTGGATTGTGTTTTTGCAATGAATTAACTAATTAATTAATTAATTTTGATTTACGTATAATCATACGTCACATGATGACATTACAGCCAACGGTGGCTACATAAACAATGGTGGTCCCAAAAGATTACATTGCCTACTGCCATCACAGCCATCTTAGGTCTGTGTAAACCTACTCTATGTTTGCACAATAATGAAATCACCTATGGACACATTTCTCAGAATGTATCTCTACTGCTAAATGATACATGACTGTAGTTGGATTTTAAATTTTGTGATTTTGTATTTCTCCCATGGTGATATAGGGAGTACATTATACATTTCTTGCTTTTGAAAATGTATTGCCCAGTGTGCAGTGGATGCAAACAGAAGCCTCCTCAGAAGTGTCATAGCCTATTGTATATATGGGTCACCTTCGGGGATCTTGGAGATTGCTCTTTCCAATGGACATTCCTGTCACTGACACTGTACTGTTCCCAATCTAGACTCCAGACAAGTAAGAGTGGTGCCTTTTGGGAATAGCCAGCACAAGTTGGCCAGGGTTCACACTGGCCAGGGTTCATCTGCATCGGCATTAAACTGCAGAACAAGGAAAATCTGGTTGAGGCCCCATGAAGGACCATGGTCAAATTCCCTGGCTGCCAGAAGATCCACATCTCAAAGAAGTGGGAATTTTTCAAGTTTACTGTGGATAAATGTGGAGCCATGGTAGCTTGGAAGTAGCTCATCCTGAAGGGCTGGGATCAAATGCATCTCTAATTGGGTTCTTTTAGACAAGTAGCAGGCCATGCACTCATGAGGGCTTCCATTGTGTTCCTCCCCCTTAATCAGGCCCACCAGTAAATCCTACTTCCTGTCCAATAATACAAAATAAAATAGGTGGCAGTGATGGTGCATGCCTGTAATTCTCAGCAGTAGGGAGACTAAGGCAGGAGTTTCAGGGCAGCCTGGGTTTCACAGTGAGGGGATGCCTTAAAAAACAGATAAAATGCACTGGTACTTTTTTTGAGTCTACTTCATAATGAGCTTTGCCTTCTACTTCCCAAATGTTTAAGTAGTTCTAAAATTTGTTTTGAATTTACCAGGATTTATCTTTAAGTTTTTCATATTAGTGCAGGGAATAAGAACAGGGTGGTGGAGGTATCTTGGTGGTGGGATCCACATCTAACCATGAAATTAATTTAGGTTTCATAGAAACCTTATTCACACAGCCTGAAGGTAATTTTGCACACTATTTTTAGTGCCTATGTTTTGATTGCAAGCATCCTATGAGGCCCAGGTGTGGAATTTTCCACTCGAGGCATCATGTCAGTACTCATAAAGCTTTGGATTTTGGAGCCCTTTTGGATTTCAGACTAGGGATGCTCAACCTATATGCTCAAACTGATTTTTTTTTCCTGGTGAGGAGGGTTTTAACAGTTAGTTAAAACAAACAAACAATCAACATAAGTACAAAGATCCCATTTTTAAAATTTACCAGGGTGCAAGACAGGCACGGCCACTACCCAAGTTAACTTCCATCTTTACAGTGTGCAGTGTGGCATAGCCCCATCCTTTACGTTTCATAAGGAAATTTTACCTCATTTTCAAATGAGACACTGTACAATGATCACAGATTATTCACTACATAACAAAAATGCTATGCAGATGTATGACTATAAATATGGAGAATAAATGGCTCTGTTTGGGAATTAGTGTCTACATGGGGGAAGGTCAGAGAGGGTTCAGCTGGATATCCCAACCTGAACTATATCATATTCCTTTTGTTTTGTTTGTTTTGGAAGTACTGGCATTTGGACTGAGAGCCTCACACTTGCTAGGCAGGTGCTCTACCACTTAAGCCACACCTCCAGCCCTAGAAATGGTTCTTACATACTTTCAAAGCTGTAATGCAAGTCCCTTCACCAAGCAATGACAAGGACCAAAACTCCAGAAGGTAAGGTATAAAATGCTGAAAATAAATGAAATATCATCAGACATTTGAACTGGAGAATGAGACTCTTCCTCTAAAGAGTGAAAAATGATTCTTTCTTTAAGAATTCAGTGTAAGTTTGATCTCAGGGTGAAAGGAAAAAGAAGAAAGCATTTTTCTCAGCCTCCTCCCTGACACACAGCAAGCTGCATGCCTTTCAACCACTCTTGTTCTGTGCAGAACACTTCATGGAGTTGCTGTCGTTAGCTCTGCTTTAGAGACAGAATAGCAGGGCCAAGTTGCAGAGTAAGAGCAAAGTCATCATTCACACCCAGGCCTCAGGACTACGACTAGTATGTCTTTCTTTTGCCCCAAACGTCCTCCTCAGTGTTACATTAATAGGTAAGAAATGAAGCTGTAGAACTTCCATGAGTTTCTTTTTTTGCCATTCTTTTTTTTTTTTTTCCTGGTTTGCTAAGAGTTTTTATTTTTATTTTTTTTTTAATGATTCACCTATATTAGTTTTTAAAACATTACAAAAACATTAGCAGTGGATTTCACATGAAGAGATATGAAAAGTATACTTTTTAGTGACAGTGCTAAATTCCTGAGAGAAAATAAACTTTTTCCTGCCCAATGGTGGCTGCGTATATGTCTGTGTCTGCGTGCCTCTGCGTGTTGGAGTGTCTGTGGGTGCCGTGATCATGTGGGGACCATGGAATGCTTCCGCCTATGGGTCAGAAGGTTCATTTTGCTTGGAGGGAACGGTCCTCTCGATGTCATGCAGCTGGAGAAGAGCTGGTGCCCTCCGGAAGCTGACGAGGATGAATAGCTGATCTTTTTTTTTTTTTTTGAGACATGGTCTTACTATGTAGCCTGGGCTGGCCTTGAACTCAAAATCCTCATGCCTCTGTCTCCCAAGTGTGAGATTACAGGCATGCACCCCATATCTGGTCGTTACTATCTTTTTTTTTTTTTTTTTTTTTTCATTTTTCTTTTATTATTCATATGTGCATACAAGGCTTGGTTCATTTCTCCCCCCTGCCCCCACCCCCTCCCTTACCACCCACTCCACCCCCTCCTGCTCCCCCCCTCAATACCCAGCAGAAACTATTTTGCCCTTATCTCTAATTTTGTTGTAGAGAGAGTATAAGCAATAATAGGAAGGAACAAGGGTTTTTGCTGGTTGAGATAAGGATAGCTATACAGGGCACTGACTCACATTGATTTCCTGTGCGTAGGTGTTACCTTCTAGGTTAATTCTTTTTGATCTAACCTTTTCTCTAGTTCCTGGTCCCCTTTTCCTATTGGCCTCAGTTGCTTTAAGGTATCTGCTTTAGTTTCTCTGCATTAAGGGCAACAAATGCTAGCTAGTTTTTTAGGTGTCTTACCTATCCTCACCCCTCCCTTGTGTGCTCTCGCTTTTATCATGTGCTCATAGTCCAATCCCCTTGTTGTGTTTGCCCTTGATCTAATGTCCACATATGAGGGAGAACATACGATTTTTGGTCTTTTGAGCCAGGCTAACCTCACTCAGAATGATGTTCTCCAATTCCATCCATTTACCAGCGAATGATAACATTTCGTTCTTCTTCATGGCTGCATAAAATTCCATTGTGTATAGATACCACATTTTCTTAATCCATTCGTCAGTGGTGGGGCATCTTGGCTGCTTCCATAACTTGGCTATTGTGAATAGTGCTGCAATAAACATGGATGTGCAGGTGCCTCTGGAGTAACAGTCTTTTGGGTATATCCCCAAGAGTGGTATTGCTGGATCAAATGGTAGATCGATGTCCAGCTTTTTAAGTAGCCTCCAAATTTTTTTCCAGAGTGGTTGTACTAGTCTACATTCCCACCAACAGTGTAAGAGGGTTCCTTTTTCTCCGCATCCTTGTCAACACCTGTTGTTGGTGGTGTTGCTGATGATGGCTATTCTAACAGGGGTGAGGTGGAACCTTAGCGTGGTTTTAATTTGCATTTCCTTTATTGCTAGAGATGGTGAGCATTTTTTCATGTGTTTTCTGGCCATTTGAATTTCTTCTTTTGAGAAAGTTCTGTTTAGTTCACGTGCCCATTTCTTTATTGGTTCATTAGTTTTGGGAGAATTTAGTTTTTTAAGTTCCCTGTATATTCTGGTTATCAGTCCTTTGTCTGATGTATAATTGGCAAATATTTTCTCCCACTCTGTGGGTGTTCTCTTCAGTTTAGAGACCATTTCTTTTGATGAACAGAAGCTTTTTAGTTTTATGAGGTCCCATTTATCTATGCTATCTCTTAGCATAGCATAAAATTTCTTTGTTAGCATAAATTAATTGTACAAAGGGGTTTCATCATGACATACATACATACATACAGATAATATACTATGATCAAATTCACCCCCCGCTGTCCTAACTCCTCTTCCTCCTCCTCCACTTTGTAACAGTTTTTAGAGAGTTTCATTATGCTATTTTCATACACATATATAATGCACTTCAATCATATCCACCTCCCATCCTTTTGGTCATTCTTTATCCAAGTGTTATAATAACACAAACCAAATGTGTGCCTAAACCAAGGGGACTCTTCAGTTGGTACCAATCACTTCCCCAGCCCAAGGAAATTGGGGACTTTTAAGAGGTTCAGACTTCCCTCTTAGTGTTTTACCCAAGAAGGAGCCATGTACCCAGCATAGTCAGAAAAATGCTAAAAGCATCATCTGAAGACATTTCTTCTTCAGGAAAAAAAAATTTCCACCATGTTCTTCCTAGCTCCCCCCACCCAAAAAAAAAGTGCTCTTTGTTATACCTTGGTTCTTACTGGGGGAGGCTGAACAACCAAGCAGACCCAACAACTTTCACATCTGCCACAGGGACAATGTCCTGGTGCTCTTCAACCTCACCTCGCAACAAGTGAACACTGCCAATAGCTTGTTCCCCTCTGGACTGTCACATCCCTGCGACCTTCCTTTTAGCAACCTGTTCGGAACCACATGCACATACTTCAAGGGCCAAGCTTGTCTTCCCCTCCACTCACTAGGCTTCCCTCAAACATTTCACACTGTTTCCTCACATGTACCCAGACCGTGAGCACAGACATAAGCCACACACACACTTTGCAAATGCATGCTAGATAGTTAAGCCCATAATTAGGAATATGGGGGCTTTGGGGTGTCTACCTTTTTATACTTTGGTATTTGTTAAAAATTCCTTGTTACTTTTTTCCCCCTATAAATGCCCATGTGTTCAGGTTTTACCATCTAGTTGCTCTCTTTTGTTCCCAATGTTTTGATTATGAAAAATTTCAAGCCTACAGAAAAGTTTAGGGAGCTGAACCACAAACATGCATGGATACACACCTGCCTTCTGCACTTAGCATTTCCCTCAGTTTGTTTTATCACACACATCTGTACCCCTAATTATACACCAATCCATCTTAAGCTGCAATCCAGTATTTGGTTCCTCATATTTCACACTAAGGCTGGCCTCAAGGTAATTTCTCTCATTTTCAAATATTCCATACCCTATACCCTACTGACTACCAGATACCAATGTGAGCCCCACATTCAGGCTCTGGCTCAGGCCTGATACCAACACTTATCCTCCAGGCCTTTGTCTCAAGCTCTATCTAGACTTCAGCCTTCATGAACCAAAGTCCCTCCTAGCCTGGATGAAATTGCAGTTACCTCCCCAGTCTGCCCCTCCTCCTCTGCCACACTCTGCTGTTTCCACCATGAAATGATTGTTTCTAAAACCCCAAGCTTACGTTTGATCCATATTTTTCAGGCAGGAAGGGGGTGCCATGCTTTCACACAGGACTCGGAGGCAATGATTGCTCCTGGTGTGCTTCATAAGGAAAGGGACTGTGACCCAGCACTTCTCACATCCAGGATGTCCCAAGCACAGCCAGGCTGGCTCTGCCCTGGTCAACTACTCATCACCACCATCTTAAGAACTTCACTGCTTGTTGCATTTTTCTGGGAAAAAGTACGAGCAATTAACAGGACATGCAAGCAAGCAAGAAATTTCCTCTTTCAAAGCACACTGGAAATTACAAAGTTATCTAACACAATACAGGGTCTGTGGTTCCAAATGAATGCTCCTGCCAAAATTCTTCATCTGGCTTTCAGTGCTGACCTTTCACCTCTTCACAAGGCTTCTCTTCCTTTTAGGCCAGATAAAATTCACCCCTGGGTTTTGTCAGAGGCAATGGCCTCGTTAATCAGCAAAGAGTAAACCTCTATCCCTCCTTTTAATATAAACCAACCAGTTAAGATTCTCTGGGAAGAGAGATGTTTAAAGCAGCAGTTATGAGGTCATAGTTCATGAAAATTTTTATTTAGTTTTTAAAAATAAGTTATTTACACAGCACATGTTTTTGAAGAAAATTTAGGAAATACAAAGAAAGAAAACATATTCTTGCTACCTAGGAATTACCACTAAGGTTTTGATTTATCCTAGACCTTTAAAAAATACATACATTTTATAAAATTGGAATCTTGTTGTATATGCTGTGTTCCATTTTTTTAAAATTACCATCAAGTACATATGACTCCAGATTTTAATGATGAGATATATATAGACATATGCTATAATTTAATGAGCCTTATTGATATCAAGGTTCTTTCTAAGTTCTCACCTTTCTAATTATCATTTTGGTGAGAAACTTTGAACATACTGCTTTCTTTCTTTCTTTCTTTCTTTTGCCCTGGGGACTGAACCCAGGGTCTTGAGCTTGGAAGTCAAGCGCTTTACCACTGATGTACACCCCAGTCCTGAACACACTACTTTCTCAACAACTTCAGTTGTTTCCAATAAAATTCCCAGGAGTGCTAGGTCCAGGGCTATGTGCATTTTAAGGTTCTTAGTAATTTTTTCAAAATTGCTTTGCAGATTTAGAACTTTACTAGCAGTTGTAACAAACCACTCCTTGTCCTAGGTAATTTAAAAAACAAACAAAATAAACAGCTACAAAAAAAACCCTTATAAATCAAGCAGGTAGGAAAAGTGTTATTATGCAGCTTAAGTTTAAATTTACTAGAGAGACTGAATATTCTATTGGCTGTTTTCGACTCTTTTTTCAGAGGTGAATAGGGCACGATCCAGGGACCTGTCTTGCACCATCTTGGGCCATACTGAAAGGTCTAGTGAGCGCAGCAGCCCTGTACATAGGACCTCTGCAACTAATCGCAGTTCTTGGACAGTTTCTTTCCTTCCTTTCCTTTTTTAACTGGATAGATATCCCTGTATACATGAGAGCAGCAATATGGACTTTTGAGATTTCCAAACATTCTTAGTGAGAAACTACTATCAATATTTTGCCACACAAGTTCTGCATGGGGCCCACCAGCTGGAATAAGGATGATTAAAGCCCACTCACCCAAGGGGGCAGAATTTGGAAAGATTTGCTCATTGGCTCAAGATCGTATGAGTAAACTGGAACCAGAAGCTGGGCTCCTGTCCTCCCTCTAGCTTTGGCAGCAAAGGAAGACTCATCCACAAAGCGCGCAAGGTACAAGATGTGCAAGAATGCAGCTGTACTGGATACATGCCTGGGGTCTGCAGGGAACTCAGGGGTTTTCCAGGAGAGAGCACTGGCCTACTCTCACCTGTCCCTAGCAACAGCACCATCCTCAGGGGAAGGAGACCAGCCCTTGCTTCCCAGGTCCTAAGCACAGTGCTGTGCTCACCAGTGCAAAAGAGGCTGGTCCAAGATGCCCAGACAGCAGGACCCCTCACACTTCATGAGCAAGCTTTCAGAATGTAAATGAACATTGCTTTAGGGACCAGAGGGCGCCCACTGGGCGTGGACAGCCTTGGCTGTCTGTGAAATTCCATCTCCTGGTTTCTGGAATCAGCTTCAGATGTGGGGATCTGGCTAACCTCTGGCTATCTGTACCTCTGTCTATGAAGAGGAGGAAAAGTCTCCCCATACTTCTGCTGTAATTAGCAGCTGTGGCCGGGTGTCTGTACTGAGAGCTACAGGTAAGAGGCCAGTCCCTTCAAAGGAGCTACAGGCCTTGCCAGGCAGCTCTTGCCTCCTGGGGAGCCCAGAGGTGCATATAGGGGCTAGATGACCTACCGTGGTGCTGGTGCCCCTCACTGCAGGGATCAGAGTCACAGTGAGGGCAGCGGCTGGTGGGCCTGGGTCTGGTTTTCATTAGGCAATAGCATCTTACCATGTCTTTAAAGCCAAAGGGCCCAGATGCATAGCTATGAATTCCAGCTGCTATGTGTGAAACCCTATCCTCCAGCCTGCAATTCAGGCCTCTCCAGTCCTTCGTAGTCTGCAATTTAAAATACCAGATTCAGGGGGCCCAGGAATCCCACACTTGCTCAGAACCTTACGTGCAGATCAGAGTCAGGCCTGGAAAGCTGCCTGGGAGCCCAGCAGAACCTGCTGACCCTGTAAAATGGAGCAGCCACATGACAGGGGCCTCTCATTTATCTGCCCAGTTCGCCTAGCTCAGGGAATTCCATGGCAGGTTTCAAGTACACAACTTCAAAGGAAAGGCTCTTCTAAGAAGGCTGTGGGAGGAAACAGCCACCCTTGCTGGGGGGCTCCTGTCATCCCAGCCAGAGCTGGTCAGTCTGCAGCACTTGCTTGCTGGGGTTGGGGATAGGACAGTGATTCTCCAGGTTTGGTGAACGTCATTTTCAGAGTGGTGTTAAGGCCATTGCTGGGCCCATCCCAGAGCTGTCATCTTAAGTAGGCATCAGAATTTGCATTCAACAAGTTCTCAGAGGAGATGGAAGCTGCCTATCTGAGAACCATTCTTCGAGACTCAGCAAATAGGGGCTAGCAGCAAATTGAAAATGGATTTCCATGGTGATTTCAACGCAGGCTACTTGGTGTGGTCTACAGACTGGTCGGGGGAGGGGCAGCACTGATGAGTTCTCTGGGGCAAACCCAGGGGCTTTGGGGAGGGAGGGTGTAAGATGGAACAGCACAACTTCATTACACAAACAGAACATCCATCTCCTGTGGACACTCTGAAAAGCCAAATGTCCCAGCCTGAGAGCAGTCAGCCTAGCTGACCAGGACCAACGATGTCCAATTTGCCATGTGACCTCATTCTCCTTATTCAGTTGTTCAGTTGTCTCATCCTCTTTTCAGACCCCCCACTCAGAAGAGTTTCTACGCCTTTTATTCCCAAGATCAGTCAGCTCCCCTGTGCTCCTGACAGGTTGACTACACACATTGCTTTTCCCTAGGACCTGCTTCTGTCCCTACTCTAAAACACCTTTCTCCTCCTAGGTTTTTCCAGATCTTTCTAGAGCCCCTCTTCCTCAACATCTAACCATTGACTGGTACCAGTAGGTGTCGGCTCTCTCCTTGAAACTTTTTCCTTAAACTCTCCTCGACTTCTGACCTCTCAAAATCCTCCTGAGCTGTCATTATTGATCCTCCCCGTCCCTCTGACTTCCCTGGTTTGTTTGCTGCATGCTTTCATTCACTCATCATTCCAGAAAATCCTGCCAAGCACCATGCCAGACACAGTGAAGGGCAAGGAGAACACAGCAGCCCATGTCCCTGCTGTCGTGCAGCTGAGTCTGGTGGGGAACATGCCTGTCAATCAGCTAATGAGTTAAGTATCCCACATGAGAAGCACGGGGGTGCTGAGACTGTACCTCACTGGGCTTGGGGCGGGCACGGAGCTGAGTGATGCAACGCAGAAGCAGTGTCTGGAACTGGCACTGACCTGGCACATTTTGTTTGGCAGGGTCGTCAACGTTGGTGAACTCAAGGGTCCATCCTCTGTTCTCCTCTATTCCTTCCAATACTACTCTTGGGTGTAGTATTTCCTGTATCAATGGTCACCTATGATTCAGATCTGTTCTTTTCTCAACATCAGCTCTGTAACTCCTAACACCTGCTGGATCTCCTGCTACCATGCTTCAGAGGAGCCTTAAGCAAAGGCGCCCATCCCTCCCCACCTTGGTACCATCCAACTGACACTACTTTACTTCTTTTTTTTCCTTTCCTTTTCATTCCCCTTTCTTTTACCTTTTCCTTTTCTTCTTTGAAACAGGGTCTTGCCCTGTACCCCTGGCTGGCCTTCCAAGTGCTTGGATTATAAGGTGTGCACTACCACTCCTGGCACTATATTTTTCTTGAAACTGTGGAGTCCCTACTTCATCCACTGCATCTAAAAAAGTCTCATTTATCACTTAATTCCATCCACCCAACCACCTCCTGAATGCATCCATTGTCATACACTAACTTATCCAAACCCAGAGATAGACTGGCCGGCCAGCAGGCCTTCCTTCCTTCCTTCCTCTTTTTTTCTTTTGGCGGTACTGGGGTTTGAACTCAGGATCTCACACTTGATAGGCAGGTGCTCTACCACTTGAACAATGCCCCCAGCCCTTTTTGCTTGAGTTATTTTTCAAGTAGGGTTTTGTGTTTTTGCTGGAGCCAGCCGGGACCACGATCCTATATCTATGTCTTACTCACAGTTGGAATCACAGGCTCACGCCACACACCCGGCTTATTGGTTGAGATGGAGCCTAACTTTTTTCCTGGGCTGGTCTCAAACCTTGATCCTTCCTTGATCTCTGCCTCTTGAATAGCTAGGATTTCAAGCATGAGATACCTTGGCTGGCCAAAGCCATACTTTCTTAATTCAAGGTGTACTTTTTGTTTATGATGATAAAATAGGAAACTGTGCAAAAACATAGAATAATAAGTTAGAGAATAACCACTGATAAGATACTGGTATATTTGCACACGTGTGTGTGTGCTGTGTGT
Source organism: Castor canadensis (assembly GCF_047511655.1). Classification (NCBI taxonomy): domain Eukaryota; kingdom Metazoa; phylum Chordata; class Mammalia; order Rodentia; family Castoridae; genus Castor; species Castor canadensis. The sequence continues at coordinate 93,205,243 of NC_133387.1, forward strand.
CCCGTGTGTATGAATTGCAATTATGCTATGAACATACACTAAGTGGTTACACTGGCACTTCCCTCTGTTCCTACTAAATCTGAGCTTGGTCATGTGACTTTCTTTTAGCCAATGAGACATTAGTAAGTATGATACAATGCAATACAGGTTGAACACTGCTGTATTAAATATTCTTCAAAAACTAACTTTTAAAGGCTGAGGGCTGGGCATGTTGGTACACACCTGTAATCACAGCTGTTCAGGAGGCAGAGACTGGAAGAATCATGGTTCCAGGCCAGCCCTGGCAAAAAAAGTTAGCGAGACTCCATCCCAACCAATAAGCTGGGCACAGTGATACACACACTAAGTGGGCACGGGTAGGAGAATGTCTGTCCAGGCAAGCTGGGGGAAAAGTTCAAGACCCTATTTGGAAAGTAACTAAAAGCCAAAAGCGCTAGGAGAGTGGCTCAAGTGGTAGAACACCTGCCTACCAAGCATGAGGTTCTGAGTTCAAAACCCAGCACCTCCAAAAGAAAGGGGAAAAAAATCTTTCTGGTATTTCCTATGGGTGTGTACCACAGTTTACTATTTCCTCTACTGCTGGGTATTTAGATTTTTCACATTTCCTTGATTTTCAATTTTTGAATTTTGCTTAGGCTGGATTGCATTTACTATCTCAAAAGATTTATATATACTTAAGCCTCTTTAAACCGTGTGTCAGAAAACAATTTACAGCTATTCTCCCAGCAGCGATTTGGGAAAAGGCCTTTCTTAACACCACCCCTGATGTGTTACCTGATAGGCAAAAAATGACATCTCATTTTTCTTTGTATTTCTCTGATTACCAACAAGTTAAACATTCTTCCTACACTGGTTGGCTGCTTGCAATTTGTTCTTCTGTGCATGATCTAAATCTTTCTTTGGGCTAATTTTTCTATGAAGATAGAAATGAGTTTTCCCCTCTAGATTTAAATAAGTAATTTATATATTAAAGGCTCTCAACATTTTTGCCACTTAAGGGAACTTTTCAACATTGACTTTAAATTTTGTTTTGAATGTTTGTGATATACAAAAGTTAATTTTAAAAAGCAGCCCAATCCCTGTACTTTTTCTGATCTTTTCCTGCAGTGTTTTGTGTTTCAAAAGCCAACTCTTCCCTTAAAGAGGAGATATTTGCAAATATTTTCTGTTTCTTCTTATGGTTGAAGTGTCTAATTGGAATTTTAAAAATATATGTGATGAGAGAAGGATCTAATTATTTTGCATCGGTCAATTATTGAATTACCCATCCCTTCTCCCACTGATTCGTGATGCCCTGGCATCACCTAATAGTCCCACAAATGCTAGAGCTGCTTTTGAGATGTTCCTTTAATCTGTCTCTACTGGTACACCAAATTGCCATTTTAACTACTGAGTACTTAATGTTTGGCCCTCATGTTTTCATGTATTCACTCAACAAATACTTCTGAGCCACAGTAGTATTTGAGGTTCTGAGGATTCTGCAGTAAACCAGGCAGAGCACTTCCATCTGCTCTTCTATGGGGGTTAGGGGGGAAAGGCTGAACAAGTAACAGTATTTACTGAAGGCTTCCCATGTGTGCCAGGCTCTGCTAGACACCATCCGTGTCACCTTGTATCCCCAGGACAGGCATCCCTGTGACCCTATCCCCTCCAGCTCCTCTTCACACACATCCCTTCTTTGTTAATCCTTGCTGCCCTTCCCATCCTCCCCCAGCCTCCCTTAATCCCCTGCACTGAGTGAACTGTCCCCTCAAGCGCCAGCCAGAGCAAGGTGCTTTTTTCCTGAAGACCCAGGTGTCATGAGCTGAATTGTGTCTCTTGAAAGGTTATAACCCCCAGTAATGTCAGAATGTGACTGACGATATTTGGAGAGGCCTTAAGATAAAAATCCAGTACGAATGGTATCCTTATAAGAGAAAATCTGGGGGCTGGCAGAGCGGCTCAAGCACTAAGAGCGCCTGCCTAGCAAGTGTGAGACCCTGAGTTCAAACCCCAGTGCCACCAAAAACAAAGAAGAGAAAATCTGGAAACAGTACAGAGAAAAGGCCAAGTGAGGACAAAAGACAGAGAAGGTGGCATCTACAGGCCAAGGAGAGTGGCCTCAGAAGAAACTACCCAGCCTCTCCACTTTTTTTTTCCTTAGTGATACTGGGGTTTGAACCCAAGACCTTTCTTGGCAGGTGCTTTACTCTCTGGTCCTTTTTCTACTTTTCATTATTTTTCACATAGGCTCTTACATTTGCCTGGGGCTGGCCTCAGACCATCATCCTTCTACCTATGGCTCCCTCATAGCTAGAATCACAGGCCACACCAACATGCCTGGCTTGTTGGTTGAGATGGGATCTCAATACCATTTTTTTTTTTGGCCCAGATTGGCCTCCTGCCCTACACTTTCTGAATAGCTGGGATTTCAGGCATGAGTCACTGCCTTTGCCCCAGCTGATACCTTAATCTCCAATTTCCAGTTTGAAAGTAAACTTACTGTTAGAAAGTAAACTTCTACTTTCAAGCCATCTGATCTGTGGCCCTTTGTTATTGGCATCCAGCAAACTAACGCAAAGGAGAGCCCCCTGGCTAAGGTTCACTAACTTCCCTCTGCTTCACGGAGAGGGAAGTCTACATCAATGTACTGCCCAACTATGTTCAGTTGGTCTTGGGAGTCTCTCAGAGCCTACTTCCTGTGAGACTGGAAAAATGAGTCCCTTATGGTCCAATTCCCTTTATGAGAGGAACGTAACAGTGACAGCCATCCTCTCAGCTTCCCTAGGTCAGTGAGACCACACTTGACGTTTCCCCATGGTGTCTCTGACGCTATCTACAAGTGAACTGGCAATCAGAGAAAGAAGTACGTTCTTCCCATAAGACCCCAGAGAGACTCCCTAGGGTGGTCCTGTGGTAGGTGCCATCCACCTCCAGAACTCTCTTGAACAGGTACAGAGCTCCTGCATGGCCACAGGTGATGCTTCATGCAGTGGGAGGCACCTGTACTGCCAGCAAGCAAGAGTGAATACCATAGTGAACTCACCTATGAGGTCCCCTGAGCAGGTGGTATAGGGAAATTGGTCAAACAAGGCCACAGGAGCCAGAGCAGGCAATTTAACCAGCTTCACAGGCTGAGAACTGTGAGGAAAAGCTGAACCACTACCATGTTTAGCTGCTACTTGATAGGACAGAGCAAATGGAATAGAATGGTGGGTGTGGGGGGGTCATTAAGTTGTACTGGGGACAGATGTGGTCATATAGAGGAAGCCATCAGAAAGGAGGAAGCGAGATAGAAGGGATATATGTAGACGGAATATATGGTCAGAAACAGGGTACTGAGGATGAGAACGTGGGGAAGATAAGGCTAGTAACACTATACTAGGATGGTCTTCTAACGTCAAAAGATGTTACTCCTTGCGGCTAGGAATGGTGGGCAAAGTAAACAGGGCCAAGGGACCCTTTGTGGGGCTTTTTGCATTTGTTTTGGTTTTTTGGTGGTACTGGGGTTTGAACACAGAGCTTCACACTTGCTAGGCAGGTGCTCTACCACTTGAGCCACTCTACCAGCCTTCAAGGGACCCTTTGTTATTAGCATGGGCTCAGTCCCAACCAACACACAGACATGCAGTCAATGGGGCTGTGTCACCTGGAGGGTTTTTTTCCTAAGAAAATTAGCCCTCAGTGACTTGAACTAGCTCACTCTGCCCATTCTCCCAAAGCCTGAATTGGAGTCCTGGAACTAACCACTCCCTCTGATGGGACACAAAGCCACAGCTCCCAGGACAGAAGGAGTGGGCAGGAGATGGCATATTTTCCCTAGAGCCTGGTGCCCAGTGGGTCTCAGTTGTTGATTAAAGGTCTAGTCAGGGTAGGAATGCTAGGACCTGTGCCTTCTGGGAAAAGACTGTCTTCAAGATGTAGAGGAAGACTGGCCTTTACATCTGGTCTAATGAATGGAAGTACCCAAGAGGATCACAAGGAGACAACTCTAAGGAAGCAGATCCGGCCCTGCTCCTCCCTCAGCTTCAGGATGCTGACAGAAATAAGAGTGCCACGAGATGTAGGGCACTGCCCACAGGGATGGTGGCCAATGGCAATGTGCTAGGAAGGAAATGCTTGACTTACTATGTTACTCTCCATATCTGCAAAAAGTTCCTGGTAGTCATGATGAGATGGAATCATGTTTGGCCAGGATTCTCAACTTTCAGATTCTGAACCAGCCTTTGGTATGACTGTAGGCACCGTAAGTCCTGCAGGAGATGGTCAAGAAGCATGCTAATTACAGGCCTGTCCACAAAGCTCATAGTGTCCAATGGATTTGCCCTACAAATGAAGTCTGCATGGCTGTTTTCTGTGGCCTGTGGCACTCGGGAGTGACTCCATACAACTTCTTATTAAACCCAGTAAGACAGAGGATCAGAAATCCACATTAAGTTCACAGCAACCCACAGCAGGCACCATTTCATGATAAAAGCTCTAAGAAAACTAGGAATAGAAGGAAAGTACCCACAGCAGGAAAGGAGAACACGTGACACCCCTGCTGTGATGTCTACGACAAGACATCTCATCAATAAAGGCACACCCATGCCGTTCTTAGTAAAAGCCTTCTCTCAGCAGTCCCTGCACACCAACTGGGGGTAGCAATGAGAAAGGAAATCTTGCTAGTCTGGGCCTACAAACAGCCTGCATTATTTTTGTACAATTAGATGTCTTCACACCTATGTGAATTAGACTTCTAAGGAAGAGTCAGAGTAAACAATCTCAAAGTCAAACAGAGCCAGGATGGAAGCTGGCTAACTCAGTGAGTTATAGGAAGCAATTGTCATATGCCTACCACAAGCCCAGAACCACTGCTGGTGTGAACATACATGACCCAGTGATCCCACACAACCCCAAAAGCAGGCCCTGTTATCACCCTAATCTACATGCAGAATACTGAGGCACAGAATTCTTGCCTGACTTGCCCAAGGCCACACACCTGAGATCCGAGCCCAGCCTCACCTCAGGGCTGAATTCCAGTTCTCTTTGGGAGGAATCTTCAAGCTTTCTTGAAGCAGAATCGCCTCAGGTAGGGATGGGGGCATGTTAAAACACCCAAATTCTCACTCAGTAGAGTGTGGGTGGGGCTGAAAACACACACACCTCACAATCTCCTGCCCTAGCGACACTATTGCTGCTGGTTCAGGGACCACATCTGGGCCACCGATGCCTATGAAACAAGGCCCCCATGAGAACAAGCCTGCAGGGCAGCTGTCCAGAACTCCTGGACTCTACAGGGAAAGCTCCTAAGTCAGTTCCTGGTATGAAGTGCTGGGGGGTGGGTACAGATATTCTTCATCTTCCCTCTGAATCAGGTGCATTTGGGACATCAGCCAGAAGAGGAGTTTCTAAACCTCCACCCTCCCCGCCCCTCCCCCAGCATGGGGCAGTCACTGCTGACCTGGCAATCCCAGGGAGGGAGCATGTCCCAAGTCACTATGCTGAGCCCTAGGTATTAAGCCAGACTCACCATCCTGTTCTGCTGCAGCAGATCAAACCTTAGCAGAGCCTCAGATGGGCAAAGGTCAAAGCCAAGACACCTAAATCCTACCTTGCTGGATTCTGAGGGCTACGCATGCTGACCTCACTCTTTTTGTTTTGTTTTGTTATGTTTTGTGGTTTTAAGCTACAGTGTCATGGAGGAGGGGGAATACTAGTGATGGGGGTAAGAAGGAGTGAGGAGGGGTAAGTGGGAGGGGGGAGGGTGAAGGAAGGAGAGTAAGGTGACCGTATAAGGTAGATGGACTTCATATACCTACATGAAACAGAACTAGAAAACCTCTTGCAATTGCTTTAAGTGGGGTGAGGAGGGGGCTGTGGGGGAGATAAGTAGTGTACAATATATAGCTAATCAGAATTGTCACTATGAACCCCCCATCATGAATATATCCTTAATAAAAATTTATTAAAAAAAAAAGATAGAGGTGTCACTATGTAGCCCAGGCTGGCCTCAGATTCACTAGGTAGCTTAGGCTGGCCTTGAACTTGTGATTCTCCTGCCTCAGCCTTGGAATGTACCACCACACTTGGCTCCATTTACTCTTTTTAAAGAGCTGCTACGAAAGGGATGAGGGAGGGGGCACACAGGCCCCAGTTTATTTTCAGCATGAAGTCTTCTGAGTTGGAGAACCTGTTGGCCTGGCAGGCCAGACTGAGACTGCCCTGAGAGGCCCCCACCCAAGAAACTGGCATTCCTCCCACCCTGGCCCAGGGGTCACCTCTGAACTAGAGTAACCTGGTCCGGCTGGCCTGGGCCCAGGCAGACAGCTCATTCGGGTCACCAGGATTCACACTTCAAAAAGAGGAACATGCTGATGAAATAAAAATAAAAACTGCTGAGCACAGAGGAGGTGGGCTTTCCTGAAGGGCACTCTCTATTCTGTTCTAGTGGTGGCCCAGGCCCTTGTATGGACAGAAGTTAAAAGCCCAGATCCCTGTCTGCATTTAAGAACCTTCAGTGAGGTTCCAGATGGAAAGCCCATCTATCAGGGGGGTCTAAAACATTCAAGCATGAGTGTGACAGAAACACTCTATGAGCAGCACCTTAAGGCCCCCACCCCTACTGAACTTTGGCCTGATGACATGCAGAATGGCAGGGGAAAAATCTGAAGTAAGAAAAATTCTTACTTCAGATTTCCAAACAACAAGATGGTAGCTTCAGGACAGAAAAGACCTTGGAATTAAGGCTGCCTGACCCCTCCCACACCCATCCCTTCATGAAGACCATGCCCAGGGGATTCCCTTTTCCAGATGAACAGCTGCTCCAGGGTGACTAGCTCCAGGGTGACTCCTGGGGCCCTGGCTCCTCTTCATGAACACCAAGCGGGATTGCAAACAGGTAGCTAACCTGCTGGGCTTTTAAATGCACATGCCAAGTTCAGTTCTCCCCTGAATGGACAGTGTTCAAGCTATGCATCCCCCTCCCCACTTCCTTACTTAGCAAAGGTCTCTCGTTCTGAATATTCTACTTCAATCGCCTCATTAGAAGACCCTCCCCTCACACCTTGGGCAGATGAAGGTCTTTCTTTTGAGTTTCCATAGCCCCTCGCATCTTCCCCCTACTGTTCTAAACATGATGACATGTTTTTCTCTTCCACTAGGATCTGAGTTACTTCTGTGAATCAGGACTAGCACTCAGAAGACTCTCCAATAATGTGTACCAAAAGAATGGTACCTCCCTGCCTCTCACAGAGAACATACGCAAGTGTTCACACACAGAAAAGCTCTGTGACAGTGTAAACAACTATCATTACCTACAACTTGCTGAACTTTAAAGCGTCTTTACAAAATGGCACATAAATATCATGAGGCTCCATCATCAAATGATGCATGATTTCACAGGCCCAGCCAACAGTCTGACTGCTTCCCCACCCCACTTCGTAAGGTGCTCAGGTGATGGGGTTCTTAGAAACGCTCAGTCCAACAGGGCAGCCACCAGTCACACATGGCTTCTGGGCACTTGAAATGTGTCCAGTCTGAACTTGAGACAAGCTATTAATTCAAATAAAATATACACAGGGTTTCAAAATGTTTCCAAAAAGAAGGTCAAACACTTCCTTAATAATTTTATATTGATTGTGTGCCTAAATGTTCACACATTGGATATACTGGGTGAAATAAAAAATATTAAGGTGAATGTCATCTGTTTCTTCTGACCTGTATTTATTTATTTATTTTGTTTTTTGACCCAGGGTCCCACTATGCAGCACAGGCTGACCTCAAACTCACGATCCTTCGGCCTCAGCCTCCCCAGCGCTGGGATTCGAGGCTTGTAAAAAGCCAGCACTCCTGTTTTTTCTGACCTTTTAAAATGTGCTATCAGAAAATTTTAAATTGCAGGCACGACTCACATTGTATTTTGGCTGGACAGCACAGCTGTAAGCAGTCCACTTTGCATTATTCAATTTGACTGAGTCTTGAAGTCCAATGAGACTCCATCATTTTGGGGGGTTCTTATGATAAAATGCTATGTCTTGCCAGTGTCTCCATGAGGGATTTAGCCCTGCTATCACCCAGCAGCCTTGTGTGGGTGGGGCTGGGGTGCTCTGGCTGGTGTGGGACAGGGGCCCCCACATCTCCTGGGGGCTGAATGCACACAGGGCCAGCATGTGAATGGAACACTGAGTGACCTCAATTCACTGTCCTGGCAGCTGGAGCTTGTTGTACTAGGCGAATTCCTGCCCTTATTTAGGTCAGTGGCCCGATTACTCCAGAGTCCAGGAGAGTTTCTAAGGGATTTTGTCTGTGCCATTCTTTGCTACTGTTGTGCCTTCTTTGCAGAAAAATGCCACTTTGCTGAGACACCAAAAACTTAAAAAAATAGCCAGCAACCTGTTTCATGTGGCTACTTGAGTCCCCGCATCCAGATAAAAAGGTCCGCTTACTTGAGAATTTGTTACTATTTTCAAAAGTTAAATATGTATTTTAAAATGGAATGCCATCATGACTCATGCTTTTAACCTGCAGCTCAGTTTTCTAGATCAGGCTTAGGACCATGCTTTCACCCTTTTTGGACCATGCTTTCATTGTGACCCAAAATTTGAAGGCTGAACAGGCAAAGAAACTAGAAACCCCTGCAATGATCAAGAGAGGCCAAAAATATTTTATAGGCCACTGCCACGTACAATACAAGGCATGTCTTCCTCCTTGAAAAAAATCAAGCTGCAATAACTTACACACGATATGAAAGGACATAAGTCTTTGGATAGCCTAGAGACAAAGACTAATTATGCTGTATATCTTTTAAATTCTTTTACCTATACAAATAATATATGTCTACATTCTTCTTGTGAAGAAAATCCCAATAACATAGAAGACAGTGACAAGAAGCTCACACCACTGCCACCTCCGGAACCTTGAGGTAGGCTTTTGCTGTGGATGAAAGGTGATGTGTGTTTGTGTTGGTATCAGTTGCTTGTTGTCTCTCCCTCTGCCCATCTCACATTGCCTGAGGACCAGGGTCCCAAACACACCTAACTCCCTCGCCGAGTGAGAACCAATGTGGCTGGTGTGTGTATGTGTCGGGGCTGGGGGGAGGGATGGCTGACCCATATGTACGGCTCAGAATGAGGAACAAAAGTGAGCTTGGCCCACTGCCCCTGGCTTTATGCACATGTAACCTTTTACCCCATCTTATAACAATTTCAGGATGGTCTCTCTCACCAGATCATGGAGAGCAAGAGCCACGATTCATTTCTACACCAATGTCAACTGCAGGTCTGGAACCCAAGAAGTCATCAACAGATATTTGCCACACTATCCCAAAGTTCACCTTTTTAAAAAAATAAAGCCATGCAGTAATTTCTAAACACTTTAGAAACTCCACGGAGCACCCTCTGGGATTATTAAAGAAGGGGAAAAGGCATCCCTAGAAAAGTACCAGCCCCAGACTCTGTAGCCAGGTAAGCCCTATCTGCTGCCAGGCTTGGGACACCTGCAGACTCACTCTGCTATGATCCTTGGTCTACTCCAGGGGTAGCTGTAAAGACCACAGAGGTCCAGACAACCCTAAATATCATGGAGGCACCTTGAGCTAAGGTCAGCACTTCATTTAGGTGAACAAGTCAATAGGCTTTCTGCAGAGGGGTTTGGGTGGGGGGGTGGTCAGATTTTAGCCCCTCTGAAATCTGTTACAACCACTAGTAAACTCCAGCCCTGTTTACTAACACTGTTTTTCCTCCTTTGTATTCCAGTAACAAAAGTTTACAGAACAAGTGTTTCATGTATGATAATAATTCGGGAAAGACACATAAGAAGTGTCTGCCTCCCAACAGGAATCTGCACTCTAACTTGAACACACCAAATCAAGGGACTGGATTTAACCAACAATATGAGGCAGTAAAGGCCAAGTAAGTGATCTGGGAGACCAGATCCTTGAGAATAACCCAGGGACTAAAGACCTGCCCCTCTCCAGATACCTAGGTCACAAGTTCCCATGCTCAGCAGATACCAGATGACTCTCTTACCTCCTGGTGTAATTCTAGCCATGCAGAAGGCATAGGTAGGAGACTGGTTCTTGGCAAAAACATGAAACCCTATCTGAAAAATAGCCAAAGCAATAACCACATCCCAAGGGGTGTGGCTCAAGTGGTAGAGTGCCTGTCTAACAAGCATGAAGCCTTGAATTCAAACCAAGAGTGACTACCAGCCATGTCCAGCCCCACCAGAAAGCCCCACCTGTAGTGGGGTCTTCCAAGGTGGTTAGCCAGGGCAAGTCCAAGAATGGAGTAAGAAGTCTGCAGGCAGTCCTGTCCACCTTACTTTTGAGAAGGCATTGGCTTGCCCATCCTTGTCAGATACCAGGAAACTTGGTTCATTCAGTATAGCATAGACTTCAAGAGCCGGGCTCTGGAATCAGGAATTCTGGGCTCAAATCTCAGCTCCACACACAGCTTTATGACTTTGGGCCCCAGTGGCCTTTCTAAGGCCCAGGGTTCAGGGCTCCTGAGTGGGTCTAGAAGTGGTTCCACCTTGTAGGGTCATGGCATATAAAGCACATGCCTCACTCCTTAGGCACACTGACTTGTCCAAGAAATGTTGGCTTAGTTTAAGAAACAGCCTGCTCAGCACCTGAATCAAAGTCACAGTTATGAGGTCCTGCTACTCATGTGCAATCTGTACTGTTCATTTTCTACAGACTCTCTTATAGCAACTGCATGCCGGACCCATCACCCTTAGAACCAAACAACAGTCCTGGTTACCAGCTGGTCTGAGAGCCAACAGTTACTGCCTGGAGGCACTGGGCTTGCTTAGCACAAGCTAGTAAGTGAGGTAAAGAAACCCAAAGAGGGAGATGAGGGAGAGAGATAGTGGGTGTAAACCTAACCAATCTATAATGTAAACATATTCAGAAGTGTCACAATGAATCTTCCCTGTACATCTAATGTATGCTAATAAAAATGCTTTGAGAAAAAAAGAAAAATATCACAGAGATAGTGTTCAATTTCCTAAACTGACATTTCACATATTTATTGCAACCCCTCCCCCAAAACTCACCCTTCTATGGTAAAATGTATTGACAGCATTGTGTAACACATGTGTTAAACTTTGCATTTAAAGAAAAAAGAAACTCAAGACCTGGACAGAAAGTAAACAGTCCCTCCTGGGCAATACCCAGGCCAGCGATTCCCATGTTGAGGCCTTGGCTGAAATTCCAGGCTGTGGGCAGGATCTTGGGTCCCTGAGGTCTCTGGGGAGAGAACTGATACAGGTCCTGAAGACCTACACCACAGCCACATTTCCCAGCTCTCATACAGACTCGGTTCAGCCCTGCACTGTGGATGTGCACACCAGAAGGTGAATTATTCTCTTGGCTTGGAATTAATTGCTGTGTCAGTCAGAACCTAAAGTGGAGGAGTTCTCAAACCTGAACCACAAATCACTTGGAGATCTAGGAAAACTGTGGATTCGGAGTCCCTGGGTCTGGGTGGGGAACTGAGAGTCTACATTTCTAACAATCTCTGGTCTAGGGAGCACACTTTGAGCAGCAGGGGACTTGAACCCTTTGAGAGAGAATTCTAAAGGAAGGAGAGCTGACAAAAAGGCCATGACAGGGTTCAATCCTACCTCACAGCTCCATCCAGCAAGAGCCAGAGTTTCTCATTTATAAAGCCATCTTTCGAGATCTTAGAGGTAAATGTGTGTGTAGGATTCTGCAAATACTGTAGGAGAGGGTGACCAGCAGTGGGGTTGGCAGAGACAAGAGACAGGTAGAGGAAGTCCATGGGTGGGAAAGGTAATGACGTGATACCTTCAACGGGAAAAGGGGGAGAGGTCTCATACTATGAGTTATATATCACCTCTCTCTGATCATCACATCACCACCAAGAGGCAGGCAGTTAGCAGTTTTCAGATGAGGAAAGGCAAGCTCAAGCAAGTAATGGGACAGACTTCCCTATGTCAGTAGGTAATAGTCACTAAATGCAAGATCTGAATCCAATCAGTCTCTTTTACTCTTAAACCTGAGCACTTTCTCTAATCTTAGTGTGCAAAAGATGTTGGAACCCTTCACCCAAGCTTTCTCTAAAGTTAACATCTGTGAACATAGCACAAGGATCAGGGGACACCACGAAACTAAAGGTAACAGTACTGTCTATCCTCTATATCCACACTTCACCACGCAGGTTCTTCTTCTGGTGCAGGAACCACGCCAGGACCCCACAGTGGACAGCTCCCCCGTCTCTTTGTCTTTTGCCAGTTTGAGCTATATAAAGAGTCCTAGTTGTTTATTTGTAGGATGTTTCTGAATTTGGGTCTGCTGATTGTTTCTTTGTGATGAAATTCTGGTTGTGCATTTTTGGCAAAAACACTCCAGAGGTGAGAATGTACTCTTCTCAGGGCAGCGCATAAGGAGAGACAGGAGGTTGACAATACACCCTTACAGGTGATGTTAACTCTGATCTTCTTTTAAGGTGACCAGTCAGGTGTCTACCAGCTAGTCTCCACTGGGAAGTCATAGCTTTCCCTTTGTGATGAATAAGTATCTCACAGGCAGATACTCTGAGTCTATCCAAGTGTCTGAGCAGTGATTCTGGTGCACACTCATGTCTGAGAGTTGCTGCTGGGCTAGTGGGGCAGTGCGTAGGACAGGACTTGAGCAACCCAGTCATAACTGGAATTAGCACAACAATCAACCCGCAGAAGACTCCAGAAATCCGTGCAACACAGCCTCAGACAGGAACCCAGCCTGAGAACTGTGGGGAGATCAGTGATAACAAAACAAAACAAACACCTAGAACAGGAACATTCTGAAGGCTAAACTGAGCATTCCAGTGTCCTCACCAGAAAACTGGGAGATGAAAGTGAGTTTTTCTTTCTAGAATGGGGCTCTTAGTTGGAGCCAACCTGCGCAAGAAATGTGATGCAAGAAAAACCTGTAAGTCTTAAAAAAAAAAAGAGCAGGACGAATTCAGGATTCACAAGGTAATGAATAACAGGTGTGTTTATAAATGCCTAGTAGGACCAGGTATCCCACGACACACACAATGGGCTGGTCCCGAGGACTATCCTGTAAAACAGGTTGGGAGAGGAAGTGTGTCACTGTCCTCTGATGTGCTTTTCCCAAATCGAACTGCCCTCAAAGCCCCTCTGTTCTGTTTTCCGAAGCTTCCCACCCCCAAGGAGGTATACCTGCCTCCCTCACTGCTGGGCACACCATAGACAGCATTTGAAGGAGATCTTCCCAGTGCCACAGCACAGGTAAAGCAAGGTGTATTATCTTCATTCTAGAGAAGGAGCAGCTGAGACTCAGGATGCCATCATATGGTCAGGAGAGGGGGTGAGATTTAGGGATCCATAGCCAGGCTTAGCCAATGACAGTCTATGTTCCTTACCTCACTATTTCCCCAAAGGCTCTGCAAAGCTGGCCCCAGCTGCTTGGGGCAACACACCCACCCAGAGCACCCATGAAGGAAGTCCTAGGAGTTTCAGGAGTCATATCTGGTAATCCTAGGTAGGAGGTTCCATCTCCTGTAAGTGCCAAATCCTCCTATCTAGTACCTGCTGCTTCTCATCAAGCCCTTTCCTCCCTCTTTTTCAGGGTCAGGGCAACAGTTAAGACAACTTACGATTCTAAACGAGGGCAAGAAAGGAGCTTCTAATAACAATTTTAAAATCTCCTTTCCTAGAAAATTCTTAAGCTCAAGACAGTCCCCACACTGGAAAACCAGGTCACTCAGCTGCCAGATCCCCACAGGAAAAGCCACCAGCTAGAAAGGCTGCCCTTACTAAATGGATCCCAGGCAGTCTGTGCTGGGTGCTGGCACCACACTGGTGAGGAACACACAGGAGCTCCTACCTCTCCATCTTTTAGGACAAGCCTGTGTTCTGGGCCAAGACTCCTGGAAGGCAATATGCAAAACTCCTGAGTTCCACTAGAAGCTAGTCCTGGCTGGTGGGTGATATTTTAGGGTACCCTGCTGTCTTGGAGAAGGAGCCCAGGAAAGGCTCTCCTCTGTGGTCCTGTTCTCACTGTGGGATGCTCCCTGTGCTCCAGGAAGAGTACTTCATCTCACCAGCCTTTCTGCTCAGGCCATGGCAGTAAATCAGCCTCCCAAAGAAGGTGGTGGACAGACAAGGTGGACTTTACCAAAGCGACCAGGACTAAAATGACCAGGGAGATGGCACTCACTGGGGCCTCATGGGAAGTGGACAACAAGGCCAAAGCACCAATCAATCTTATATCATGTATTGACAGAATGTCTAATCTTTTAAAGCTTTCCTTTTTATTTTCAGGTAGAAAGACTCCTGACATCACAGCTCTTTTTTTTTGTTCATCATGGGTGAAGCCCTGCTCACTTTCACACATCTTACAGAGATTATCTATTTATTGTTTCTTAATTGACTAAAAATTGTATATATTTGTGGTATACAACATAGTGTTTTGAAATATGTATATACTGTGGAGTAGCCAAACTAAATGAATTAACATGCAATTATTATTTTCTCATAGTGAGAACCCTTAAAAACAACTCTTTTAAACTGGGTGTGGTAGTGTTACATGTCTGTAATCCCAGCATTTAGGAGGTAGCAGTAGGAGGATTAAGAGTTCAAGGTTAGCCTGGGCTATATAGCAAGAGCCTATCTCAAAAAAAAAAAAAAAAACAAGCAGAAGAAAACAATTTTCAAGAAGACAGTTGTGATACACAGTCACCACAATATACAATAGTTCCCCTGAATTTATCCTTGCTGAAGAACTGAAACTTTGTATCCTTTGACAGACATACCCAGTTCATCCCTGTACCCCCACCCCTGGCAACCACCAATCTACTCTCTGCTTCTATGAGTTCCACTTTCTTTGACTCCACATGTAAGTGAGATCACACAGTATCTATCTTTCTGTGCCTTTTCAGAGTTCTTAAATAACATTGGAAACTTACTACAAATTCTATCCATAGAAGTATCAGGCTGTATCTGAAGACTTTCTCAGATTCTTTTAAAATTGTGAGGAGGGAGACATTTTTCAGATCACTCTATGTCCTGGTGAGAGGCAAGCAGTGGAATGACAGCCAGCAACATGGCATCTATCCGCTGGGCCTGGCTCTGACCTGGGCACACAAGGTTAGGGTAGCTTTGAACACACTCCTTTTTCCCTCCTTCTTAGATCAGTGTTGGCCAGCTTTCAGTGTCCCTCCAAGAAGTCTGTCACCCTTGAGGGGTAACTAGTCATAATACCTGCCCAGGCGCTAGGAAGGGGCCACCTCATCAGCATAAAACAGTGAAACACTAGGAGCCTCCTTTGCTGTCCTCCCTCTGTCCTCAGGGTAATCCCTTGGGATGGCCAACATCTGCCTGCGTGGTCCCTCTCTTCCTGCTCATTTCATTTCCCCCTTGACTTCCCCTGAGGCATGCTCTCTTTTCTCCAGCCACACTGTGTCCTACCTTCAGCCATACTTTCTCTCCTGGTTCCAGTTCCCTGCATGGTTCCCTCTCCAGAGCTCTGTTCTCCGGGCCGCTCTTTAATTTCTCCTAGCTGGTGCTTCCAAACTGGGGATGTCAATTCTTCTGGGACCCTTCCTGACATCCCATCCACCCCAGATTAGCCCAGCATCCCTGCTCTGACGTCCACGGGACACCATACCCCATCATAACATACCTGCCATGTCATGTTTGCCTCCCCCACTGGACCAGTGTAGACTGGGGCTAGGGACTTGGCACCATTCTGTCGAGATGCCCTGGGGAGTTGGGCAGAGTCCTGGCCTGAGCTGCCTTCCCTGCCTAGCCCCACCTTGTGTCTTAGACCTCACCCAGGAGAGTGACAGAGGTAAGGCACATTCTGCAGAGCCTTCTTTCTCTTCCAGTCCAGGTACATCTGGGCATCACTCATCTTCACAGAGAACCAGCCTGCCAGGACTTGGGACAGGGAAGATGGAAGGATGCTTTCTATTTTGATGTTCTGTATTTAGGAACCTTTCATTAAAATGCAACTTAGTTCTAACTGTGGTCTTAAATCTTGATCTCACTTTAAAAGAAAATATGCGTTGGGAAAAAAAGAAAAAAGGAGTTGAATTATGTAATACGCTGACTTTCATAGCCCAGGACTGACCAGTTTTACTTAGTATTGTTACTGTTCAGATACATGGTTTTGATGGGTAAGGTTCTTCCTTCCCTCCCCTCCCCTCCTCTTTTCTTCCCTTTCTTTCAAGACAGGGTCTCACTATGTAACCCAGACTGGCCTGGAACTCACTAGGTAGTCCAGGCTGGCCTTGAACTCATGATTCTCTGCCTCAGCCCCTGGAATGCTAAGATTACAGGTGTGCATCATCTGCCTGGCTTAGGGTTCTTTCTACCTGACATAAAACAATAGTACCTAGTTATGGAGTACAGTGTGGTAACCAGATACATCTATAAAATATGTAATGCTCAAGTCAGTTCCCTCTCAAATATGTATCATTTCTTTTTGTTGAGAAGCTCTGAACTCCTCCTCAGAAGTTCTTTATAAAATATAAAAAAAATTGCTGTGAACTCCTACTATGCTGCAGAACATCAGAAATTAATCCTCTATGTATCTGTATGCTATGTGAATGTTTGCTGAATATGGGGAACCCCTACTCTCTCCAGCCTCTAGTGATCACTACTTCCACCCTCTGGCTTCTTTGAGATCCACTTTCATAGTTGCCATGTATGAGTGAGTGACAGGTAAGTCTGCCCTGTCCGAGTCACAGGTTGCCCACTATGCTAATACTACACGCTGCACACATCAGACTACTGTACTTCTTAGCATGCACACAAAATTGTTAGCAATTCATCTTACAAAAAAAAAAGAAAGAAAGAAATCCATGCACACAGAAATGGGCAGTGTCAATGCCGGCTATGGAGAAGAAAGCAGTTTCCCGCCTGTTTGCCCCAGCTGGTGGCTTTCTTCCCTCTGCCACTACTCAGAAATGCCTTTGCTGGAGTTTCTTCCCTCCACTCACGTGACTCAAGGAGTTCGCTGCATCTGTGCTTTTGCTTTCTTCCCTTTTAAAAATAATTTGTGGTTTGTGTGTTTTTACACAATACACATTAGTTGGCTGTGGATGCGTCATTGCTCACACGCCATCACTCACAGCGTTTAAAAATAAGAATCACATCTGCAATGCAAAGCTCACGTGCTCCCCTTTTAGAAAAGGGTGAACGGCTTGGGTACCTAGTGCCTTCTTTTCAATTCAACTCAGGCCTCCATGTGCCAGTGCAGAGCTCAGAAAGATGGTTTGACCGGTAGGTTCTGGCAACCTCTGAAGAGTTCTGGTGCTCCTTTAAGTGTTAAGAGCATATGTCACAACACAGCCTCGGGATTCCATATTCCCCATCAGAAAAGCATGTGGTCCCTGATCACAAACACCCCTCGGCAAGCCCCTTCAGATCAACACAAAAGAGCAACTTTATAAATGAAGAGACCCAGGACTGTGATGGGCAGATATAAGCCTGCATTTGGTTTTAATCCCAAGTGCCGAGTGCTGCTGAGATGGCTCACTCTGGACCAGATAGCTGAACATGTCACCTAATTATGGGTCTTCTCCCTTCTTCAGTGCAGGGTCAAAGGCTCACTGTAGGAAACAACTCATTCTTAGGTCCAGCTTTGGTCTCATCCATAACGGGGCAAAAGCAACAGCTGCTTCCAAGCCACTGGGTCAAGAGCAGTGCCATTGCTGACTCCAGCGTTTGTCCCTTTCCTCCATCTCTCTCCAGGCCTATCCTCTCTCCTCTTCTTTCCCTCTTTCATCTCTCCAGTGTGCAGCATGCCCCTCTCCCATGCTCACCTGACAGCTGTGCCAGCAATGTTTCAGGGTGAAACACTGATTTTAGGTTCTAAGCAAAAGCCATTCCTGACTTTGGAGTAAGTTAGGCTGATCTTAAGGTCCTATCTCCTGTCCTATTAGCCTCCTCTTGCCACTCTGAGCCCATGCTCAATTTTAGGACCTGCAATCAAATTGCCCAAGATAGTGAGATCTGGCACAAACCAACACTTCTCAAAATGTTTACTTAACAAAAACTGCAGACACTTCATAACCTGCTACCAATAAGGTCACTTCCAAATGCCGTGTGATTTTCTACCATTTGGCCCAAAAGAGGGACTCTATAGTCTCTGAGTAAAAGTACATGAAGAAGTCATTTCAAGTTCAGAGATCGCCTATGCATTTTTCTGGGGAACAGGTCAATGACCCATAATGACTTCAGGGAAGACAGCTGGCAAGAGACCAGATGAGGAAGTCAGAGCATTCCGGGTGTGGTGGCCTCAAGTCACGCTCCAGCCAGCCCCAGGACACAACCTAAGGAAAGATACTCAGGCTAAAGCTTTACCCTGAGATTCTCCAAAGGAAGAAAGGGAGAGGATGGAAGTTGCCAGATGTTTCCCCCACTAGAGTCCTCAAAGGCTACCTAGTCTACAAGTCCTTGAAGGCCACTCACATGGGCTCACCTTCATGCAGGGACTAGTGCCCAAGGATGAAGTGAACAGCCTTTGAAAAGTCAAACAAGAATCCTTTCTTGGTCAAATTATATTGATTTTTGTATGACTGTGTTACAGGAAGAGAATAAGAGAGAAGGCACAAGAGCTAAATAAAGAATCAGCCCAAACTAAAAATAATGGTTACCATTTTATTCCATGTTTTGTACCATGACAAAGGAGCCTTCCATGCATTTTGATGTGCCATCAAAATCATGTTATCTTTATTGTACAGGTGGGGAAAATAAGTATAGCAAGATTAAGTAATTTGCCTAACATGTCAGGCACAGCAAGTGTCAGACAAAGGATTTGAACCGTATCTATTTACAGGTTTCTACTCTTAGGCACAGTAGTTAAGTAATCTCAACAAGAAAACATGACATAATAAGTGATCTGGAAGCCTTCCTTTCTGGTCACCTTGGGGTACTGGTGGGGTCATATACTTTCTTCTATCACCCTAACACCTATACTTAGTAGAGTTCTGTTCTCAAAGTAAATGCTCAATTAAAAAAACTTACTGATTGGATTTCAAGATTCTCACATTCAACAATATTCTCCTAATTACAGATAATACAAAGACCTTCAAAAAGATTTAGGAAAATTAGTTTCACAGAAAACATAACTTTGATATGTTATACCCTAGTTCTTACACATTTAATAATAATACCAGTATTAATTTGAAGGCTAAATCAAACCATTTACTGATTTTTTAACCTAGGATTTGGCTTTTTTTCAAGTCCCTATTTTTCAACCAGACAAATGTCCCATCCTTCAGAACAGAGATCAACACTCCTCTTGAAATTTCTACAAACTGAGTTAACCAATTGACAAATAATTTTTGAGGACCACTCCACATCAGGTGTCAGGTGCTGGGTAGGTCTACCCCCACTTCCTGGGGGGCTGGGACAATGGGCAGTATCTGACACCCACAAATACCACTGCAGAAACCAGGGCAAGGGGTGGGGATGGCTGCACGGTGTTGGTTACTATATTAGATTTCTCAAAATTTCCAGTCTGCCAAATTGAACGCATTGAGTGGATTTGTTGTGCATTAAAGAGATATTTTTTCAAGTCTGTAAATCAATATTCACTAATACATTGTAATAGAGCATCCAAATATGAAATTATAGCCCAAGCTGGTCTCAAACTCTCCATCCTCCTGCCTCAACCTCCAGAGTGCTGGATTATGGGCACCATCTTTGCTGGTGTTTAACATTTCTGATAATAGTTTGTAGACTACTGAAAGAATGGTTAGCTTTCTAGATCTTACTCAGTCCAAATTTTGGTATATCCAGCCACATGGATGACCTGACCTATACCTTCGCTACACAAGTTCACAGTCATACATCCTTAGCTTAATTTAATTTGAATTACTTCTAACTGAATGCTTTGAATCATTTAATTTCTACTTAGATCAGTGTATAAATTTTGACTTAGTCATGAGAGGGAAAAATAAACAACTCTTGGGTACTTCCAGTAGGCAGCTGCTGTATTTTCACAATCTCACCCAACAGAGGATGTGGTGATGCACTTTTGTTGTGTTTGAATGAGGCTCCAAGAACCCTCTAAACTCCCATAAAAATCTGGAGCTGGGGCCATAAAAATGGACTCTCCCTATCCCTTTGGGAATCACCACATTTGGAACTTCAGGTTGACCACACTTTGGATAAACTTTCAAGGGTCCCCAGAGCCCTTCCCTTTCCCTGCTAGCCATTCTCATCCTCCCTTGTGAACTCTGGGGAAGTAAGAGATTAGACAGGGAGAGTATGAGGATAAGGAAAATGCAAGGAAAAAAGCAGAAGAAAATGATGTGCCACTCTTGGTGGAGAATGAGTCCAGAGAGGAGTCAAGTGGCGCGCAAGTGACAACACAGTCTATCACTACATGGTTTCTGGAATGAGAAATGCAAAGCTAAGGGCACATATTGTTGGCTTTCTAAAAATGCCAGGAAGAAGCCTAGCTTGCAAAATAAATAAACCAAGCAAAACAAATGTAGGCTCTAGAAAAGAAAAGGTGAAGATAAATGCGCTTCAAACATCTATATATGAGGAACATGTATTATTCCTCATTTACTCCTGCTCCTGTGTTAAGCAGTCCCTTTCACCAGCTGGTGAAAGGACATTCTGACTCATGTTGTGCACTATTATGCCAAGGTAAGGGCTTTCTATGGACTAAGAGAAACTTGATAATAGAACACATGATCCCTGCAAAGCCTAACAACACTCCAAACAAACACTGCTGTCAACACCAAGGGCATGAAGTAAACTGCCAAGACTGCTCAGAAACAGGCACAGAAGCACAGATTTGACTTTCCTTTACCTTACAGTAGCCATCTCCAGCTCAGGATGCATGAGTTGGAAGAGGCACTGGCTCTCTAGGGTAATGATGGGATGGACCACAGTAATGGAAGGAAGGGCAAAGTTTCTGGGAATCTGCATGCTCACCAACCACTGGTAAATCCTGTGAGCACAGGGATGCTTCATGCAAGTATGATCAATAAAACAAAAATTCAAAAGCTGGCCATTCGACTTCTGTTCCCAAGAGAATTGTGCAGCTGCATGCACCAACACACACAAGAACACTCACGGCAGAAATACTTGCAATAAAACAACACTGAAAACTATCTAAATGCCATCCATAGTAGAATGGATAAACAAATTGTGGTACACCCACACAATAAAATACAGTACTGTGGCAACGTTGAATAAATTACAGCTACATGCAAGTGCAGGAGGAGCCTCTGAAACATGAGGCTTAGTGAAACCAAGAGCAAGCGCTATTCCAGTTATAAGAAGCATAACAATGTACCTCGCTTAGGGATACAAATTCCTGTGCAAAATTCTCCAGATAAACAGCCTTTGATGAGCCACCCTGCCTGCAATGAGCTATCTCTGCATAGGGAGGGCACAAAGGGAACTACAAAGCAACATTCTCTTGCTTGAGTTGTGTGGCACAGGGGTGGTTCATGATATCATTAATTCTTTATATTTTATACATATGAGTGTAAGATGTGTTTCTTGCTTTGCTTTGTTTTTTTGAGATGGGGTATCATTATGTTGCCCAAGCTAGCTTTGAATTCCTGGGCTCAACTAATTCTCCCACCTCAGCTTCCCAGGCAGCTGGGACTATAGGTATATGACACTGTGCCTGACTTATGATAGCTTGGAATTAGTTCATTTAATAAAAATACATTTTTCAAAAGCAAAGGGAGTCAGCAATCTGCTGTCTAGTTATGAAAGAATTGTGAGGCATCTTTCATGCCCTCAACTGAAGGTACTGCAAATTTTCAGGGGCCAGGAGAAATGGAGACTTCCTGTTCCAAAGCCTTCTCTTGCTCTCACACAGCCCCTGGTCTCATATTCCCAGGGTGTACCTTAACTCTGTTGCTTGGATAAAATGGATTGCAGGTTAAGCACTGTCTGTGGCTGCTAAGAGAACATCTCCTCTTTCTTAGAAATACTGAAAACACAGTGGTGTCCAGTGCTGGGCAGGTCATCAGTAAACTATGGCCTCCAGGCCACATCCAGTGTACCACCTGCTTCTGAACAGCTTGTAATGTAAGAATGGTCTTGGCATTTTTTTAATGTTGAAAAAT
Organism: Castor canadensis; assembly: GCF_047511655.1. Lineage (NCBI taxonomy): Eukaryota > Metazoa > Chordata > Mammalia > Rodentia > Castoridae > Castor > Castor canadensis. Next base: position 93,227,283 of record NC_133387.1, read on the forward strand.
ATCAAGAGAAGAATGCACATTTCATGATATGAGAAAACTGAAGTTCAAGTGTTAGTGTCCATGAAGTTTTGTGGGAACACAGCAACATTCATTTACATGTTGTCTGTGGCTGCATTTGCTCTAAACATTAAGTCGGGTAATTGCAAGAGACCATATAGCCTACCTGAAGCAAGGAGAAGGAGCTTGAAATAATGACTGTCTGACTCTTGGCAGAAAAAATTTGCTGAGCCCTGTACTAGAAAAAAGGGGATTTAAAAACATTTTTTTTTAAAACACTAATGCAAAGATCCTAAGGACAATGTTTGCTTCTTTGCTTACATTGAACCTCGTTCCACAAAGAACGTGTGGCTGTTTGTGAAAATACATACCAAACTACAACACCTATTTTTTTAATTGAAAGACTACCAAGAACACAAAGTCTGCACTGTTTTCAATGCTGGAATACAGGTTTGTGTTTTGAGTGGACAAAATAGAAAGATGTGGAAAAATTTTACGGTCTAAAGAAACCCGACAAAAACCCAGTAGCAATTCAGAGCAAAGCTTCAGGTGTGAAGCAGACATAGGGACTGACAATGCTTTGGCAACATCCCATGGGAGAAAAGCAGCACCAGGCTTAGGGCCTCCTGAGAGAGGCTGAGGGTGCGGTTCTGAAGTATTAGCAGGAAGCAGCCGTACTGTGGGCCCTCAGTCAGGCTGGTCTCTAGGCAGGTGTGTTACATTTTATCGTAGAGACCATGCTACGGCTGACTGGGTCTTTATGACCTATGAGGACTGTGTTGCCCAAGTACAAACCCTGTGCCAAGTGAGCCATGTTCCTCTTGGTCCCTGTGGAGAACATGAAGTGTGCCATCCGCTCAGCCCAAGATTCTCAGGAACGGCCCACAGCCAGCTGCTTCACAGTGGCAGGTGAACCGTGGGAACAATGTGCCTGTGAGCTGGTTCAGGGCAGGGCTCAGAGCCAGGTCTGCCAATCCACTGGCCTCCCCTGAGGCCTGCCTCGCTCAGGCCACCTGAAGGCCCTATTCACCCAACCCCAGAGCTAAGGGGCTTCTCTGTCCACAGAGAAAGGAAGACAAAAGAAAGCAAAGGCCATAGGACATGACCAGTGGCACCTAACTGGATGTGACACTCAAAAGAGCAGGAGAACATGAGGCAAAATTAAAAGGATGAGAAGACATGGAATGTGGGATTTAGCTTCAAGGACACCGTTTTAGCGCCCGTGTCTGTGTGTTGGTCCTGGGTACGTCTGTAGAGAAATGCACTGCTTCATTTTGCAATGCCAAGGACCGAGACCCTAGGAGTTCCATCTTGACTTACCACTTCCCAGCCACATGTCACTGGGCAAGTCCATAAAATCCTCATGAACTCAAGATGAAGGTCTGTGAATACTGTGGGAAGTCATGTAGGGCAAATGCTGCTGGTGAGTGCTTTGGTTTTAATTATGAAAGAACTATCAGTCCATTTATATAACTTTAATGTTTTTTGAGACAAGGTCTCACTTATGTGACCCAGGCTGGCTTTGATATGCCACCAAACCCAGCTTGTAACTTAAAATTTAAAAATGGTATTGTAGCTATTGTCTTTATTTGTGTACAGTTTTTTGAAAGGTAATAGAGTCAAATGCTTCAAAAAAAATCAAAATGCTATGAAAACAGACACACTGAGAAATTTAGCTCCTGCCCTTCCATCCCACTATAATTTGTCATTTTATTGGCTGGTGTCTACCCAGCATCTCTTAATGCATTAATAAGTATATATAAATACATATTTTAATTTTCTCTCCCTTTCTTATACAAAAATGTGCATATGATATGTATTGCTCTATACCTTGCCTTTTCCAGTGAATGATTCAGAATAGGGACCTTTCCATATGACCTTCTCTTTCCCTTCCATCACAGATATAGTGTTCCTGTGTGGATAGCCCATGATTTGTTTGGAGGACACACAAACTTTCTATAAACAATACTGCAAAATTGTAACTTTACCCACACTTGTTTGTAAGATAAATTACCTGAAGTGTATTATAAATTTTAATTTTCCCCCATGAACTCGGGCAAATGAAAGTTTTGGGAAGCCTTATTATTTTTTGTTTGCTGGTAGCAGCAGTAGAGAACAAATAACAGATGAGGCACAGTTATCCTGTCATCTGCCCTTTCTCTTCCTCCTCCTGACAAAGATTTGAAGAAAGAACAAATGAGCATATGGGATATAAAAGTAAATGCATTTGACAATTCGATGAAGAAGGAAGCCTGAAGCTGCATTTAACCCATTGCTTCATGGCTCTGAGGTCCTGGGGTTACCAAGACAAAATCTGGATATTTCCTAACTCTGTTGCCATATTTGTCTCCCACACATTTATATCCTCATTTATTCCCATTTTTCCTCTAAATGAGGGGGGTAACAGGTGAGAGCAGATGAGGTGCTTCTCATTCTAGCTGCCCTCAACTTGCAAAATCAACTCAAAGCTTTTCTTAATGCCTGGTATATGTCAAGATGTGCTAAATGTTAAGGTGCAAACATGTAATTGCTCATCCTGAGCAGCCTCCAAAGAACCTGAGCCCAGGATGGGCGGTGGTTGGATTCGATTCCTTCCACAAGGAGGGAGTGGAAGCCAGGAGGGGCCACCTGATGGCCCAGCCCTCTAAGTGTTGATGGGTGCTGAGGCATGCAGGGGAATTAAGGCAGAGGGGTGAGTCAGGTAGAGTATTTGAGGCATGGGCTAGGGATTTCAGAATAAAAAGGGAAGACGGACAGGAGGCTGCTAACCAACTGGTGGGCAGCGTAGAGGATCTTCACAATTCTGCCTGCACCAGTATCCTAGGGACTTTGTCAAATATCCACTTATGGAGGTGTGATCCAGGAGGCCTTGGGTAGACTCAGGAATGGGCACCCAGAAAGTCTGCCAGGGAATCTTTCTGCAGAGTATTCAGCCTGACTTTAGAAGTGCTCTTGAAGGCAATGGAGGCATGCAGTCAGAAGGTCCATGACACTCGGGCTAGCAGGGGGCAGGAGCTGGACCCAGGAGCTGTGTGAGGGTGCCCTGCTGCACGAGTTCAGGTAGGGAGTGGGTTTGTAGAGAAGAAGGTGGATTTGGGGTGGAAATGAGCAGACTCAGGACTGATGCCACTGTTCCTGGGGAACATAGCAGGGAAGAAGCCTGACAGGTCCAGGATCAGGGACAACTTGCCAGAGGAAGGGATTTTAACTTGGGATCTGAACATGAGGGGACATCAGTGAGGCGGCCAGGAGGACACATGCAGGCTCCCAAAATACATGGCCAAGTGTTCTAAGGAGTGGACACACCCAAACATCCCAAGGCTGGCCTAGAGCCTTGATCCATGCCCCGACACTCACATCTGTATGTGTGCTGAGCATGCCTTACAAAAGGGTCTCCTGGGCTCTTCCTGGGTCCAGAACAAGCTACAGCTGTGGATACAGTCAGGGTCCCCAGTATGGTGCAGCAAGGCTAGTGAGGAACATGGCAGCCCTTATTTCTAAGAAAGAGGGTAAGGGGTGAGCTGCAGTCTTTTCCTTCACTGTCGCCTACAATATGGAATGAGAAAGTATGCAGGATACAGAGGGGATAGGAAGACAGTTGCCACCTCGTCCTCTGCCTTCTCTGCCCACCTCAAGTGAGCGAAGTTGAAAGGTACAACAGGGTGGGACACTGGGTACTGATGAAGACAAAGGGGGAATCAGATAAGAGATTGCAATGCCTGCTATGCAGAAACGGTTACCCCCTTCCCTCCTCCTCATGGCATGTGGTTGTTCTCAACATCCAGCACCCTGTCAGTTACCCAAACCTTTATGAATTTATTTTTGGTGGAGAAAGTCTTTGTGGAGTCTTTCCTATTGCTCTACAATTCCAATAACCAAGTCCCTTAGTCCACTCTCAGACATGGCTCACTTGGCTGGGAGAAGGTCTGCTCAACTTGCTGCCTGCAGCATCCAACAGAAGCTCTGTGGATGCCCTGTGGACCCACAGGGGACTCTAGGCCAGCGAAGAGGCATCTCAGGCAGAAGCTCCTCCAGCAATAGTGCTTCAGAAACAGGGCTGAATGCCACTGGGAGAGGCTGAGTGCCAGTCCCTTTTTGTCCTGACCACCCTTACTTCTGTCTAGGTGCACTGTGCTCATTTCAGACTTACTTTTGTGGGGTGAGGGGTGATATAGGGTCTTGCTATGTAGCCCAGGATGGCCTCAAACTTGCAATCCTCCTCCCTCAGTCTCCCGAGTGAGATTATAGGTGTGCACCACCACACCTGGCTTGCATTTTGCAATTGTACCTATAATTTCTTGGAGGAAAATCTGCTGATTTTTAAAGTCTGCCATCCATTGTGTGCAGATAAGTTTTATTAATCATAATAAGTAATCACTATCGTGTTCTCAATTTTAAACCAGTGCATTACTACCCAACCATCCCTATGGCATTTGAGCATGCAGGAATATGGTATGTACTGCATTTTGAGAAGTTATGTGGAAGGGTAATGTAATATTAGGCACACCGTAAAACACAACTGAATAAAAAGTGTTTAAGGATGAAATAAAAAACACAGCAGTCCCCTTTGGCCCAGAAGTTATGGAGAGGTTGGGAGATGCCCACTAGCAGGCAGGGAGGTAAACCCTAATGTGTATCGATCACATTAGAACTGGAACATTCAAGTGTATTTGTAAAACACAAGTATGGAAAGAACAAAGGCAGCCTGCATATGAAAATTTGGTTTGGTGGTTAATAGCCGGTTCCTGGGTAGTCTCTTACATGCAAAGAACACATTTCTAAGGTGGGGCTGTGAGATCCCACAGATGAGAGGCAGAAAGAACTTCCCTATGGTGAGTACCATCCCTAATACGAAGGCCATTATCCCTTTTCTACTTAAAGCTCAACCTCTGGAAGTCAAAAGGGAACATTTTCCTTAAACAAAGATCCAGCAAAAAGGGCTGTAGCCTTTCACTTCCTAAGCAAACAGAACACGCCCTGGAATTAGCGCCTCTCTTGGGGCAGCTGAAAGAGGAAGGCAACTCATCGCTTCAGGGAGGTTCACCTTCAGGTTGCTAAGGAGGCACCAGGCTCAGGTGGAGAATGTGACTGATTAGAGAACTTGGGATGGTGGTACAAAACGCAGGGGTCTAACGGGCTCCCCGCTGACTTCCCAGGAGCCACCTGATGCTAGCGCCTTAAGGAAGAGCAGGGCTGTCAGGAGAAAGAGAGAGAGAGGATGAAGAACTGGGAGAATTGCTGGCTGGCAATCCTGGCTAAGAGATGGCAGGAGGGTGCTGGAGATGAGGGGACAAAGAAGGGCCAGCCTCCCCTTCTTAGGGAAGTCAGCACAGGGCATCTGGACTTCTGGACTTCCCTAAGAAATGTGGGGACCCACCTGAAGCAATGCTTTCAGAAAGAGGAGGTGTGTCTGTGGTGGGCCCAGCCATAAGTCTACATGTAGAGCCAAGCGTAGGCCAGGGCTAGAGAAGAAAAGTGACCGGTGGTAGTAGTGGTAAGACTAGGAGCTAGGTATGTGGTAAATGCTTTACACTTAATTCTATGATTTGACACAGGGTCTTCTGAGATGGGAACATTATTACCCCCTATTTTCCAGCCCCAGGGGACTTAAATGACTTGTCTTAAATCAGACACTTGTTGTAAGGAATAAAAAACAATGAGACTTCAAGTGGTAGAGTACCCACCTAATAAGTGTGAGGCCCTGAGTTCAAGCCCCAGTACCACCAACCAACCAACCAACCAAAAAACAATGAGACATAAAAACTGCAAAGTTGCTGGAGATATGGCTAGACGTGCCTAGCAAGCATAAGGCCCTGAGTTCAAACCTCAGTATTCTAAAACAGTAACAACAAAAACCCCTACTAGGTTAAGTAAGATGTCATTTTAAGCACACAGCAACAACCCTTTGTGGCTTTAATGAGGTAAAATGTATATAGAATACACCCATTGCAAGCATGTAAATCAATGATTTTTAGTAACTTCACAGTTGTGCAATCATCACTATAATCATCCCAAACTTCCTTGTGACCATTTGCAGTCGATCCCTGTTCTCAGCTGCAACCCCAACCTCCAACCTGCCTTTTGTCTCTCTAAAAACATATCCAATAACATTTGAAGTCAAAATGTACTGAACCATATTTGGATTTACTATTTTTTCCTTCCACTGAAGACTTTCAAAGTACCTAAAAGCTACCTGGGGAGAAGCAGGCAGCTTTACTTTTAGCTTGTACTACTTCATACCATATGCTATTTTCCACACCTCTTTTCCTCACTGAAAATGATGAATTCTACATTTGGGCATTAGCAATGTATTTTGTATCACATTTATAACAAGATGGTTCTCAAACTGGCGTGGTTCTGCCCCCAGGGGACATTCATGTGGCAATGTATGAAGATGGTTTGTTTTTCACACCTGGGGAAAGGAGTGTGGGGGTCTTTGCGGCATGTAGTGAGCAGAGACCAGGGACTCATTAAACATCCTACAAAACACAGGCCAGCCCCCGCCACAAAAAATGAGCTGCCCCAAAACATCAATAGGATGTGAATCTATAGTCATACCAAAATGAAAAGTTGAACAAAAAGCCAATAGTGCCAAGTAGGTTGAGAGACCCTGCTCTAAAGCATGTCCTTTTTCACATGTGGGAGTGAAGGGCAGTCCCCACGGATTAGTTAACTATTTTTGATCTTAAGACTGGATTTGTGACTGGGTGCCAGTGGCTCACACCTGTAATCCTAGCTACTCAGGAGGCAGAGATCAGGAGGATTGTGGTTTGAAGCCAGCCTGGGCAAATAGTTCTGTGAGACCCTATTTAAAAAACAAAAACCATCACAAAAAAGGACTGGTGGAGTGGCTCAAGGTGTAGGCCCTGAGTTCAACCCCTAGTACCTCAAAAAAGAAAGAAAGAAAGAAAGAAAGAATGGATTTGTGTTTTGAAGATGACTCAGTGACACCTGGGCTCTCTTTGATCCAAATGTCTACATTTGGGCAGATCTGTAAACATTCACCCTGCAAAAGCAAGCAGCAGTTAAAAAAAAGTCAGCATCTTGGAGCACATGAACAGCCCATGGAGGGTCTAATGAAGAACTGGCAGTAAACACAGCCCTGTGATTTTCCAGGGGCGATGGCAGAGAACAAGACCTGCCAATGGGTAGGGAAGCCAATTCAGGTAACAAAACATCTGAGACAGTAGATTTTATCTGTGCTTTATGTACCGTGTTTCCCCCATCCCCCTCAGGCCCAACCCAGAATGGCATCATTTCATCAGCTTCACATGTGCTTCCCCATAGATTTCATTTAAGGAAAGGCTTCCTTGGTTAAAGGGCTTTTAATGCACATTTGAGGGTGTACGCATCATGCTTCTTGCAAGAAACGAACCAATGCTGGCTGACTGAAATAGAAAAATACTTCATTAAAAGCATACTGAGGAGCTTAGGGAAAGTATTCAGGAACAAGAAGCCAAGCGTACTCCAGAACACCTCACTCAAGATGCTGCAGCCTCGGGAGCCAACAGTGCCAGTCCTGGGCACCACTCCCTGCCACCGGCCACATAGTCTCTGGGATGCCAAGGGCTTGATTCTGTGCAGACTGTTTCCACAGCCAGGTTGAGCTCTTCAGCGTCTCTGTGCTTTAGGTGGCATTGATCCTCAGTAGGGCATCAGAATGGCTACACCAAACTGCAGAGGCCTGGTTTTCACTGCAAAGGATGCTGGGAAAAGTGAGCTTTGCATGAGAGCTTCCCCAGTGGGTGATGAATTCTGCTGCCCATTTA